>NC_135181.1:42314558-42622058 GCF_041146795.1 Maylandia zebra
CACAAACAGAGACAATTGAACGGTACAAATGTGTTGTGCATGACACGAATTCAAACGTGGTGCAGATGTGTGTCACATGTTGATCTGGCTGTAGGCTGTGGCACTTGGCCAGAGGTGGCGCTGGTTGATTCGAGTCCATGTTGGTGCACACAAAGTAAACTGCACGCTTTAGTTGTGAAGCAAAAACGCTGAAACCGGAGAAATACAACGTGCGAGGGGAACGATAACGACGACTAGAGTCTCCTGATCGTTTACTCTTGCTGTCCTGTGAACGACATCGGCGTGGTATTACTTGTTTGCTGTTTTCGCGATCGCGTCGCGCATGAGGATATCACCAGGTAAACTCGCCACATTTTTAAACATTTTGTTGTTCAACAGCATCAAGACTGACGGAGTGTGTTTGAGATAACCTCACAAGTGTCACAGATGACACATTTGGCGTTTTTTTGCTGGTCTGTAGGTAGCAGCTCCTGAAACGCAAGTCTGCCACACATCTGTTCGACCAACGCCAGTTGATCTAAACGCCAGTTGATCTAAACGCCAGTTGATCTGGAACACCGGCGGCCGCCTCGGGTCTCTCCTCGTCCTGCCTCCGATCGCCCTCATCCACGTGCTGGCCTCCACCACTTGTTAATTTTACTGAATCTGTGGAAGCTCCGCGATGCCACCACCAAACAACTGAGTTATTTTTACACACCGGCCAGCATCTGGCCAATCCACCACCTTTCATTGTTTATACTGTTACAAAAAAAAATAAAAAAATAATCATCGGGTCACCGATGGCCAGTCCAGCTATGGCCGTGCCATCAGTTAACCCTTCGCGTGCCAACTGTGGCACGCGTGCCTAGGGTTGCCGACCCCTGTTCTAGTGGATGAGAAAAGAGTCACTCTGAGGCTAACAAAGATTTGAACGTGTACATGAAGCTGAGCATCAGGACAGACCACACAGTGACTAACCTCATGTTGCTGATGGATGATCTCAGATGAAGTTTGGGCTGTTCTCAGTATCTTTTCATTTGCATTTGCCCATCAGGAACTCTCACATAAACTTTTATTGAGGGGGGAAAGTTAGCTGTGTCGTCCAGCTTCACTGTGCTAATGTGTTTATATTACCATAGCTCTGTAGGTAGAACACCAATATACCTTGAGGGCCGGTGTCCTGCAGGTTTTAGATCCCACCCTGGGTCTACACAGCTGAATCAAATGATTAGTTCATTACCAGGCCTCTGGAGAACTGCAAGACATGTTGAGGAGGTAATTCAGCCATTTGAATCAGCTGTGTTGGATCACGGACACATCTAAAAACTGGGGGGAGTTGGGGGCCCCTGACCTAGGGTGACTGAAGGTGGACCACCTTCAGTCACCCTACAAACGTCACTGCTGTTTAGTTTTCTGTCTTCATTTATGGGACTTCTTTTAACTCCCTGCTAACCTCTAGCTACATGAAACTTAATAAATCCTGTTTCTTATGGATCCCTGGAAGTTAGAGTTTACAACAGTCTGCACCCTGAGACAGCTAATCACACAAGACTTAGGAGGTAGACACCCCAGTAATAAGTGAACTACCTTCATTGTAAATCCACAGTCACCACTGAAGTTACCTGGATAGGACAGGTAGCTTCAGGGTTTCATAGCGCAGACCTCTGACAACTCAAACAAACCTGTTTATTTACCTGTCCAATTGTTTGTCCGCCTCAGGCCGTCTCACACTGACCTCCCATCAGTTTCCACCCCCCCATTGCCAAAAGCGGAGCTCGATGAAGTCCGTTTGTCCGACAACAGCCAGTCTCAAGGTACCCGGGAATGCCTGCCCAGCTCTGATGACGCTTCCTGTCACCCAGCCCGTCCGATGGAAGAAGATGATGCCTGCAGCCAGTCAGGCGACAGAGTGGGCCAGGAGAGGCTGTCTGTACCTATAAGAGAGCAGGACGAAGGCATCATTGATCACACCCACTCTCCTTACAGCAGAGCGCCGGCCTCTCAGTTGGAGACTCCGCCCCCTGTCCATAGGAAAGCCCATAGGAAGACGAACAGGAGGAAAACCAGTGAGTCCTCGTCCTCCTCGCAGCGCCCTGGAGGTCCAGGCCATGGCCCCCAACCCCACCTGACCCCCACAGACCACAGGCCTGGTCCAGGTGAGAGGCCCTGGCTCACCTGGCAGAGGGAGAGGAGGGAGGCCCACAGAGAGGATGCATTCTCCTCAGGCCACACGGACCCTCTGGACCAGACCATCGAGGAGGTTAGTTCCTGTTCCAGTACACTGATGGTTCCCAGGTGGACTTCCTGTCAACCAGTCTCTCTGTTCCACCCGCAGGTGATTCAAAGGTGCTGTTATGCCGCCATTTCCTGCCAAGATGATACAGACAGCTTCCAGCTAAGCCTCCCTGTTTCCATGGAAACACCGAGTGAAGACTGGGACTCGCCTGTGCAGGTACCTGTGGGTCCAGGGAAGAATTGGGCGTGTCCTGACAAGCGCAGACACTGATCACTGATGTCACCTTGCAGGTGGTTTTGCAACGAGCGCGAACTCTCAGTGACACACCTGCGCAGGTGAGTCAGGCGGAGGGGCGGGACCTCTGCCATCTGATGGACACGCAGGTGGACGTGGAAGATAGAGTGTACTCACAGCAGCTGCACTTTGCCCTCCACGGGCCGGGTGACAGGACGGAGGAGGGGTTCTGGACCCTACCCATCGAGGAGGTGAGGCCCGCCCCGGAGCGTATCCCAGAATCCTTCAGGGGGAAGACCTGGACCCAGATCCAGCAGGAGGACGAGGAGAAGGTGGAGAGGCTGGTGAGACAGTTCAGGCGTGGGCGCTTCATCTGCTACTTCGACACAGAGTCCCTCGCCAGGTGAGCCAGAACCTGCCAATATTACAATCCACAGGAAACAAGAAGTCAGCTGAGCTTACATAAAGCTAGTTGAGCTTACCTGACAGGGCTCTAGAGTGCGACCAGTTTGGTTGCAAATGCGACCTAATTTCTCAAAGGTGCGACAAAAAAAAATCCTAGGTTCAAGTAAAAAAAAAAACAGTCTCCGCAACTCTGAAAGTCTCTGTGTGGCCAACAACAGACAACATTATGCCCATATCGTGGTCCAAACCAATCAGAGATAGTCAAGGTCGGGACCTCTCAGGTGCCCATGCACAAGGTAAGGTGTTCAGATATTGAGATGTTCAGTTCAAAACCTTTGAGGCACTTAATTTTGACTTTCTTTTAATTTTATATATCTTAAGATATTTTAAGTTTAAATTTCAGCTCAGTGAAGCACTTTAAGCACAAGAACTTTTTCTGCACCGTATTTTTAGGACTATAAAGCACACTTAAAATCCTTTAATTTCCTCAAAAGTGTGCCTTATGTATGAATTCTGGTTGTGCTTACTGACCACAAAACGATTTTATGTACACGGCGCTCAAAGATCTGTGAAAATGGTTCAGCATCTCTTTGGTAAGCTATGAAGCCGCACCACTTGATAGATTGTTGGAGCACAGCTGCTACCACAGTCAGGAGCCTCGTGTAGTGATACGCACTGTGCTTCAGCATAATATTACCGTATTGTGTGTGTATAAGGACCCCAAAATGGCTCCTGTTAAGAGACATGCTTACGACATGGATTTCAAACTCTTATCAGTCACGCAGGAATAGAGCAGCTGAGAGAATTCAACATTAATGAATCAATGATACAGAAGTAGAGGAAGCAAGAAGAATGAGTTGAGTAAAGTTTATTAAAGACTTATCTGACTGTTTGGTTTCGCTTAATGCGCCTTATAAACCCGTGCACCTTATGGTCTGAAAAATACGGTAACTTATCTTTCTTGTAGAAATGTGCTCCAAATAAAGAACTTTGTGTTGACAAGATTGTTAGTTAATCACTTACAAGTCAATATTGTCTGTATGGACAGCAGTTAAAAACAAAGTGAACATGTAAAGCTGCGGCGTTAAGCGATGTGGTTGAAAAATTTGTGTGCACGTAACTTTTGTTACTTTTGTTGTTAGGTGCACCAGTGCAGCCATGGCAAAACGTTAGTCTAGAGACCTGCCTGAGTCTCCTTAAGTTTGCAGTTTGAGTTAGGTAGTAAAAGTAGCCAATAACATCCTGGTTAAAGATGTCCTGGATTAAGATACTTCAGGTATAAGAGCTGAAGTGGTCGCTGTCACGCAACTTTTCCACTAAAACGAGGTTTTTATTCTGCGGGTAATCCATGTTCAGGTCGTAAATCACACCCATGACTCTCTCTGCTGATGTCATCAAACTCAGGTATGGTAGGCGGAGCCAGAAAATGAAGGGGGATGCTGAACCCGAGGAGGTGGAGCCAGATGCAGGTATGCTACCCCTGCTGGACCCAGACGAGGGGGACTATGTGTATATGAGAAGAAGGAGGGGAAGGAGGCGGAGCTTCAGACTGGCATCAAGGTGTCAGGTGAGTCGTGTGACTTAGAGCGCTGTCAGTTCCTGCAAAAGAACAAGGTCTCATCTGCACTGTTCCTGCAGGTGGTGAAGGTCAGTCACAGCACTCAGACAGTCCGATTGGTCGTTCCCGCCGTGCATCAGCTATCCCCTGAGGCCCCACCCATCGACTACCCACAAGCCAATCCAGAGGCAGCTGAGAGGACACCTGTGCCAACGTGGCGTTCTCTCCCTTCGTCGTACTCCAGCATCATCACACCTGTACAGCCACGCACTTCGCTGGTCTACCTACTCTCCTCCCCATCAGGCCCCGCCCCCAACCGCATGTCAGCGTTAGGCTCCACCCACAAACGCTGCAGAAAGAAACGGCGCCCGCTGGAGCAGCAGGGGTTAAAGGTCAAATACAAACGACTTCCTGTCCGGTTCTACGACCCCGCCTCCAACCGTATCCTCAAGAACCCACCCAGAGGCCTCCTATGGCGCAGAGGCTCCACCCCCTCTGGGCCACCGCCGCCCTGTGTTCGTCAGCTGTTCAGGAGTCTGAGCCCGGACCTGAACACCGATAGAACGCCCACAGAGGTCAAAGGTCACAGCAGCAGCCTTTTGCTAAGCACGCTAAGCAGGGACTCTGCTCAGTCCGACATAACTCAGGCTCCGCCCCTCAACAGGCTGTCAGAGAGCAGAAGAGGGGCTAGAAGGGAGAGGGCACTCCCTCCACCCTCCCAGATACAAACCAGGGGTCAGGCCACACCCCTTCACCCAAGGAGGGAGGGGCTGCGCCGGGCTGGACCTGGCAGGAAACCCCCAATCTCTGCAGGCCCCGCCCCCTTACTGTCATCACGCCGGAGGAGGGGCCGCAGGTCGCGGCGATAGCTGATTTTCAAAATGAAGTCTTATTTTTCATGAAACCTGATGGTGCTGGTTATTGATGGGTTATTGATCAGTTATTCTTGGATAATGTAGCCTTTAATTAGGCTGTTAGAAGTGTATGGAAGCCTGCTGGTGCCAATTTTAAAATGAAAACTGAATCCATTTATCATTTTTACTGTGTTTGTAGTACGACTTGCCTGTCCAGGTGTGTTTTAAATGCCAGGTTTGTTTTGGCCATAATGATGTTTTCAAATCTGATTGTTTTAAAATGTTAATTTTTAAAGTTAAAAATCTAAATATAAAGTTTAATCTGTCCATTTTGAAGAGCTTTTATTGTTTTAATTTAATTATTTTAAAGTTTTATTTGGGAAGCATTGGAATAAAAATTATGAATGGATTTTATTTATTGTGTGTAAACAAAATTCGGATGAAATGTTAAAAAAATATGACAAAAGAAATTTCATGTTTTATTTAAATTCATGTTTGTAAAACATCACATGAAACATGACGACTTGATGATGATCCTGGCAGCTTCACGTCTCCATAGAAACACGTTATGTTTTGGTAACTTTTCTACAGGTGAACTTTGATACTTTTTGTATCTGTGCATTTATTTAATGTTTAAATAAAGTTTTCTAAGCTGGACGAATCAGCTGGTGAGTTTGTTTCCATAGCGTCGACCAGGTGGAGCATCGAGTCTCCCACCTGCTCAGCAGCCTGCAGAAGCTCCGCCCTCGTCCTCTCACCTGGACACAGAGTTAGAAACATGATGTAACATTAATTTTAGTGTTTGAAGGACAAAGTTATCAAAGAGATGAAGAAGAAAGGACTTGTGCTAACTGGCTTGGCAAAGAGACTGAGCTGGAAAGGATATGCAGCAGGTGTAAATGATGCACTGACTTACAGGTACTGACTGTCAGGTGTGTGCTCACCTGATAGGTGAGTCTGACCTTAGGCAGTCATTTCCGTTTCCTTCTGCAGTCTCAGTCACCTGTCTGTGCCTCACCTGTCTGAGTCCACCTGTGTGTCTCCAGCGCAGCCTTCAGTCGTTCTACAGTCCCCTGCAGCAGCGTCTCTGAACTACGTGGCCCATGTTCCTCCTCTTCTTCAGACAGACTGTTTCGTTCTCCTTGTAGCTCCGCCTCCTCAGGGCCATGCTGTAGCTCTACTGGATGATGTGGAGACATGCGACCTGCAGACTCCTCACAGTCTCCATCAGGTGAGGGAGGTGAGCCCTGGTGGATTGTGGGAGATGTTTGAGTTTGAAGTTCTTCCTGGCTCCACTCATCCTCTATCTCCTCTTCCTCCTCTGTTTCTTCTTCTGTGCTTTTCAGAGTGTCAGAAGTTGGCGTGATGGTTCCTCTTTCTGTGTTCTCCGTGTTGGCACTGTTTGGCATGTTGCTGGCGTGTTGTTGAGCCTCCATCTTGTTCAGAGCCTGAAGAACAACATTTTCAGCTACAACTAATAGAAGGCACCTCAGCAGTCATCAGCCAATCACTCCGCCCACATCCACTCACCTGTGTGAGCATGCCCTGCAGTTGAGCATTGTACCGCGTCAATGTTTCCACAGTAACTTCCATCTCAGAGCACCTTTCCTCCAGGATGCCCTGCTCGGATTGGACAGTGAGCCGAAACGTTTGGAGCTCCTGCTCCAACAGCCTGATGGGGAAAAACAAACAAACAAACAACATAAGGTAGCAAACTAAAACAAAACAAGATAAAAAGAAACAAACAAACATAAACACGAGGCTGATAAAACCATCTGGCTCTGTTTTTCTTTGTTCTCACCATCGGTCCCTCTGTAGGTTCTTCACGTCTGTCAGCAACGCCACTGTCTTCAACGCCAAACACACACAGTCACATGACTGTTGCTATTACATAATTTTTATGACATCACAGTACACAGTGAGTTCATCACGTCACCTGCTGACTGGACGTGTCCTCATTCGTCTGCAGAGATTTACACGAAGAAGAGCAGTGAGGAGGAGGAGCCTCTGAGGCGGCATGTGAAACACCCCTCTCAGAGGAGGGGCTGTGAGACGAGCCAGCCAATCGTGTTGAGGCATCAGAAGCAGGTGGTGCTCTGAGGGGAAAAGAAATGTAATTATAATAAGATACCTAACGAGGGGGGTCGTATTATGAAAGTGTTATTTTCACACCTGTTCTCCGTCTCGCTTGGCTCCTCCCACATTAGGACCCTCTTCCAATTAGCTTCTCTCTGAGTGTGTCGCCGTGGCAGCAAGGCGTGATGAGCACTGCGCACCAACGAGGTTAGAGACTCTCTCCAGGTGGGCTGGTATAGAATGACAACTGAACTGAACAGGTTATTACGTCTTCTACAAGCGTTACCCCTCCATGTGCACCTGTGGGGATTTACCCCTCGCTTCCTCTCTGCGTCCTCTTACCTGTCAGGCTTTCACCTATTACTCCTGTTACCTTTGTCTCCTGTCACCTGTTCCTCTTACCTGTACTGTTAAATGAGTTCTTACCTGTGCCCCCTGATACCTGTTCTGTTCCCTGTGCTTCCTGATACCTGTTCTGTTCCCTGAGCTTCCTGATACCTGTTCTGTTCCCTGTGCTTCCTGATACCTGTTCTGTTCCCTGAGCTTCCTGATACCTGTTCTGTTCCCTGTGCTTCTTGATACCTGTTCTGTTCCCTGTGCTTCCGGTTACGTGTGTTCTTACCTGCTTGCAGAACTCGAGCACTGGATGGTGGGTTTTGTGTTTCCTGGTCTGGCGGTCAGTCAGGAAGCAGCTCTGACACACATGGACGTTCACACACTTCATACATCGATACCTGAATACACAGGTAAATCTTCGTCACACATCTGGACCGGGTTTACCCAGTTTCCAGTTTAAAATGTACATCACCTGAGCCCAGTGAAGGGGCGGGTCTTACAGATGTGACAGCGAACATTGTGCTGGACGCTCTGACTGGCTGACAGCCGGTACAGAGTGGATAACCATAGCAACAGGCATGGCTCACTCTGCAGCCATGACAACAGATGATGCTTGCTCACCGTTGGGGTCAACACCTATAAACACACATAACATGTTAACCATGACGATGGCCAATCACAGCCAGGTGTGCGTTTGTGTTCTCACCCCTTTAAAACACGACTGAACCGCCGCCTCCAAATCGTCAAACACGACTTCCTCCTGAACTGCCGCAGGAACCTGAAAACACACGTTACAGAGAGCAGCAGCAGAGGCATGTTGGGAAATGTAGTGTGAGCTTTTTACCTGGATGAGGTCCATCAGCAAACACCTGAGTCCAGGCTTGCTGATGGATCCTGAAGGGGTTGTCGAGACCTGCAGCAGACCTGAAAACACCCGAGCTTTATTCTACAGGGCTGTGCATTTTATTGTGAAGGGCTGTACATTTTATTGTGAAGTGCTGTGCATTTTATTGTGAAGGCCTGTTATAGAGCAGTGTATTGTCCTCACCTCTGTACTTTAGCAGCAGGTTATCTGAGGACAGAGCGATAAGAGCAGTTTGAAGAGAGCGAGCTGAAACTTCATCGGACTGACTGCTGCAGCACACGCACACGCACACACACGCACACAGATTGTTACTCTGACTGGGTGCAGTCCTGTTAGTACTATGAGCACTACAAGTAATGTGATACTGTGAGTACACTGACCGGTCAAACAACCTGAACATCAGACTGCATGTCTCCTCGGTAGCTGCTGCAGTCACATGAAATGGCACGTCCTGTGATGCGCTGTGGAACATCCTGTTCAGAGCGCAGGTCACTTCCTGTCTGCTCATTGCGACGTCACTCTGAGCTCCACCCCCCGAGTGGAGAGCCGCTGTGACGTGTCGCACCAACACGGTGTCCACTAGAAACAGACAGCGATGTCACCGTAACATCTGAACATGTACAGGTCAGAGGTGAGCTCATGAAGTCAGCTGACTCTCAGGGCATACGTGCCAACCCTCCCGATTTTACTGGGAGAATCCCGAATTTCAGTGCCCCTCCCGAAAATCTCCCGGAGCCACCATTCTCCCGAATTTCTCCTGATTTTCCACCAAAACAAAATGAAAACAAAAATGAAAAACCATATCCCTGAATTCATAGCGCGGCCCAGCCAATTCCAGTTTCCAAAAATGGTAAATGGACCGGCTTACATAGCGCTTTTCTACTCATCTGAGCACTCAAAGCGCTTTACACAACTAGTGCATTCACCCATTCACACAAGCACATCTTTCTAAGTGCTTCATAGCTAACATTCACACTCCGATGGATGCATCGGAGAGCAATTTGGGGTTAATATCTTGCCCAAGGATATTTGGCACATAGACTAGGGGAAGCCAGGAATCGAACCACCAACCTTCCGATCAGTGGATGACCTGCTCTACCACCTGAGCTACAGCCATCCCACCAATGGCGGCAGCTACTTAGTTTTAACATTACTCTTATTACTCTTTCTGGGTTGCAAAATAAACTTTTAGCATATTTTCAGGCGAGAATGTAGCTGTGTAAATTTCAAATATCTAAGCCGGCGAGAACAGTAAACTCCCGGCAGATCGTTTTCAAACCCCAGCGGTCTTTGGCTACTCAGGTTAAACGTGATATATAAGGCACACAGATAACCTAAAAATGTTATTGTTTGACTTTTTTCAGTGTTTTATTTGTTCCTGAGTAAATCGGTTTGGCTGAGATTAAAGTTATTAGATTAGATTAAATAAAACTGTATTAATCCCTCGGGAGGGTTCCTCTCAGGGTTTTCACACAGCTGAATAAACGTCAAACAGAAAACTGATGAAAAAGAAGCGTGAGATGGTCGAGAAGTTATGTCAGCGTCCGGTTATATTTAGGTAGCAAGGAGCAGAAGGCAGAGTTTCACTCCACTGAGAAAGCTCGTGACATATTTTTGAGGGCTAGACCGGCACAGTCGCTCACTTCTGGCCTACCTGGCTTTCAGGGTACCCGGCCCACTTAGACCATGAAGGCCGGGTTCTCAGGTGGATGCAGCCTCTGAATTTGGACAGCCCCGGCTGGGGGACAGTAATAACTTACTTTAAATACAATTTTAAATAAGTAAACACTGTGAAATTCAAGTTTTCTGTATATGTATACCTAACCTCCCCCCTTTATGGAATGTCTCCCTAATTCTCAGGTCTCAAGGTTGGCAAGTATGTCTCAGGGTCAGTGTTAGAGCTGAACATCTGACTGTACAAGAGTACACGCAGTGCTACACAGAGTACATTAAGTGTACTGCAGTATATGTATAGTACTCTGTGTAGCACATGTACTGCAGTACATGTGCTACACAGAGTACTATACATATACTGCAGTACATTTACTACACAGAGTACAGTACATATACTGCAGTACATGTGGTACAGAGAATACACTCAGTGCACTGTTACCCACAGCAACAGAGTCTCTGCAGAGCCTGGAGCTTCATGGCAGTTCTGTAGCCCGATGGACAGATTTGATTGAAACTCTCTGATAAACAGGAAGCAAACATCTGGAAACACTGGGGAACATAAACATCTGGAAATGCTGGTGAACATAAACATTTGTGTGAACTTCATCGTCTCTGTGTCAATGCTCAGGTTCATGTACATCAGGCTTCATTTTCTTCTTACTCTTTGTACATATATGTATTGTTTGTTTGATTGATTGATTTGATTTGATTGATTAGCATTCAAATATCTCAGTGAAGCCAGAACAAAGATCTACCACAAAGCAAGAAAGCACGAGACAAGGCTAATCAAAAGGTACTGGCTGAAGCATTTGCTTATTACGCCAACCCTTTTAACAAAAGATCTTTTTGCATGCAGCTCCTGTACACAGGGCTCAAAGCAAATAATAAAACAAAGCAAAAACAAAACAAACAAACAAACAAGGAAAAAAACAAAAACAAAAATAACAACATGTATTTGTGTGTACAAATACATGAAAGTAAGCCGTTTGTAGTGAAGATGTTTGAGTCTTATGATGACCATCAGCACTGTCAAAGGATCTCATTCAGACTGCTATCAGAGCTCCTCCATCCTCCCTGAACTCAGGCTCACCTGTCAGGCAGCACTCAGGGATCATCTTACACAAACACCCTGCTCTGAATACATAATTGAAGACAGTGTGACACTTTACTTTCAGGATGTTGATCTTAACGAACAGAACAAAGAACAGACATATTTCTATTCTGTCTCTATTTGCTTTCTGTTTGCTGTCATCTCCTCACACACAGGCTTTTGTTTTTTAAACATGTAGTTGAACCTGAGCTCAGCGGGTTTCAGGTTTCACTGAACAGTGAGGCGATCTTACCGATGGAGTCTGGATCCATGATGAGTCTGAAACACAGAATAAGCTCATTGTTGATCAGTGAGCAGCTCTTTGTGTTTCATTCAGAACATGATTATTGCCAGTGATTAATGATTGATCACGATTAAAGTTACAGTTTAATTCAACAGAGAAAAGAAACTTTAGTAACTTCAGTGTGTTTTAAAGTGCTGACTGTTTGTTTAGTTTCATGAATAATACTTTAAGTCATTCATGTATGAATTTATGTTTTATGAAGTTCACAGAGACTCAGACTTACTAACCTCTAACTAAAAGGCTGTTCCAAAGTATTCACATTACATCCATCAGTAATCAGATTACAGGTATGTGGTTACTGTGTTACAGAGGTTCAGTTATATTTGCGCACTGGGGGGATAGAAATAAATAAATAAAAACAGAGCAAACAAACTTGTGTTTCAGATGGGTGGAGATGTGAGAATCATCAGTGCCACCGAGCAGGCAAGGAAACTCTGCAGAACTCAAACTACTAAAGTTTTGATCGTTCAAATATCATCACAATACTTAAACAGATGAGTTCTAACACTGCTGTCTTCCATGTTTCCTCTCTGATCATCCTCACTGGATTACTACAAAACTGTACTGCACATGCTGTGAATAGAAAGCACAGAGTTCATGCTGCTCTGCTGTGTCGTGGTGTTTATGGAGATGTGAGGTCAGAGTGAATCTCACATTAGTTATAGATTATGAAACAAAAACAGTGACACTCGGTCAGGAACTCATCAAGGAACGAGCGCAGATCTTTAAATGCTCTCATGATTTCAGCACCAGAATAAACCGAGGATCAGACTTTGGGCTCAGCAGGAGGAGTAGACAGGAAGCAGGTCAGTGACCATGGTAACTGAGTCAGACTTTAGCGTTCTTTGTTTTCTAGGCTAACCCTGCTCCTGGATCAGCACAGATACTCTGGACTGTGGTGGACTCTTGTCTCATCCATGAGGAGGAGGAAGAGAGTTTGTCAGTGAGAACCATAGAAACAAAGACAGACAGAGACAGTAGAGTCTAAGTAGACACAGACTCACCTCCGTTCACTCTGTCCCAGTTGAAACCCAAGCATTGGCTGCTGAAGACACAAAGTGAAGCTGCTGATGGATGAAGGTTTCAGGTGTCAGCACACCTGCTAATCACCTGCTGCCTGTGGACCAATCCGCAGCCAGCAGAGTGTGACATCAGCTGCTTGCCAGAGCTTCATGATTTATTTAATCTCCGACTAACGATTCCCAGCCAGTCACAGCTTTAGTCATGCATTCTGAGCTTCTGACATGAGAGGGCGCCAAAACCCAGCCATCAGCCTTTGGTGAAGCTCAGAGACATTTATGAATGTCTGCCAGAGAAACTGAGAAGAAGAGCTTCAGCTGAGCTTGTCAGGGCCAGTGGCGGTCCTAGCCTGTTTGGCACCCCGGGCGAACACTCCCTCTGCCCCCCCCCCCCCTCCACACACACACATAAAACATATTAAGGATTGTACATTAACATAAAACTGTTGTCGGAACCAGACTGAATTTCACCAGAGAAACACACACATGAAGAGAGAAAGAGTGTGATTTGAATGCAAACAGCCATCATAATTCATCATACAATGAGAACAGGACATATCAACAACTGACAGTGACTAATTAATATTAAAAATCTGTAACATAATGTTTGGAGTTTAGTCTGTTACTGTTACTATTTTTACCATTTCTTCTTGGAGCAACTGTAATCCACATAATTTCCTTAGGGATTAATAAAGTATTCTGATTCTGATTGTTTCAGGATGACCTGCCATTATCCAATCACACATCTGCTTACCTGCATCTTTTGCTCGTTTCTCCTCCTCTTCTTTTTTATTTTTTCTAAACTGAGCACATGATGGCTTTGAAAGTTTCTTGTCCATCTTCTATTGGTTTTAATTTTGCACTCCAGTATGAACACAAATCCCCCAAATCGAGGATCACCGCAACATAACCTAACAGACCTACACCTTAGTTCACAGATTCACTTTGTCTAAGGTTTATTTCTGGGATTTCACACAACCCAGGAGCGTCATTTACCTGACGCTCCTGGGTTGAACTATCACAAAGGGTCCTGGTGAAGAATCTGCTGGAATTTGGTGACAGGCTTCAAAGGTCAAGAAGACCAAGAAGGTATAACACACTGCTGCTGTCACCGAGCATGTGTGACAGCAGCAGCTACAGATGTGTTGGACAGCGTGTTTATTTTATTTATATTTGTGTGAAACACCATGCCCCAGAAAACACCATGTCCCAGAAAACACCATGTCCCAGAAAACACTATGTCCAGATGAGCATTTTTGGCATTTGTTTACTTGGATGACTGAGCATCAGGACACATGAAACACCATGAGTTTCACATTCATGATTTGATGCTGATACTTGCAAACTTCAGGTTCATGAACATATTGTAGCTACATTTTTTTATTTAGAAGAGCTGTAAACCTTTCCCACTGAAAGCAGCACAATCCCACTTTGAAAACAATATTTTCATTAAATGAATTCTGGGTAAATCAAAGTATTATCAAAGCTGTCTGTCCATCTTTTCCTCCTTAACAGATCCATCCTGTCCTGGCAGTCTGCAGACACAGAAACATGGACAAGGAGGTGTTTGTCCAGTAGCAGCAGCAGCAGGGACTCACTGCTCTGCTACATTGATAAAACTTTTCATTTTACAAAAACAGTCTTATTTTCCAGTTGATCTGGATTCTCTTTGTCACCACGTATTTGCCACTGTATAGGTAGCTGTTATATTTTGTGTTGGAAATATCTAGAATGTATTTTAATTGTTTTTAACAAGTACAGAGAACGGCTGTCTGTACTCCCCCTGTTCTCCTCTCCATCTCTCAGCTGCTGCTGGCTCCTTTTTCTCCTCCTCTTCCTCACACACTGCTGGATCTGTCCTGGTGTATCATCAGGGATGCAGTGTCACAGGCCGACAGGAAAAACTGGACTCAAACGCAGAGACAGCACATACATTTTACAGTGTTTCATTAAGAAAACAGATTTATTCGTAGTAAAGTGTTTTTAGAGCTGGACGTGGCCGTGGGTCAGTGAGGGTAAACTGATAATTGACAGGTGTGACTGGAATGGAGCGGGTACATTGATAGCTGAGGTGAGCATGGCTTTGAGGAAGAGGCGAATAATGGCAAAGAATGGAGAGCCAGTGTCCCATCTCCTCTCACCTTCTCAGTCTCTTCTGACTCTGGACACTTGCAGAAAGAAAACAAACCATGGCAGTTAACAACAAAAGAAACAGGAGGAGGACTTTTCCATCTACTGTCTGTCTCATTATTAGTGGTTTATACTGGATAAGAGCGCTTTAAGGACAAACTTCAGCACAGCATGGTTGAGTCTGTGTCTTCACCACAGTCCACGGGCAGCTGTTTGGCTCCCATAAATACACTTAGCTTAAAGAGTGAACTGTCTGCTCGGTTTATCCTAAAACGTTTAAGTTCGTTTGGCTTCACACCGAAAAGGGCGACTGTGGCTCAGGGGGTTGGGAATCGCATCTGTAACCGGAAGGTCGCCGGTTCGATCCCTGGGCTCTCTGTCCTGGTCGTTGTGTCCTTGGGCAAGACACTTTACCCTACTTGCCTACTGGTGATGGCCAGAGGGGCCGATGGCGCGATATGGCAGCCTCGCTTCTGTCAGTCTGCCCCAGGGCAGCTGTGGCTACAACTGTAGCTGCCTCCACCAGTGTATGAATGTGAGAGTGAATGAATAGTGGTATTGTAAAGCGCTTTGGGTGCCTAGAAAAGCGCTATATAAATCCAATCCATTATTATAAACAGACCCGGCTAACAAAACTTACTAACAGAGGCATGTGGGGCATGAGCCACTGATTTAGCTCAGTCAAAATTTAGCTGAATTTAATGTTTTAAGATTATTCATTAACATTTGTTCTGTTGGACATCTGAGTGGAGTGAGATAAAGTGAAATTTGGTGGTTTTGTTAACAAGTAGTGTAATTTAAACAAAACAATTATAAATTTTCACAATGAAAGTAGTTAAATCATGTACAGTTTACTTAACATTTGTTAAATTCAGTCATGTTGATATAACTTGATACAATCTAGCCAGGCTGTGGTCATGTGACTCATAGGCAGAAGCTCCTGTGATATCATGAAATCACATGAGATCTCATATCTGTGCAAAATCTGTGCAGTTGTCTCAGAGAGATGGCAGAAAAGTACGGTACAGACTGAACAGGTAACACCTGTTGTCTTCATCATGTGTACAAAGTCATCATCAGTTTGTCTGTTTTTAGCTTCATTTGTTGCTTTGCAGTCAGACTGTTTATGCAACGTTAGCTAATGTAAATATACTAATATATCTAATGTAGGACAAGTAGAAACACATATCTTCTTCAGATTTAGGTCTAATACAGTCAAACACATGCACATGGACACATTTTATACTCGACATACATAACAAAGTTTATAAACCTTAAATATATAAACCTGTCTGCTGGCTGAATTTAGGAGAAACATTTCTTTTTGGTTTTTTTAAACCAAATTTCTCTTCGGTTTTAATAAATACACGTTTTTATCTTGTTTTAAATTGTAAGTGTACATTTGCATTATTCCCTCTTTGTTCTGCAACTGTTGCACAATAATTTGCTTTGCGTGTTCATTTATAATTTTATTTATTTATTTATTTTATTTTACAGCAGTCACTGAGAAGATGAGCTCAGAATCACCTTTTAACCCTGCTCAGGTACACCAATGATGTTCCTGGGTCTGTTTGACCCGGGGTGTGTTTAGTTATCCAGAAACCAAAAAGTTCCAATAAACATGTATTATCTCATTAGTAACTCCATTCCTAACCATTTCAATCAATTTTTAGTGTGTGATCTAAATATTGGTGTGTTCTGTTCTGTCATATAAAATAATATAATGTTCATTACATTGATTTTCTTTTCATTTTATTTCTCTTTTTTATGGAGTAATAAAAGCTGCCAACTTATCTCTCAATAATCAAATCAGATTAACCTGGAGAACGTATGAAGTCTCCAGAGACACCAAACATATTCCTAGACTTGTAGTCAAGATCGCCTAAACCAAGACCAAGACAATACCAAGACCAGAGGGTATCGAGACCAAGACAGACCGAGTCAAGACTAAAACAAAGTTGAGACAAGACCAAGACTGAGGCGGAGACAAAAAAGTCTTTAAACTGCAGCCAGATGCTGCTTCGTTTACGGGTGTCGGGCATATTTATGTGTTTTTGCACTGGCACAGCCCTCCTCACCGCTGTCTACTGTCTCAATCACTCACTGAGAGGACAGACGTATGCTCCACTTGACTGTCGTGTCTCTCACCCTCTCTGTTTTTCACATAATGATATTATCCTATATCCTCACATGTGATTGGCCACAATATGGAGGGATTGGAGCATAGCTGAGCCACTGTGTGAGAGCTGAGCAGCCAAAGGAAATTAAGTGAGGAGCGGCTCTCGCTCAATGGGAGTCGACTCTTCTGATTCACTACAAAGCGCTCTGTAAGCACGGCTCTTAGAGCTGATGCTTCTGCGCATGGCACATTATCGAACGTTACGTTCATGGATACTGTTGACTCCAAATCTCCCGACCACTATGTCAATCTGAGACAGCAAGACCGGTCTCAAGATATCCAACTCTACATATCCCTCTGTGTCTCACAGACTGGCTGTTGGTTCATCCTTTGAGTTACAGTGGTGTGAAAAAGTGTTCGCCCCCTTCCTGACGTCCTCTTTTTGTGTTTGCCACACTTAAAGGTTTTAGATCGTCAGACAAATTTAAGTGTTAGAAAAGATAACACAAGTAAACACAAAATGAAGGTGTTTAATATTGAGAGGGGAAAAAATGCAAATCCTCAAAAGTCCTCCTTTGGGGAGGTCAAAGGTTGGTCCATATAACATGGTGGAAAGTCCGTCACACAGCACTTACCTCCACTGTTCTCATCATCAGAGAAACAGTTTGCTTCAGTCTTCCTCTGATTTAATTGGTTCAGACTTCAGAGTCAGCTGACCACAGAAGGCTGCTGCTGCAGACTGTGACCACCAGAGGGTGCCAACACAATTTATCAGGATCAATGATTTGGAGCAGGGTGAGAGATGAAGTGAGCAGTAAACGAGAATAAATAAAGAGGTGATGAAATCGATATATAAAAGAGTAGAATCAGAGATACAGTGCGGACGGTTACATCAGAGGTAGAGGAAGATGATGATGAAGAGCAAACTTAGACTGACGGGTTAACTAAAGAGGAAATGTGAAAATATGACAATGTTTTCAGTGTTGGCTATACAGAACAAAAACAACAACCCTAAAAATGTGGAAATCAATTACTCTGCATTTTTATGGTGTTTTCCTTGTTTTTGATCGTGTGTTACTAAAGCTCTGCACCTGGTCTAAAACCCAAAGCATCATGGGACATATCTGGTATCAGTGTTGAGCACATGTGTCTGTGGAACGTATATGAAGGACTGACATACTGGGGGCTTGGTGCATTTCTCCATTGTGTTCTTGAACCTTGTTGGACCTGTCCAGCAGCGTGTTTGCTCTGCGGGTGGAGCAGCTGATTGACATGAATGCTCAATGAGGGGCTGATGGCCTGATGCTGGAGAACAAAGCAGCTGCTGTGGCCAGGCCATGAACTGGCTGTTGTTCTCTGTCTCTGCTGCCCGCTGACCTCCTCTCCTCTTTGTTTCTCTTTCAATGAAGCTTGTTGTTTGTTTCTGGAGTGTTCGAGTACCAACACTGAGCTTTTCTTCTTCTGCCACTCTGAGTTAAACGACTGTCATCGAACGCCACCATCACATCAGCCCCGAGGGCCGTGCAGCGACACTCTTATTTAACTCCTACCGAGAGTCTAGACCAGGGGTCCCCAATCCCAGTCCACGAAAGCCGGTGTCCCTGCAGGTTTTAGATCTCACCCTGGGTCAACACACCTGAATCACATGATTAGTTCATTACCAGGCCTCTGGAGAACTTCAAGACATGTTGAGAAGGTAATTTATCCATTTAAATCAGCTGTGATGGATCAAGGACACATCTAAAACCTGCAGGGACACCGGCCCTCGTGGACTGGGATTGGGGACCCCTGGTCTAGAGTGTGTAGTTGAGGCTGAGGAGGAGACAAAGGCATCATCAGAGTTGATCCTGAACATCTGTGAAGCTGCTTTCTTTCATAATGTTTTCAATTTACTAGAGTTGATGAGCTGATGAAGGAAAAGGCACTATTTAAAAAAACAACGTTTCTGCGGCATTCAAACACTGATGACAGGTTGGCCTCTCTGTGCTCTCCCTGTGGGGGGGAGGGGGGGCATGAAAGTTACTCTTATCTGGTATGTGTCTCAGACCGTGGTTTTGATTGGTCAAAGAAACATGACAACATGAGCTTTAAGGCCATTTTGAGATGCTGTTACTCTGTAGAGACTCCACATCCAGCTCTGAGCTCTCAGACAGGCTGTAAAATATTCATGAGATCTAGTCCCCTGATTTATGACCTGAGGTTTGTCCAGGTGGTCATTCTTCCTGAAATCAGTACATTTTAAAACATTTCAGGCTTGACGTTGTTCCATAAGATTTTCACAGAACTAATTTGTGTTGTGAAATTTTAGCTTCATACATCAAAAACTTCTAGATGTGTGTCCTTGAAAAACAGTCCATCGACCTACTTTCAGGTCATTAGTTTGAAAATGTCTGCACAAGAATATCTAAAACACCCTAGAAATAACAGCCTGGAGTTTTCATCAGAATCAGTCAAAATCTGAATTGTCAACAATTGTCAACAACCACTGATCAAAGCCCTTTGCTCAGAGACGTCCCAAATCACAGATCCTGAATTATTCTGATGACGAGAAAGAGCAGTGAAGTTTCAAGCTTTTATCTTTGATAGTTTTTCAGATATTCAGTTTCAAACTTTCCCTCAGATTTCAACGGATCGTTTTTCAGAAACATCTTGAAAAGTTTTTGATTTTAAAGTTTCACAGCAATCATTATATATGTTAAAGGTTTGTTTCAAATGTCTTTTATTAGAAGCAAGTATCACAGTTGTTACAAATTAATAGAACTTATGCCCCCTTTTTCTCTAAACAAAACAAGACAAAACAAACAAAAGAAAAAAAACCCAACACCCTCTATGGGCCCCGATCCCCCAACTGCCAAAAATTTAAATTTTCCCAAGATATGCAAGTAAAGGGTGCCAGATTAGTTCAAAATCTTTCACATTGCCATTCATGGTATATCTTATTTTTTCAAGGTGAAGAGTATTTGTAAGTTCTGCAAGCCGCATCTTTAACACAGGAACCTCTTTGCCTTTCCAAAGCTGCAGGATCAGTTTCTTTGCGATGATCAATGCATATGACATAAACCTTTTTTGAGAATGTTGTAAACTTTGTGTTTCTTTGGAGATCCCGAAGATAATTACTGTTGGATTTGGCTCAATCTTGTTTTTAAAAATATTAGAGAGGTAAGTAAAAATGTCACACCAAAAACCCTGAAGCCTTGGACAAAGTGCAAAACTATCTAACAGATTTCCATAATGTGTCATACGTTTTTCGCAGAGAGGAGAGCAGTCTGGGTACATTTTGTGAAGTCTTTCCTTTGAGCAATGTAACCTGTGTACAATTTTATACTGAATTAAAGAGTGACGGGAATTAATAAAAAGCATATTTATGTTGAGTAAGACCTCCTGCCAAAAATCTTCCGATACGGAAATCCCAAATTCCTTTTCCCACTCCTCTTTAATTGAGTGAGTTGAAGGTGTACTCATCTCCTGTACTGAGTTATAGAATAATGAGACTCTGTTCGAACCCCCGGCTATCACTAAGGCATCTATCCAAGGTGTCAGACGACATGCTTTCAAACTGCAGCAGATGTGTGCGGATATAATTTCGTAGTTGAAGATATCTAAAAAAAATGGCTGCACGGTAGTCCAAATCTATCTATTAATTGTTGAAATGACATGAAGGTGTCATTTGAGTATGTCTTTTAATTTACGAATTCCCAGTTCCTGCCACACGTTGAAGGCTCCGTCTGCACATGATGGAAGGAAAGAGGGGTTAGCTGTAACAGGCATACTCATTGATAATGATTTCAGTTTAAAGTGCTTAATTATTTGTTTCCAAATTCGCACTGTGGTATGGATCACTGGGTTATAGTTATAGTGTGCACTTGTCAAGGGAGTAGGAGAAAGTAATATTCCACCAACACAGTAAGGAAGGCAGTCCTCCCGCTCCATCTGCAGAACATGGGGGAGTAACGCTGTATCATCCAGTAAGAGGTAAATTATTCTTAAATTTGATGCCCAATAATAATGCATAAAGTTAGGTAGTGCAAGTCCACCAAGGGATCCGTGTTTACATAGATGTTCTTTTTTTATTCTATGTGTTTTGTAGTTCCATTTAAACGGCATAATAATGGCATCCAGCTTGTTGAAGAAAGATTTGGGCAGGAAAATTGGGATATTTTGGACCAAATACAGATATTGCGGGAGAAATACCATTCTGAGTTCACTCTTCCTATCAAGGAGATAGGGAGTGTCCTCCAAAACTGGATGTTGTTTTTTAGCTTCTCCAGTAGAGGGAGAAAGTTTTCTTTCACTAAGGAAATATATTTTCTTGTTATTGTGATGCCCAGATATGTAATTTTTTCACAAGTTATTTTAAATGGGAGAGATGCAAACCACTCATTGCTTTCCAATTTGATGGGCAATACTTCACTTTTTTTCCAGTTGATCTTGTAACCGGCGAAGGTGCCAAATTTGTCAATAACGGAGAGGGCTGCCGGGACGGAGGTTTGGGGTTTTGTTATGTATAGTAAAATGTCATCAGCATAGAGCGATATAGTATTAGAAGTATATGCTGTGTCATAGCCACGTATATCAGGGTGAGTACGAATCGTCTGTGCCAGGGGTTCCAGAGCGAACAGGACTAAGAACACATGCCTGACGTGTCCCTCTGCTGAGCTTAAACTGAGTGGATAATGTTTGGTTTGTAAGGATTCTGGCTGTGGGATTCTTGTAGAGTAATTTTATCCAGGAAATAAAATCTTGTCCCAGCCTGGATGCATACCATTTTTTAATAAACCAATAGATTTAATAATTTCTTCAGTTGTAATCCTGGCATTCAAAATCTTGCGATCCACCTGATCTAACACAGGGAGATCACACTTATCTAAAAAGTCCTGCATATCTTTAGGCCCTGCAGTGGAATGAGAAGTATAGAGAGATTGATAAAACTGCCTAAAGTTATCATTAATGTCTTTATGTGATGTAACCAGGTTTCCATTGCGTGATCTAATTTTATGAATCATTCTGTCATTTTTTAACTTCTTTAGCTGTCTAGCTAACAACTTATGTGGCTTGTCCCCAAATTCAAAGTACTTCTGTCTTACAAAGGTGAACGCTCTATTAATGTTGCTGGTTAGTATTTGATTTAGTTTATATTTTAATGCACAAATAGTGTTGTACTTATCTAAAGAGGGAGCCCTTGCATTGTTGGCGTCCAAATCGTGGATCATTTTTTCTAATTTTAACTGTTCTAGTTTATTATTTTTATTCCGTGAGGCCTGATATGATATTATGCACCCCCTGATATATGTTAAAGGTTTGAACCACGAAAGCTTCGTGGAGACGGTCGAGCAGTTTGAGTTGATTCGAGGTTAAATGTGAAAGGTCAAGCAGAAAGTTGGTGTAAGTCATGTCTCCTCGCCCACCTCTGACCACGGCTCCCACAGAGAGACAGTAATCCTTTGGTGCTTTCACCTCTCTGTTTTCATTCTTTGGTTTGTACGAACACCACAGAAACTGCAAACTGTAAACTTCCTGCTGAACGTGTCAGTTTGAACATTGCAGTGGAACAAACTCACCAAAGAAACGGACCGAACGTTTGACACTAGAGGTTCTGTGACTGCTGGTACTGAGGACACGCCTGTGTTCATGGTGACTGCAGACCGCAGACCCATGGAAATAATGCATGTGATTGTTTATAAGATGATGGCACAGGCTCCATCCAGTGGGTGTGGCCTCTGAGCTACACTCAGCCTTGATGAGAGTCAGTCATCGCTCCTCCTCCTGATCATCATCATCAGAGCTGCTGCTGGATGAGCCGTGGACCTGCTCTGTTATTCTGACAGATGAGTTTGTGAGCTGTGCAGAGATGAAAATGAAGAGCACCCTGGGGATCTGTCTGGTGATCTGCTGCACTCTGATCGGACTGGGTATGTTTGATTCATTCACATGTCTGACTCTGTAGACTTTATATACATATACTTAAACATATACATATATACTTATAAACATAGGGTCTTTACTGTAAAACAGAGAGAGCCTTGAAGAGACTGCTGTTGTGATTTACTGCTGTGTAAATGAAACTGAATACAAAAGCTCAACAGTCCCTGTGTATCTGAACGATACTGAAAGTGCTGAATAGGAAGCATTCACAGTGAGTGGGACGGGTGATGGGTGCGGCTGCTAGCTGTTGGTTTAAATCATAACTAATGAAAATGGTTATAAAGAAATAAGGTTTTGCACATTTATGAGGATACTGTGGGCTGAAAAGAA
The DNA here is from genome assembly GCF_041146795.1 of Maylandia zebra. Lineage (NCBI taxonomy): Eukaryota > Metazoa > Chordata > Actinopteri > Cichliformes > Cichlidae > Maylandia > Maylandia zebra. The sequence continues at coordinate 42,337,690 of NC_135181.1, forward strand.
GAGCTTCAGATTAAATGTGGCTTTTTGTTCATGAAGCTTTAGAAAAGATGACGTTTTTCTCTTTTTCCAAACTGTAGTTCGAGTCCCACGTGGAAACAGTTATTCGTACACTCTTGTTGGTTTTAAACTAGGGCACTGCTCTCTGACTGCAGATAACAGAAAGTTAAGGAATGGAAGTCGTGATGTATGCATATCCAGGGTCTGATTGTTCTGAGTAAACTGGGGTCTGACGTGAAGCCCGAGTTCCGATACAGTCAGAGTCATTTGGCAGATGGTGAATCGGTCTGAGTCTGGTTAACGGGTTCAGGTGATTGATGGGATAAAACTGCAGATGTGACCACAGATGTTGCGGTCAGGTGTGAGGAGGCTGTAGGTCCATGTAGAGTCTACAGTTAACGTTTCATTAACAGAAAGGCTGTACTGTGACAGGAACTGGCTCTATGGGAATAATCAGCCTCTGTCAGTGATGACCTGTTGTTACCTGACTCAATATGTTTGGAGTGTCTGCAGAGCTGAAAGTCCGACTGTGTTTAAGATTCTTGCTCATTTAACCTGTAATTATTTGACGACCCTAATGACCTGGACCCTCATCCTGGCTGGAGCTGGTTTCACGTTGATCAGATGAAGAACTAGTGTGGACTGAAAGTCTTGGTTCTGATTCATTTTAGAAGGCAGGGAACACTTTTTTATGTTTCTGATCATTGTTCCCACTCAGATGGCCTTCAGAGCCCTGAGTGGACATGTTGTAATCCAGATGTGTGGTGTGTTTCAGGATCAGCCATCCGCTGTTACAGCTGTAAGGACTACACAGCCAGCTGCACCAAAGAGCGAGAGTGTAGCTATGACGACGCCTGCCTCACGCTCAGGGAGAGAGGTACAGTCACACCTGCTTTTACCTGTTCACCTATAGAACTGTTCCTGACCTCTGTAAGTCTGGAGGCTCCACGTCTGATCCTCCAGCTGGATGCAAATCAGCCCAGCAGCTCTTACCTCCAAGGTTCTACTCATGTTTCTAATGTTTCTGTCCTGCAGGTGGGATGACGTACCGTCAGTGTATGAAGTACTCGGACTGTGAGTACGGCCGGCTGGCACAGATGTTCCCCCAGGTACCTCTGACCTTTAACCCCTGAGCCTCAGTGGAACTATGTTAGGGTTAGAGTGGAAGTGGTTGTTGTTGTGGTTATTGTTTTGTTCACTCTTATTGTTGCCTTGCTGCTAAACAGATTTCCACTTGTGGGACAATAAAGTATTTGAATTGAATAGAATAACCCGTTGGTTTTCAACTCCAGTCATTATTCTGATGGTAACAGCTAGCATCAGTGCTGAGGCCCCCACAGACTGAGCCGCTCTGTTCTGCTGCTGATGTTGATGTGATGAAGCTCCTCTTTGTGCCATCAGAGCATCCACTGACACCAGTACAGAATCAGAATCAGAAAGCCTTTATTTATCCCCAAGGGGCAATTAAGATACAACAGAGCAGCATGACGTTGAAGATAAGGACAGGGCACAAACAGGTAATAAGAATGAGATAATAAATACACAGAATATACAATACATACACAGTTTTAAAATTAAAGTGACTGAATACGTGAATAAATAACTGTAAGTGACTAAAAGTGAGTAAAGTGTCGGCAGTATAACAAGAGTGTAGAGTAGTTTATGTTTCTGGGTGTGGGAAATGGCCTCATCGGCTGGAGTTAAAAAGCAGAGCTGCTTTGGGGACAAAGGTGGCGCTCCTCCTCCTCTCAGTCCTGCAGGAAATGCAGTGGAGGCGTCGCCCAGAGGGGAGCCATTGAAATGCAGGGTGAAGAATGTGAGAGGGGTCGTTGATGATTTTGGCTGCCTGTCTGAGGGCCTGTTGGCTGAAAACCTGCCAGGGTTCTGACAGGCCAATGATTGTAGAGCACATTGATGCAGTGTGCTGCAGTCTGTTCCTGTATGAAGGCTGAGGGAGTGGAACCAGCAGGTGATGGAGAAGGTCATGATGCTTTCCAGGAAGGCATAGTAAAAAGTCATCATGACGGCTGTGCTGACTCAAAAGGAGTTGAGTTTCCTAAAGAGGTATAGCCGTTGGTGGCACCTTCTGAGAATCTCCTCTGTGTTGGCAGAGAATCTCAGGAGGTTGTCAAAGATGGTTCTCAGGTGTTTGTACACCTCAGCTACCTCCACTGGCTTCCCGTGGATGGTGGTGGTGACTGAAGCAGCCAGATCCCTCTGCCTGCTCGAGAAGGTCACCACCATCTCTTTGGTTTTGCTCACGTTCAGTTCAAGTTTGGAGCTGTCACACCACTCTACAAACTCCTGCAGAGCGGGCCCGTGGTGTTGTGAGGGCCTGACAGCAGTGACAGGAGAACTGTGTTGTCAGCATATTTAACCAGGTGACAGTTGGGCTGTGTGGATCTGCAGTCATCAGTGTAGAGGATGAAGAGCAGGGGGGAGAGCACACAGCCCTGGGGGGAGCCAGTGGAGGTGGAATGGAGACCGGAGAGAGAGTTGTTGACCCGTCCTGTTGGTCAAAAAGTCCAATATCCACTGAACATCCAGGTGAAATCGGGAGGAAAGTTTAGTGGCCAGGATGTGAGGCTGCAGAGTGTTGAACGCTGATGAGAAATCAGCAAACAGAAGTCTGGCAGAGTCAGGGAGCTCCAGATGTTTGTGGATGGAGTCCGAGATGAAGAGTTTTGCATCATCGACACCTCTGCGTGCACAGTAAGCAAACTGGAGTGGATCCATCAGGGGGTCAGTTGCTCTTACGATGTGCTGTTTTATGATCTTCTCCATGGCCTTCATCACCAGGGAGGTGAGGGCCACAGGACGAAGATCATTCAGAGACTTTGTGTTGTTTCTTTTGGGGATGAGGATGACTGTGGAGTGTTTCCACAGCTGGGGGACGGTGTGACTGTCAACTGAGTGTTCAAATAGAGTCCAGGACACACTTCCTAGTTGCCCTGCACAGTGCCTCAGAACTTGACTGCTGATGTTGTCAGGGCCAGGTGAGCTCCTCTCCCTGATCCTCCTGAGGGCTCTCACCACGTCCTCAGTCCTGAAGGTGAGTGCAGAGCTGCCAGGTTTGAGTGAGGATCTGGACTCCTCAAGCTGGGCCATGTTGTCCGTCTCAAACTTGGTGTAGAAAGCGTTGAGGTCGTCAGGGAGGCAGGAGGGGTTTCTGCCCTCCACCTGGATGGTTCTGGGGGTGGTGACCACAGTATTCACAGAGGCCATGGTTTTGAGGCCCTGCCAGGGTGAGCGGAGGTCCACTGTGGTGAATTTTTTTTCAGCAGTATTTTTGTACTCCAGTTTAGCAGTTCTTATGGCCCTCTTGACCTCCCTGTTGACCTCCTTTTTATCCAGTGCAGAGCCGGTGAAGAAAGTCCTGTTTTTTTAATTAAGGATTTCCTTGAGCTCCTTGGTGATCCAGGGTTTGTTGTTGGGGTAGATGGAGACTGTTTTTGAGGGGATAATCTTGTCAACACGGAAGGAGATGTATGATGTCATCGTGTCAACCTATTTGTCGATGTCATCAGAGGGAGAAAGAAGGCTGTCCCAGTCAGTGGCTTCGAAACATCCTTGTAGGGTGAGGATACTTTCCTCTGTCCACTGCTTGATGTTTTTGGTGACCTTTTTAATCCTCTTGATGACTGGGCTGTAAGCAGGGGCCAGCAGGATGGTGTGGTGGTCTGCTGAGCCGAGAGGGGGGAGGGGGGAGGCTTTGAATGCATCTGGTACAGAGCCGTAGCTTTTATCCAGAGTCTTCCCCTGACGTGTGCTGCATGTAACATACTGTTGGTATCCTTTAAGCGACTTGTCAGGGGAACAGTGGTTGAAATTACCCAGGATGAATTTGGGAGAGTCCGGAGTTAGTTGTTCCAGTTTGTACAGAGTGTTAGCCATCAATGACTAGCCATCAAGAGGCCAGCAGGATGGTGTGGTGGTCAGATGTGTTACAGTGGCACAGTCACATCTTTCACAGTAAAATGGCAGATTTTTCAAAACCCGCCAGAACAAATGTTATCACCTCATGTGGCTCATTAAAAGCCTGAAGTGAACCTTTCCCAAAAAAATGTTTCCATTAGCGCACCCACTGACCGATCCCAGTCAGTGGGATCGGTCAGTGGGTGCGCCGGGATACCGATGCAAATATTTCCTTTAAGGACATGTCCAAGTTTTAACATTTCTTTATTTCTGGGACATTTTAGCTGCAAGGACTTTTTCTGCTAAGGAAGTGTTCAGTTCAGAGTCTAGACCAGGGGTAACAAACATAAGGCCTGGGGGCCAAAATCAGGCACAGCAAAGATGCCCACATGAAGCCTTTGCAAAATGTACAGAAGGGCATGATTTTTTTAAATTTTGAACTGTATTTTCATAAGTTTTTTAGGTTTATTGTTACTCATAGAAACCTCCCCCATGACGGTTCATGAAAGTCATGAAATAATAGAAAAATTCCATGTTTTCCTTATTAACTATAAAAATGTTTTGTAAATGTAATCCGAGCAGCATTTTTTTTCTTCATCATGCAAACATGCTGTTGGAATTTAACTATTTATATATGTCAGGCATTAAATGTGTAAATAAAGAGGATCTGGCCCACCTAAGGTCGACTTCCGGCCCACAGTGTAAAATGAGGTTGACATCCCATGTCTGGACCAACACATGAGAGGGTTTAGCTAACTCTGTGCATCCATGGACGTCACTGAGACACACCATCTGTATTTTACACTAAAGTGAGGCTGCTGATAGTTTAAAGAAAGCTTTGCTTCAAATGCAGATGATTTACTTCACTGCAAAAAAACCCTCGAATAATCAAAAAGTCACAGCTCAACAGATGTTTCATGAAGCTATTTCACCTCTTATCAAAGAGGCATCTTCATTTTTTTTTCCACTTCCATTGATTAAGACCGCCACAGAGAACCCGCACAGACATTTTCAATAATCAGTCTATGCTTCATGAGTCCTCCTCACAAACCTGTAAAAATCAGAGAGCTGTGGCTGAACAAACAATCCAAAATCCAAAATGTAAAAACAAATCTGAACTCAGTTCTTCGAGATTTCTCTGAAGAAATAACATCACATAAACAATGTTCCCTCTAATGTTTCACGTGTCTGAGCGAACACACAAACTCCCTGAGCCGACACTTGGACCACTGTGAGCAACAGCAGACGTGTGCACTGTGGTCACGCCAGCATCCAAGTTACATGTTTATTAAAATAATCAAATTACAGCATTTCTGTTAGACTACTTTTAATTAACTGCTTCAGCCCACTTACAATGAAAATTTAAAGAAGATCTTGTTGATGACCTGTGCAGCATGTTAACACTATTGGAAGGAAAAATAACTTCAACTGCAATTTTGAAAACACAACTTTCTTTTTTTATATATTTATAAAGCTCTGACTTGTATTGTGAGTCTGTGGTCTGTTAGAGAGTCTGTAACTCTGTCTGTAAAATACAGTAAATAATGACCAATGTTGGGCAATTAATTATATAGTTACTTCTTCAAAAAAGTAACTGAGTTATGCAATTAATTAATGTTACGTTCTTAGTCTAGGCGAGTATTGAACGCAACAAGAAGCTGGCCCACTCACACACCACCCAAGCAAGAACACCAACAACAATATCTTTTTAAAGTGCTAAGCAGCCATTTATTTTCTTCAGCAGTGAGCAATGCCAAAAATAACAAACAAAACTCCCTAATGGTCCCTACGCTTTCCTACACAAAATGAAAACCAAACAAAAGACAATTCACTTACCTAACTTTCTAAATGAAAAACAGGAGAAAACTTAATCAACAAAAATGGCTTCTCACGCCTACTAGGCTGCTGCAGTGAAGGATATATACAAGGTGAACAAAATACACGATAGCTACTTGACAAATCTATTTACAGCTATTTACAAAATTGAAGTACTAACGCCAGACACACACACACACACGAGGTTATACTTGCAAATCACTTTGTCAAAGAAACTCTACACAGCAATGAATCAAAACACAGGTTCTTTGTTGGATGGTGGAGGTTAGCAGGGCCTCCTCCTGAAGGTGCCTGTGTGGGCGTGTCCCACCACCTCTTCTGCCTGAGGTGCCACCTTTCCCTGTTACACAGCTGACTCACATCAGTAATTTAAAGTATTTAAGCCCAGGGAAAGGTGAGCTCTGGGCCAGAGTGCCATTAGTGTGGTTACAGCTAGTGAGCTGCACTCTTTTTGACTTAGGTTGTACTTTATTGACCAATGCCTGAGTTTTGTTTGTTTTCCTTAAATGGTGATAGCGGCTTGTCTGTCTCTTTTAGTTGAGCTACTTTAATAAAACTCCTTAATTTAACCCTCATGCCTTGTCTCCTTTTTCTGACCTGGACACTTTTTGTTACTTCCCCCTCAACGCCTAGACCCCTCAGGGGAACGTAACAGTTAGAGAGTCTGTAACTCTGTCTGTAAAATACAGTAAATAATGACCAATGTTGGGCAATTAATGATATAGTTACTTCTTCAAAAAAATAACTGAGTTTTGCAAACAACAAAGTTTTTTGCAGCTGTTTACCTAAAAATGCAGCCAAGGCGTTTTTTAAACAAACATTTCAAACTATTTACAGAACAATCAGCTGTTCTGCATCAAATCTGATGCCACACAAATTATTTGTGCCGCTCCAAAAATAATTTGTGTCCACTATGAGATGAAGGAGAACAACAGCCTGATACCTGCAGGCCTGACAGCAGCAGATGTGTCACTGCTGTAACACCTGTAACACTCAGCAGTCGCCTCATTGTTCTGACACACACAACACTACTGACTACACTACACACTGACTACACACTCACTACACACTGACTACACACTGACTACACAAGATTTGTGTTGTGCTAAACGTCTCAAATCTCTCACATCTCAAACACGCCGTCACTCCTAAAACTTCCCCCTCCCTTAACAACTAAATGCCTTTTGTGTGTGTGTGTGTGTGGGGGGGTGTTTTTGCTCACAGGCTTTCGAGCGTTTTCCTTATAAAACGCCGTTTTTACCGTTTCTTCCCGCAGTAAATATAAACAACGACAGTATTCAGGAAGAAAAACAAACATTGCAGATATTTTATCATAACTCTGGTTTTACGTGGCCGATCAACACAATTTAAAAACTGGTATAAAGTCCACACTTTGTCCGTCAGTTGTTCCGTCTGTCCTGCTCACATCTCCAATGGTCGTACACGTTGTCATTAACGTGGCTTCACTCCACATCAGCCGCTTTGCTCGCTAAAACACCAGCACATAAGGACGCCGTCATAGCCTGTCAACCACGTTGATTAGCTGCGTATATACGAATGTGCATCGCATCATTGGCTGGACTTTGGGATAAGGTGGCATCGTTCTGATCCCATACGGGAGCAGCCAGTCACTGACTCACACTGCAAAACTGAATTGTTAAAGTATTAATTTTAATCTCAATTCAGGTTAGATTTATTTTTGTGCGCAGCTTTTCTGTGCGCAGAGACCGAGCCAGCAGTGCACAATTGCGCACGCGCGCAGCTTAGAGGGAACATTGCACATAACTGCAGTGCTGTTGTAAACTCTTCTCCTCTGGCACGTTCAAAACCCTCCTTTAGAACCGCCTTAAAGGTTCCTGAAGGTTCCTGCAGTTCTTGAAGTTTCTGGAGTCCAGACTCCAGTGTGATTGATACCCTAACAAGGAGGAATTAGTGTATTGATTATGAATATGCTCCTACTGCTGTGCGTGTTTTGTCTGATCACTGATTTGTGACATCATCAATTACTTCCAGGTTTCCAGTTTTACCTTCAAGTGCTGCAACTCTGACCTGTGTAACTCCGCCCCCTCCTCTGCAACAAGCTCTGTGATTGGTGTACTGGCCTCGCTGGCGGTCATGTGGTGGTGCATCCACTGAAGGGCGACCTGAGCAGCTCTGCGGTGCCCCCCTGAGTCCTCTTTAACCACGGCAGCTTCTCATCAATCGCAGTACTGATGCTCACTGATCAATCAGCCAGTCCTCCTCACTTTGTTACATTATTGATAATTAATCGATCAGTTTCAGCCTTAAAGATCCAACATCCCGACCTTTGATCGATCACGAAGCTCCCATAAATGTTTAAAAGTGAATCCTGCAGCATCCCAGCTGCTGATCAAACATGAATATTCAGCCTGATCGATCGCTGATCAGTCACATCTCAGCAAAGACGCATCACAAACACCTGAAGACTGACCGAGACCTGCACTGAGGGAGTGATTGATGTTTCAGGCCAGTGTTTGTGAGAAAACATGAAGATTTTATTCATTTTAACCCACTTGTGTACTTCACACTTACACACTACAGCTTCAACATAGCTCTTTCTGCGGTTCTCAGTCAGATTTTCAAAATAAAATAAGTTGTGAGCAGCTCCCTGTGGCTGTCTCTGCATCACAGACAGGAACTTAAATCAGACAGATTCTCAGGCAGGTTCTGACTGGGTTTCTCTCTGTCAGGTTTCTGGAGGTTCAGTTATGGATAAGAAGTGGAAGCCTCTCTGATTCTGAACGTTGCGTCTGAGCTGATATGTGACTGAGGTTTAGCTCTCTGTAGAAGCCTGAAGGCCTTCCTCGAAGCAGCTGCTTAAATAAAACTAAAACCCTTAAATGATGATTTGTGTGGCGTTTGTTCTGCTGCTGTTTGCAGAAGCACAAAGCATAAGAGGAAACCTTCAGTAAAGTCAAAGCTAACGCCGAGCCCTGAAAGCTGCTCTCACTCATCTCTGTGTACATGAATAAAGGTTTCTGCTCCTGTCTTTCAAAATAAAGTCAAAATAATGTTATCTCTGATGGTGTGACTACATTTGAATGATTAAAGGCCTTCTGCTGCTTTCAGAGCAGTCTGCAGTCTCTGATGTTTGTGTTTCTGTAAAAGCTGATGATGATGCTGAAGAGTTGGACAGCATTGCCCCCTGCTGGCTGACTCAGGTTTGACGTCTATATCTATCTATCTATCTATCTATCTATCTATCTATCTATCTATCTATCTATCTATCTATCTATCTATCTATCTATCTATCTATCGATCAATTCCTTCTACTGCAGGAATCGTGTGATATCACTATTAGTCCGCGATCGGCAACACAACTGACTGATCCCGGTGGCTGAGCTTTCATAGTCAGAATCATTTTTTAACCCAGAGGAAACAAGACTGTTACAACCACAAAAGTTCTTTCAATGTGAAATATTTAAAGACTTTCAGTCACATGAGGCAAGATTCACTACAATTCACTACAGAACAGAAATAACAAATGTTTAAACTAAATTTGATGCTTGCTGCAGGTCCCAATAAAGTTGGCACAAGGTAAAAATGTCTGAAAAAGCAAGACGGTTCAGCTGGTAATAAGTTAGGGTAGGGTTAGGGGTAAAGATGTAAAGATGTTTAGAGGTAAAGATGGCAGAGGTTTTAAAAGACTGTGGAGTACTTCATAAACAACACAAAGACTTCGCCATGGTCTGCAGTGCGTCACACCAGAGTGTGTGTGTGTGGGACGAGGCTGCACTCCTTTATTGGACACCTGTGGACCACACTGCATTCCTCATCAGCATGATTGTGCTGCTTACCAAATGTGCCCGGGAACACTGTCTGAAACCAGCATTGTTAACACAGCCCACCTGACTGAGGTCAGCTGGCGTCCTTTACCCTGATGGGACCATCAGCACCGGATGTCAGAGAGCTCCTCCATCCTAGCCTCCACCCGTTCAGTCCTCCAGGAAGGAGCTGTATTCCAGGAAACAGCTGAAGTAATCACTGACATGACTCAGTATGAGTCTCCGGTGTAACAGCTCGTTTCATTATTGAGACATGTTTTTGATTTTCATGACATCTGACTTGTTTTTGCTACCTCTGTGCTTTATCGTATTTGAACTTGTCTTAAACCTTCAGATGGAGCTCAGTGCAGAGTTATCTGGTTTATCTTGTGTCTGTAACGGTGTGTTTACACCGAACACGATAGACGCGAGCGAAAACGGCCCAGACGCCCCTAATTTGACGTGTGCACATTCGCACCTCGACGCGTGTCCAACGCGAATTCATCGTGTGTCAAAATACGCGCGTGAACCGGAAATGTGGGAGGGATGTGGGAGGAAGTTGTGCCGGACGGTATCTTTGCTACATGGCAGCTGTCGAGCTAGCGTTTGAAGAGAGAGTCTCCCTTCTCTATTTACTGTGGAGAGCAGAGCAGCGGCGTTAAGGACGTCCTCGCCGTACCTGGGTCCATCAGGTCCTCCAGACGCATGAGCAGTTTGGTGAGTTTCACCACTTGCTCCAGGAGCTGCGCCTGGATGACGTTTATTTCAGCGATATCTTCCCCTCGCCCAGTTTGAGGACCTGCTGTCCCGCGTCAGTCCCAGCATCGCCCGCCTAGACACCAATTACAGGCGCTCAATCCCACCTGCAGAGCGCCTGTCCGTCTGCCTGAGGTTAGTAAAAGTGTTTAATACAGTAGTCCTTTATTGATACCTGTGCTAATATATGCTAAACCATCCGTTTATACACTGGTAACATGGATGTGCTATGATAACAGTGCATGCTGTTGGTGTTTACTGAAAGCAAACTGTGGTACGGAGACGACTGTGTATAATATTTCTAGTGATACTCGAAAGGTCTCATCAAGTCCCGATTTAATTCGATTTATGCTGTTATCAGTGTTTGCAATGATAGCATGGCTGTGGTGTCTATCAGTGTATGCTCTCGGTGTTTGCTGATATCAAACTGTCGTACGAGGACCACAGGGTTAATCTTTGTTGTGACACTCACTCCTTTCTTTTATTTAGACCTGGTTTAATTCTGGGATAGTTGAATATTTGTATATAATCCCTGCAGACTGTTTTAGATTATATCTAATATACATTATGTAATTATCCTTATAATTACAAAAGGTTTTATGTAAGATTTATGCTTTGTAATTTAAATCTGAATCACAAAAGTGTTTTGGAATTGGAATAATGCATTTGTAACTGCAGTACACATAATACTAATTTTAAACAATTTTGTCCAGGTTCCTTGCCACCGGGGACTCCTTCAGGTAGGGCTGTGCGATATGACCAAAATCTCATATCCCGATATAAGACATCTATCGTCCGATAACGATATAAATCACAAAAATGTAACATTTTCTGTCAATTCTGTGAATCTCGGGCAGCTCGACTTGCGTGAAGTGTTTCCAGCTGCGCGTCGTGTAGCTGGAGTCGAGTGTTTTAACCGATGCATGAAACAATACATTTTAGACATAAGTTGTAACGGCCGCCGTTTTTTTTGTGAGTATTTATTACACAGCGTGCTGCGGGGAAAAGCCTGTTCTAACGTTTGAGTCTAAGGTTTATTTTTTAGCACCTGGCGGCTCTTTTTACTTCTCATCCGTAAATAATCTGCTCTTTCATGTGATTCAGTTTATTTTGAAAAGTCTCAACAGGATCTTGAGCTTTATTGTGAAAGGTTTATGTGGAACATAAACAAGCGGACACGCGATGGTGTTACCGTTGTTGTTGCTAAAGACAACGCACAAAAACAGGCGCTTGTCCGTCTGTAGTGCGGTTATATTAAATATAAGAGAAAGAGAGAACTTTAAGAAATGAATATAACCACTACAGGGACCATCAGAACCATGAGAAAATATTGTCGTAAACAGTTTATTTTGCAACAACACGAAACAAACGACAGCGTAAAATGAAACGATAGACGTTTTTATATCGTCATCCGATATATATCGTTATATCAAACAGCCCTACCTTCAGGACCATCGCATTCAGTTTTCGAGTTGGTGTGTCCACGGTGAGCCAGATCATCTCCCAGGTAGCGACGGCCATCTGGGACTGTCTAGTGGATGATTTCATGGCTGTGCCTTCAACTGCAGACTGGCGGTCCATTGCAGAGGGATTCCAGGAGCGCTGGAACTTCCCTCTCTCCATCACAGTAGAGGTTGTATCTGCGCTCCATGGAGCTCCGTCCTGAAATTGCGGAGAAATGCGTGAAGGCAACTTGTGTTCTCCACAATTTTCTGCGCTGTTTGGATGAGAGAGGGGCACCTGCTGTGAGGGGTGTGGCACCTGCTGTGAGGGGTGTGGCACCTGCTGTGGTGGAGCCGTTGCAAGGCCTGGGTCATGTAGCAGCAAACAACTCCTCCAGAGAGGCTGTCCTGGTGAGGGAGAAGTTCATGGCCCACTTCTCGGCGGAGGGAGCTGTGTCTTGGCAACCAAAGGAGTAGCCTGTTTGAAGTCTGAGTGACTTCCCCACAACGGCTCTTTTAAGAGCCACCCACAAACCTCTAAAGAGTGTTCCTGTCTTTTTTAATTTTTCTTAATAAATGCAGCTCTACTCCAAAATAAACTGACCTCTCTTTACTCTCTTAAATAACTTGTCTTCACTATGTTCCTATATACAGTGTGATGCAACCGTTTGGGCAACCTTATTAATAGTCATTATTTTCCTGTATGAATCGCTGTTACAGTAAAAAATGTCACTTGCATATATCATATAGGAGACACACACATTGATATACACTAAATATTCATTTCATTTCTCTTTTTTTGTGTTGCCAATTTATGCACCTTCTTGATTTAGTTTAAAGAGTTATTGAACACTTTCTGTAAATCCAGTGAACTGCATTTCACTTCTCAAATATCACTGTGTGTGTCTCCTGTATGATATATTTAACTGACAATTTTTATTGTAACAACCAACGATTTGTACAGGAAAATAATTACTTTTCACAAGGTTGCCCAAACTTTTGCATCCCACTGTATTGGTATATTTTGTTATTAGTGTAATATGAAATAAATTCTACTTGTGTCAAGTCGGGTGCCAATATTTGCTGTGTAGTAGAACTGAGACATTAGTCATTACAAATGTTTATTGGAAAAAATATATAAATTCACTAACAAAAACATTAAACATAAATATATAACATTTAACTTTTTACAGAGAGACAGGAATAAAAAGGACCCAGCTTGGAGTGGAAGAGCCTCAGGGAGAAGGAGGAGAAAAATAACAGCATTGTTTCTGCCCTGGAGAGCTGCTGCCTCATCAGAAAACGACTGATTGCTAGGGTCCACGGCAGTGATGAGCTTTTCCTCCATACTGAATGAAGAATGAAGGGCTTTGGCTGGATCTGCCCCTTGGACCATTTCCCCTTTGGTCAGAGCCACGTCAGCAGGCTCCTGATTGGTTGTCGTGGCGTGATTTGACGCTTGAGTTCAGATCTTTCCAACTCGAGCGGTAGACGCGAAACGCGCGTATGCACAAATGCAACACAAAAACTGACGCGTGTGGTTTTATTCGCGAGCCAAACGCGGCAGACGCGGTACACTGACGCCCGTTTCACGCGTTTTCGCGATACAAATCTGCTTCCCAATTTCATCATCGCGCTTTTTCCATTGACTTTACATGTAAACCTGACGCTCTGGCCACCTCTATCGCATTCGGTGTGAACACACCGTAAGACTTAAACTACATGGACTTAGAGACAGTTTGATTGTAATCTGGTTACATTTTACGCTGAAACATTACTGAGATTCTGTCATTAAAGATGTCCAACAGCATTTTAAAGGTTTGATAGAGTCTAGAAACATGAAGTGTGACCCTATACATGACTGACATCATTGCAGTCATTCTGAGTTCCAGCTGTGAGGTTTAAAAATGTGCAGGACCCTGGATTCATCAACATGACGCTGACTCACTTTCATCTTCCTGCTGCGCTGCTCTTTGTTTACCTGTTTCTAATGTGACTCATTTGTTTCAGGGACACTCTTAGAGCGCTGCTTCCTGCTTACAGGTTACTTCTCCTGTCTCTGTTCACTCTCCTCCCTGGGTCAGTGTTGGTGTCTCTGTGTGTTTAGTCTTTTGGTTACTTCCTGTTTTAGTGTGAAGGTTGGTTTTCTGGAGTTCCTGATTGTAGTTCTACTTCCTCCTATGTGAGCATCCCCACCTGTGTGCAACAACATGCTTTAACATTTGGCGAGAGAGGACGAACGTTTATCGACCAGAGCAAAGAAATTGTTTCCGAATCAACAACACGTCTTTGTTTTCCAGAAAACACACAAACTTTAAGATTTCAGGAGCGTTTACTCCAACCTGTGGGTGTAGCTGTAGTTTGGCTGGGGAAGGGCAAGCCCACCCAGCCCCCCAGAGACCACACACAGCAGACAGAGTGAAGCCCGAGTCTCCACATGTGTGTTTCACTGTAACAACAATCATACAGTTTTATGACGCACTGTTTATTTTTGTGTTTCTACAGTTATTATCTGTACTTTTTTTTTTTTTTTTTTTTTTTTTTTAAACGTATGTTTATTTGTTTTTTCAACAGTATCAACACCAACATAAAATGAACGTATGGCAGTCATTAAAATAATAATAATAATAGTAACAACACTAATAATAATAATAATAATAGTAATAGTAATAACGATAATTGAAGTGTTAATCCTAAAGGGTTCCAAATAAATGCATAGTTAAATAAATTAAATTAAACCATACGAATAAATACAATTAAAAAAAATAAAAATAAATAAAAAATAAATAAAAATAAATAAATAAACAAAAATAAAAAAATAAATCATAATATAGGTTACATAGTATATTCCCAACAGCAAGTCAGACATTATTCATTATCTAGTTGTCTTATTCACTCACCGCCCGCCCCCCCCCCCACATCCCCACTCCTCAGTAGATCCAAAAATATCTTCCAGATGTTGTAAAATTCAGAAGCCTTCTTTCTAACAATATAGGTCAGTTTCTCAAGAGCTAAACTCGATGTTAAGTTATTTAACCAGTGGTTAAAAGAGGGGCAACCAACATTCTTCCAGCATAAGGCGATACAGCGTTTGGCCTGTAGCAAACAAAGATCGACCATTTTTCTTTCCTCACAAGACAGAGTAGTCATCTGGATACAAGCCTAAAAATGCATAACTTAGGGCAAAGCGGTACAGGAGAAGTTGTGATCTGAGAGATATATTTTAACACAGAGCTCCAAAATTTTTGGATCTCTTCACATTTCCACAGGCAGTGATATAGTGTACCCTGATGCCTATTACACTTATAGCATAGATCAATTATATTAGGATCAAATTTATTTAATTGTACAGGGGATATGTATGTTCGCATTATCCAATTAAATTGTATCATTCTCAAACGAGTGTTAATGGTCTGAGTGTGTGTTTTTGAACATATTTTACCCCATTCAGTATATGAAATATCTTCTTGTAAGTCATTAATCCACTCCCGTCTTTTACTATCAGAGTTATCCTTATGGTGTTCAACTAACAGGCTATAAAACTGGGACACCAGTCTTTTACCAAAACAGTTTTTTGTAACATGAGTTTCTAGGATGGAGAGTGAGGGTTGGTGCACTGAATTGTTTAAGTGTGCCAGAATAAAACTTCTAAGTTGCAGATACTTAAAAAAGTGTTTCTGCGGTAAATCAAACTTTGCCCTTAATTCACTGAATGACATTAGAGAATATTCCTCATATACGTCCTGTAGTTTCGCAATGCCCTTGTTCAGCCAAGCTTTAAAGCCCATGTCATTCTTAGCCGGGGCAAAGAGTTCATTACCCCAAATTGGGGAGAAACAGGACAACCCAGAAGATTCATTCAACATTTTTTGTACTTCATGCCAAACAACAACAGTGTTTTTTACAAAGGGATTAGTAGTAATTTTCTTTAAAGTTTTAAAGGGTGCTGAGTATAAATAGCTATTTAACGACAGACCCTTTGAGGACATTCTTTCAGTTGCTAACCAGGGAAGGGAAATATCGTTTGAAAACCAAAACATAGTGGTCCTCAGCTGAGCAGCCCAATAGTACCATTTTAAATTTGGAAACTGTAGTCCTCCCCTATCATATGGTAAATACAAGAGGGAGAGTCTGAGTCTTGGCTTCCTATTGTTCCAGATGAAATTAGAAAGAAGCTTTCTGGTCTTGGAAAAAAAAGAAGGAGGAGGGGCCAGCGGAATTGACTGAAAGATATATAGGAATTTAGGTAATATAGTCATCTTTACTATGTTTATTCTTCCCAGTAAAGAAAGAGGCAATGATATTAATCTAGTGATCTCATCCGACAACCCTACCACCAGGGGCTCATAATTGGCTGAACTAAGATTGCTTATCGTTGGGGTTACTCTGATGCCTAAATATTTAAATCCCTCTGCGGCATTCACAAATGGGTGGGATACAACTGGTTTCAACCTCTCGTTCATATTTAAAAACATAATGGATGATTTTTCTTCGTTCATTTTGAACCCAGAGAAACTGCTAAATTGATCAAATAGCTTCAGGAGAGATGGTATTGATTCTGCAAGGTGTGATAGAAACACAACAGTATCGTCAGCGTACATTGCAATTTTGTGTAGCATCTCCCCGATTTTAATACCATGGATCGAGGGATGTGATCTAATTGCTATCGCTAAAGGTTCCATGGCTAGTACAAAAAGCAGAGGTGAAATCGGAGACCCTTGCCTGGTGCCTCGAGATAGCTCAAAAGGACTAGAGATGAGATTATTGGTAGATACCATTGCAACCGAATCAGCAAGTAAAATTTCAATCCATCGGCGGAAGTGATCACCAAATCCAAAACGCTTAAGCACCTCAATTAGATAGGGCCATTCAACTCGATCGAACGCCTTCTCCGCGTCGAGTGATAGTATTGCAGTATCAGGTAATTCTTCACATTCGTGGATTATATTGAGAACTCTCCTCACATTGTGGAACCCCTGGCGATTTTGAACGAAACCATTTTGATCTCCGTGTATAATGGCTGGAAGAGCCCTCTCCAGCCTCATAGCCAAAGCCTTAGCTATGATTTTGGAGTCAGAATTTAACAGCGATATGGGTCTGTAAGAACCACTTTCGGCTGGCGCTTTGCTCGGTTTTAGAATGAGAGTGATCAGGGCACTACGAAATGTAGCAGGGAGGCGACCTGTTTCATAGGATTCCAAATAAACATCTAATAATGGGGGAATTAATTTTGCTTTAAATAGCTTGTAAATATCTATCGGAAGCCCATCAGGACCCGAAGCCTTACCACCTCTCATGTTCGTAATTGCATCAGAAACGTCATTGAAATTTATTTCTCTCTCCAATTCATTTTTCACAACCTCAGAAATACAGGGAAAGATCAATCTATCCAAGAAAGCACTTTGGCTTACCAGGTCCAGTGGGCTGTCAGATTTATATAGGGTTTTATAATACGAGACAAAGGTGTTATTAATTTCTGTGGGATCTGTAGATAATTCCCCTTGATCGTTCCTAATTATATTAATGGCTCTGTCAGATTCAAGTTTCTTTATCTGCCAAGCTAGTAGTCTACCCGGCTTTTCACCCTGATCATAAAACGTCTGTTTCAATCTTATTAAACCATCTTCAGCTTTAAGCATAGACAGCTCCTCGTATTTAGCTTTAAGGGTCAATAACTCCTGTTTTTTCTGTGTTGAATCATCTATGTTAACTTCTCTCTCTAATTCTCTAATTTTATTGTCTAATTCGTTCATTGTCTGTTTGAATTTGTTAAATTTAGAACTGGTGAAACTTATCATTTGTCCTCTAATATATGCCTTAAAAGCTTCCCACCTTACGGCTGCAGTTGTTTGAATTGTATTAATTGAGAAGTAGAGATCAATGTGTTCTCCTACAAATTTCATAAAGTCAGAATCATGTATCCATTTAGGGTGCAAGCGCCACTTGTTTGAGTGGCTATTCACTTGTTCTACCTCATAAAATAGTGAGGTTGGGGCATGATCTGACAACACAATGCTGTCATATATACACTTAGTTATATTGGGTAGCAAAGATGAGGAGATTAAAAAATAATCTATTCGGGAGTGGGATTTAAATACTGCTGAATAGCATGAGAATTCCCTTTTATTGGGGTTTTGAATTCTCCATGGATCACAGAAATTCAGATCTTTCAAATATTGTTGTATTTTTTTTCTTGTTTGAGAGTGTGAAGTGTCTATCCCTGATGAGCGGTCAAGCTTCGGGTCCAGAGTACAATTTAAGTCACCTGCCAATATTATCCTACCAGGAAGGGTAGCTATCAATAGAAATAAATTCTCAAAAAATGAAGGGTTATCATCATTAGGGCCATAAACATTAACTAAATTGAAATTCTCTTTCAAGAGAGTTCCTTGAACCACCAAAAATCTGCCAGCTTTATCATAAATAGTGTTATTTACTTGGAAAGGCACTGAATTATGAATTAACACCATAACCCCTCTCGCGTGCGAAGGGCAACAGGATGCTAGCACTTTGCCTGGCCATCTCCTACGTACTTTCACCAGATCCTCTCTGAGTAAATGGGTCTCTTGGATAAACGCTATTGATGACTCAAGTTGTTTAAGCCTGGTAATAACCTGTTTTAGTTTAACCACTTTTACCATTCCTCTCACATTCCAAGAAGTAAATTTAAAAGTCTTATATGAAGTCATCTATTCTTATTAATACAACAGATTGTGCAACATAGTATCTTCATTTGGTTGTTGGTAAACCTTTCAGTATCTCTAACTGTTGTGGTGGGAGTAAACCAGTAAAAAGCAACACGTTGTGAAAAATACAAAAACACAAAGAAATAACACAAAATCTGCCATAAATGAACCCCCTTAGCTGTCAACCTGAACCGGACAGCCCCTCGCCCTACCCCGCCCTCCCCCTGCAGTTAAGTGCACACGCTGATCCAATGTAAACAAGGGAGCAGCTAGACCAAACCGAGCTGACATGGTCAAACAAAACCAAACCACCTGGACAATTGCGTCTCCTGACGAAAATGTATATCCTACATGAACAAGTATGTATACAATGATCATTACAAACTTTCTTGTAGCATAACTCTCATCCCGGAGAGCCGACTGTATGTCGAACAACCAGTACTCCAAGACACAAATGAAAGCCCAATCAACAAGTGGGCGTGGCTAGTTATCTATAAGGGATAAATAAAATGCCCAATACAACTGAGGAGAACGAAGGAACGGTCAACCAAAGTAAATACAAAAAAGAAAAATACTCTCCCCAAAAAATTCAACAGTAAGGATGAGCGATATTGACCATTAAATCCAACAATTTCAAACTACAGTTGTTATGGGCAGATAGTGAAGGATTCGGCAGTCCCCGTCAGATATTCTGCTAGTCCTCTGTATTCTGCAAACCTCGGATGAACTTTTCCGCATCTGCTGGGGTCTCAAAGACATGCGTATGTCCACCAGATGACACTCGTAGCTTCGCCGGGTAAATTAATCCGTAACGTACGTTCATCGCCCTGAGCTGCTGTTTCACCCGGTCGAAGCCCCTCCTCCGTCGGTGGAGATCTGTAGAAAGATCCGGGAAGAACATGACCTCTTGACCCCCGCAGATAACTTTCCCTTTGGCCATAGCCGCCCGCATCACCCGAACCTTGTCTTGGAAGCTTAAAAACTTCACGATGAGGACTCTCGGTGAGGGTGGTCGGTTGGGTTGCGTCCGGCCGGGCAACCGGTGAGCTCTTTCGATGAGAGGTTGTCTCGGGAATGTTGCTGGTCCCAGCGCTTCGGGGAGCCACTTCTCTAGGAAAGCCACCGCGTCATGTCCTTCTATTTTCTCCGGCACATTAACTAGTCGTAGGTTGGAACGACGAGAGCGATTTTCGAGGTCCTCGAGTTTGTTCGTGAGGAGAGCCACTTGTTTAACTAGCGCATCTATCTTGCCTTTCTCTGAGTTAATGGCGTCCTCCACGCTGCTAATGCGCATCTCTGCCCCATCCATGCGCACCGAAAAGTCCTGCACGTCTCTTTTAACATCTTGGATCGCTGACAGGACCACATCAAGTTTTGTGGAAAAGTCATTTCTGATTCCGTCGAGTATTTGAATAACATCCATGTTATGGGCCATTCCAGTACTCACGTCCAGGAGACTCCCAGGGCTAGCATCACCTGCAGAGTTAGCTTGACTGCTAGCATCAGAGACGTCGTCTTCCTCACTCAGAGAAGAGTGTGCCTTAGATTTATTTTGTGCTTTCTTAGCCGGCATAATGTCGCGGATATACGATAATAACTCGTTACAAGCAATAGTTATCACTGTTCACGCAGTTAAAGGACAGTTTTCAGGAACTTACTAAAATATCGCCAGGAGCTCACAAAAATACGTGTGCCTAGTTCAGCGCCATAACCACGCCCCCTATCTGTACTTTTACTTTTTATAAAAAACTACTGTTTACTGTGTTATTAAATTTACAGTTAAAGTTCATATTTTACACTCTGCACACTGATCCTAATGATCTTAGTGTATTTTGTAGTGTTTTAATGCATTTAATAGCAGTATTTTAACAAGTATTTCGTAATATTTTAGCATTTTGTATTTTGTAGTGTTCGTCTGTGTATTTTGGAGTATTTTAATGTGCTTCAATAGTATTTTCAACTGCAGTATTTTTACAGCGTGTAACTGGAGAGTTTTCAGGAGACGCCCAGTGGAATAGCCCTTCCGCGTATGACGTCATATGTGGTCAAGGTTTCAGAGCACAAAAATAAACTAACGGAAGCGGACTTTCAAAATAAAAATTAATAAAACTAAGTGAATCTGTGTGATTTATTTAACGCATTCCTGTATTTTATTATATGAATTCAACTTGCCTGTGTTCACAGCTTCTTTAGACGTCACTAAAGTGTCGTCACTAAAGGTGTCGTTTTATAGGTTTGTTTGCCCTAGAGCTACTGCGGTGCTTTAATTGTGAAGCGCCACAGCGGAAGTGCCGTCCTCGCGCTCCCTACCTTGACGCAGCGGGGCTCAGGTCGGTCCGCGAGCTGACGGCAAGAACCGGGATCGAACCTACTCCTGTGACGTCACCATGGCTGCTCAGGTAAGACCATCGCCTGCACGCGTACCTATCTGCGGTGACCTCTGACCCCGCGGCTGGCTCCAATCAGCGCGCTGAACCGAACCGGATTCGGGGAGCAACAGAACGGCGGGGACACACCTGAGACACGGCAGGTGTCAGCAGACAGGTGCAGCGAGCGGCACGAGGAGAGGAGGGGGACACAGGGGAGACAGGGGGGAGACAAGGGGGGAGGGAAGAGCGGCAGGCACGGCTTGTACAGCCGTGGGGAGAACTGCCAACATCCAGTTGGGAAAATAGGAACGCACAGGCTGTTGCTGCGCATGTGCGGGAACACCAGCCCACGTTTAAAAGTTGTCGGAGAAGCTCAGAGGAGGGTCAAAAGTCACAGACCTGCTGCTGAGGAGAGATCGATGAGAGTTATTGATCCCTGCGATGATCAGTGAGGTCTGCAGGCGATATATCAGAAACTTTAGATTGTGAGGACGAACTCAGAGATTGTCAGTGTGAGGAGGTCTCCTGTTTCCCACAGCACAGTCCTCTGACACCAGTGGCGGTCCTAGCCTGTTTGGCGCCCCGGGCGAACGCTCCCTCTGGCGCCCCCCCACATACACAAAAAACATATTAAGGATTATACATTACGATAAAACTGTTGTCGAAACATACTGAATTTTGCCAGAGAAACACACATATGAAGAGAGAGAGAGAGTATGCATTGTATGCAAACGGCTACCAAACAGTCATCATAATTCGTCATACAATGAGAACAGGACAAATCAACAATTGACAATTAATATTAAAACCTGTAACATAATGTACTGTTTGGAGTTTAGTATTTTTACCATTTCTTCTTGGAGCAACTGTAATCCACATAATTTCCTTAGGGATTAATAAAGTATTCTGATTCTGATTGTTTCAGGATGACCTGCCATTATCCAATCACACATCTGCTTACCTGCATCTGTTGCTCGTTTCTCCTCCTCTTCTTTTTTATTTTTTCTAAACTGAGCTCCTGATGGCTTTGAACTTTTCTTGTCCACCTTACATTGGTTTTAATTTTGCACTCCGGTATGAACACAAATCCCCCATATCGAGGATCACCACAACATGATCTAACAGACCTACACCTTAGTTCACAGATTCACTTTGTCTAAGGTTTATTTCTGAGATTTCGCACAATCCAGGATTCAAATCATGAATACATAATTTACAACATTATGAATGAAATGTGCTCTATTTGGAAGTAGCAGGTCTTCCTCCCCTTTCGACGGGTTGTGTGTGAGACTTTAAATCATCAAACTGTAAATTATAAATTTTAAATTGTTATTGATCCCTTTACCCCGAGTCCTAAAGTGTATATTTATTGTCTTACTCTTCTTATATTTATTGTTTGTTTACTTGCACTGCTGTAACTGGAGCCTCGTCGTCTCGTCTCTCTATATACTGGACTGTATGTAGCGGAGATGACAATAAAGTTTACTTTGACTTCAGCAGCGAGCAGGTGCACCGAGGGCTCGCGCTCACTTTTCGCGTATAGAATTTTGAAAAAACATCGGTGCAAATTATAAGTCTGTATCATGATGTCTGGTGTTTTCGTGTTTGTTGTTTTGTTTTTATTTTGTTTTATTGCGAGTTGGTTATTAGATGCTGCTCCAGCCAGCCAGTGAATCCCCCGCTGCGTCGCGCCGCCCTCTCCTCTCTGCGCCGCAAGCAGCAGGCGCACCTCGCTAACGGAGGGCGCCCTTACTCCCAGCAAATGGGCGATAGAAAACCGATCGGTCCCTGTACCATTCCCAATATGCGCTAGCTGATGTCGGGGCAGCACGAGTACGAGCAATTTTTTTTATTTTTTATTTTTTGCTG
Organism: Maylandia zebra; assembly: GCF_041146795.1. NCBI lineage: Eukaryota > Metazoa > Chordata > Actinopteri > Cichliformes > Cichlidae > Maylandia > Maylandia zebra. Next base: position 42,360,345 of record NC_135181.1, read on the forward strand.
ATGCCCGTGATGCCGTCCCGGGCAACCGCCCGTGTCGCCCGTATCTAAAACCGCTACTGTCTGACAGTCAGAGAACTCATCGCTTATTGATTTATTTAAAATAACGCTGGCATGCCTGGGTGTGAGATATCAGCTGTGCTGCAGACGGAGAGCTGAAGCTCATAAAGACCTCAGATTGTTTTTAAACTTGACTCTAAGCGCTTCATGATATGAATGTACCTGCCCATCACCCAAACACCTGGATGTTGTCCACGCTTCAGGTTTATTACTGGCTGTGGAAATCACGTGGCTCACTGTTCTCTGCGTGTTGCTGCGGATGTTCCCATTGGCTGGTACTTGTCTATGAAGCCCTGCTTGGCCTGCTTTCCTCTTACCTTCGTGTTTATATGTGTAACAACCAACACGGCCTTCGCATTCACAGCATCATCCAAATGATCGCCCTGGGAATCGGACAAAATCAGGATTTCAAATGTGCTGCTGGTGTTTCCAGGAATAATCAAATTGACACATCTGTACTTGTTTGTACTTGATGTCTCGTTACCTGTTGTGTCTGTTGCACCTTTGCTGGTGTGGTGGGAATGAGAGCCTGGATGAATAAATCAATCAGACATCTCATGTTTACTCTGATGGTTTCACTGAAGGACGGCGTCCTGATCGGGGATCAGTGATGCGAGGGATGAAACCATGGTAACAGTTTAACAATGAGGGAGACGTGGTGGCAGGTCTGCAGCCTCCACCATCACGCTTGGGGCAGAGACTGAGCTGTGGGCGTGGGTGGTGCTGCAGGAAGTGATGGTGTGTTGGAGTGAAACAGACCTGAGGGTGATGGGGACCGTCGTTGTCCTCAGGTGGGGGCGTGGCAATGGAAAACTCACATGATCATTTCTACTGTAAGTAGAAAGAAGTTGTAATATAACAATCACAATTACTCTAATCAGTGAGAGAGTTTGTGACAGTCTCCACAGAGTAAACTTTTATATGACTGACTTGCAACGACGTAGCGCTCCTGCATCAGCGTTAGTCCTGAACTCAAATATAACTTCAAATTATTTTGTGACTGTTCGGCTCTGCAGACGTGTTTGTCAATGCGACAAGCAGAAATCATATTTGTGTTCATGAATAAACGTGTGGAGGCAGGAGACGACGTTTCATCGCTGCACATGGAAATGTCTCTGTGTGAGCTTCTCTGGAAAGAAAAACCCAGAAAGCCTGGAAGTTCCTGATATGTGGATGTCAGGAAGTACTGTGGTCCAACAGGAAGTCAGGTTCGAGAGTTTGTAGTTTCACTGACATCCAGACGTTTCCTCTGAGCCCAAACCAGAGCTGGTTCCTCTGACTGCCCCTAAACTTTAGTTTGTACCAGTCTGAGCTCTGTGCGTGTGTGTGCGTGTGTGTGTGCGCGCACGCGTGCGTGTGTTTGTGTGTGTGTGTGTGTGTGCATGCTTGTGTGCATGCTTGTGTGCATGTGTGTTTGTGCGTGTGTGTTTGTGTGTGTGTGCGTGTGTGTGCATGTGTGTGTGCGCTCTCCAGGCTCTGGTTCTGTACGACTTCACAGCGGAGCCAGGAAACAACGAGCTGTCGGTGAGAGAGGGGGAGACCATCACTGTGACAGACCAGGTAAACACAGGTGTTTACACTGCACACACTGCAAAGGAAACACGGCTCCACCCCCTCACGTGTCCCTGTTCTTCAGACTGTGGGTGGAGGCTGGATCCAGGCCCAGAACTCCAGCGGACAAACCGGCCTTGTACCTGAGGGATATTTACAGGTGAGCGCTGTGACATTATTTCATGTCGTGTCAACACAAAGAGGCACAGATCAGCGAATTTCACCTTCATCAGTGTCACACACTCTGTCCAACACTTACCTTTGAGTTTAGTTTTTATTATTATTTGACTGCTTGTTTGAATTCAGCTCAGTTTCAGTGAGATTCCAGAACAGAGGCCAGAAAATCAGTATTTCAGTGAAAACAAGCAGCTGACTCACAGGCTGATAGACGTCCAAACATCAATAAATACGTCCATCAGGGCTTCATTGGGCAAACTGCAATCATTTATTTTACCAAACCGACAGAGACTAAAACCGAGGATATTTCATCTTTATTTGATTTCAAGTTCACAAAGGCACAAACACTTCACAGAGATACTGAAAATCACAGCACAGAGTGATAAACCCACCATGGAGACCACTGGACCACACAGTGTAACCTCTGCAGCGCTCTAGAATAACTTTTTGCCACGGTTGCACTGGTGTGCCTGACTTTTTTTCTTAGGCGCACCAGCACAAAAGTTAGGCGCACCCAAATTTTTCAACCGCATCACTTAACACCGCAGTTTTACATGTGCACTTTTTTGGGGGCGGAAATTGCTGTCCATACAGACAATATTGATTTGTAAACAATTAACTAACAATCTTGTCAACACAAAGTTCTTTATTTGGAGCACAGTTCTACCAGAAAGATAAGTTAGTGAAAAAGTGCTTGTGCTTGAAGTGCTTCGGCACTCTTTGGTAATATTGTAGGCAATGTTAAACCTAATCATCACATCGGCTCCTCTGACGACCTGTTTGCTGCTGCCTGCTGCTGAAAGGCAGTGGGGAGAGGGGACACTTGGGCAGTGCATTTATTGCAGCATATAATGTGTTTTCTGGATACACTGTGTGCTTTTTCAGCGTTCAAAGATTGATGGCTCCATTTCAGAGCACTGGCTATGAATTTCAGACGGATCAGGCCTTAACAAAACATGTATCAATAGTTCTTTTCATCTTTTCTTATTCAATTCAATTCAGTTTTATTTATATAGCACCAAATCACAACAACAGTCGCCTCAAGGCGCTTTATATTGTACAGTAGATCGTACAATTATAGATACAGAGAAAAACCCAACAATCATATGAGCAAGCACTTTGGCGACAGTGGGAAGGAAAAACTCCCTTTTAACAGGAAGAAACCTCCGGCAGAACAAGGCTCAGGGAGGGGCGGGGCCATCTGCTGCGACGAGTTGGGGTGAGAGAAGGAAGACAGGATAAAGACATGCTGTGGAAGAGAGACAGAGGTTAATAACAGATATGATTCAGTGCAGAGAGGTCTGTTAATACATAGTGAGTGAGAAAGGTGACTTGAAAGGAAAAACTCAATGCATCATGGGAATCCCCGGCAGCCTACATCTATTGCAGCATAACTAAGGGAGGATCCAGGGTCACCTGGTCCAGCCCTAACTATATGCTTTAGCAAAAAGGAAAGTTTGAAGCCTAATCTTAAAAGTAGAGACAGTGTCTGTCTCCTGAATCCAAACTGGAAGCTGGTTCCACAGAAGAGGGGCCTGAAAACTGAAGGCTCTGCCTCCCATTCTACTTTTAAATACTCTAGGAACAACAAGTAGGCCTGCAGAGCAAGAGCGAAGTGCTCTAATAGGGTGATATGGTACTACAAGGTCATTAAGATAGTAAGAATCTGGTTAGATACCATATTTCTAAGATCAGTATTGAACAGCAGAAATTAAGCTTTCTTGTCCAAGGTCATTTAAGTTTAAAAAAAAAAAAAAAAGAGTGGCCGACAGCGCTGTAAACAACGGTAGACTGGTGGGCAATAAGTGAATGAATAATGCAGAAAGGAGAGACTTTTAGATGGGAAACTGTACTTAAAGTACAGACAGAGAGAGAGAGCTGTGCATGAAGTGTGACTTTATCGTGGTGGAAGCAAAACAGCAAACGTAAGAGGGAATTAATGATGACATTTATCAAATGTGAAGCATAGTTTGGATCTTCTTTTGCTGCTGGTTCAGCGAATTTTGGTTAGAGAGAGACAAAACCTGCACCTCAGAATCTAGCTCAAAAAAGATGTAAACACAAAGCACGGACCCGCCGACACATCAGAGTCAGTGAGCTGTCGGCTTTCAGCTCCAGAATACATTTATATTTCAATCAGGATTTAATTAATCGATACCGCTTTATTCAAGCTACTCACCTCTCTGTCCGTCTGCACTTTCAAACCCCTGACTATCTCTGATTGGTTCAGACCACGATAGGGGCATAATGCGTGTCTGTTGTTGACCACACGGAGATCTTCAGAGTTGCCGAGGCTTTTTTTTGTTCGTACTCGAACAATTGGTCAAACTGGTGTGACCCAAGATTTTTTTTAGTCGCACAATTGAAAAATTTGGTTGCATTTGCGACCATATTGGTAGCACCCTGCTCTGATGGCTACAGTAAAGTCTGTATCGTCTGCAGGAACATCTGTTTGTTAAAGATGTTGTCATGTTTCAGATCAGAAACACTGGTGGTGTTGGAGGAGGCGGCGACCTGAGCTCGGGGGGCGGGGCTTTTGTCAGTCACACACAGGGATGGGACAGTCGAGGATACAATCCCACACAGCACGGTAACATACGCTTGTTTCAGCTCATTTTCAAGTATAGTGTGTTACTGTGAGGAAAAAGGTTTTACATCAGGAATGTCGAGCAGTGTCCCTATCAGCTGTTCAGGATGATGACGGCGAGTGGGACGACGAATGGGATGACCAGTCGGTGAGCAGTTACCATGACAACAACCAACCGGAAGGGGAGGCCGGAGCCTCAGGACGAAGCGCCCATGGACCCAGTGTTAAGATCTCCCTCAATAAGTACATATGTTTCTGAAATATGCAAATATAACAGACGACTCACAGTAGAGCTAAAAGTAGAGTCCAGTAGATGTCGGTCCATAGAGCAAAGTAAACACTGGTAGGAGTCATTAGATGTCAGTCACAGTGGTTAGCAGTTGGTAGATTCCTGTAGAAGACAGTAGAGCTTACTAAACATCAGTTGAGTTCAGTAGATGTCAGTAGATGTCAGTAGTGATGGTAAACCCTAGTAGATTTCAGTGGAAGGGAGTGAATGTTGGTAGTTGTTAGATATTATTAAAAATTAATGGAAGCAGATGTCAGTGGAAGTTGGCAGAATTTGGTAGATGTCAGTAGAAATCAGTAGAAATGAGTAGATGTCAGTATAATTCGGTAGATGTCAGTAGAAATCAGTAGAAACGAGTAGAAGACAGTGATGCCTTCTTGTCTTTAGGTTCTCGTTCTCCAAAGGTCCGAGTCCAGAAGTCTTTATGTTAGCCCGACCTCCGGCTGACAGCAGAGAGAGGCTTCCTGTCTACGTGAGTCCAACATTTTTCTCTTGGTTAATGATGTGTGGTGTTGATTGCTCTGATTGGCTCTTGGTCCTCGTCCGATCAGATGGGAGAAGTAGGTCCCGTCTGGCTGTACCCGACGTCTCCTCTGGACTGTGTGATTGCTGATCCAAAGAAAGAGTCCAAAATGTACGGACTGAAGAGCTTCATCGAGTACCAGATAACGCCCAATGTGAGCTTAGTAGCACTTTTTTTTAAAACTTGCTTTTGGTTGATTTTTATTTTTAGGTTTTAGCTTCTGTGAAGCACTTTGTGATTTTTATCTTGAAAGGTGCTATATAAATAAAATTTTACTTACTTACTTTACTTACTCTGTAGTACTTAGTAGTACTTGCAGTATCACTGGGTATCAATCTCTGACTTCTCCCTCTTCCTCCAGACAACCAACAGCCCTGTCAATCATCGCTACAAGCACTTTGATTGGCTGTATGAGCGTCTGCTGGAGAAGTTTGGGTCCATACTGCCCATCCCCTCACTGCCTGACAAACAGGTGACAGGTGAGCCATCGCCATAGCTACCCTGTATGACCCAGCAAACACCTTTGACCTTACCAGTCTCACCCGTGCTTGTAGGCAGGTTTGATGATGACTTCATTAGGATGAGGATGGAGGGTCTGCAGGCCTGGATGACTCGGATGTGTCGGCACCCCATCGTCTCTCAGAGTGAAGTCTTTCAGCTCTTCCTCACCCACAGAGATGAGAAGGTAGGTGAAGCTCCACCTCCTGCTTTACATCTTTCAGGTACTCAATGATGGGTTTTAGTGTGCTCTGTAATGTCTGTTCTCTTACCATTGCTGGTATGGATTCCAAAATAAAAAATAAAATAAATAAATAAAGTGTGCGTATGTATGTACATATATGTACTTGTGTGTGTAGATATATATGTATGTATATGTATGTGTGTTTGTGTGTGTGTGTTTGTTACTTGTAGTTATTACTACCTGTTACCTGTGGTAATGCAATTTATAATTTATATATTCTGTATTCAGTTATGAAGGCTCTAATTGTTGGTTGCGAGCTGCCGCTTAGAGCTGTTGATGGGTCTGTATGCAATGATGGGCGTAGCTGCGGGAAGTTTATTGTTTTTTTTGTTGATGAGTGAGTATAGGGGTGGGATTTAATAAGTTTTCTTCGTCCCACTCCTTTTTCAGGCAATTTTTGTTTTTTGTTTTGTGTATTTTATGTTCAATATAGGTATTTGTTGTGCCTGAAAATGAATAAATAAATGAATGAATGAATGAAAACCTGAGAACCTGCTGTCTAAGCCTCTGGGATGTACTTTTTGTTTACTCACAAACAAATGAAAGACTACAAACAAACCAGAAGGCTTCAGGTACAGAACAGACCCCACCCATAGGTTATAAATGTTTGTATGGTCTTTTATGGAGATTATGTTTGAGCCAGTCAGGTGTGATGATATCTGATGCTGCTTGCTGATTGGCTAAGGCTGTTTGTTGTTGTTTCAGGAGTGGAAGGCGGGGAAGAGGAAGGCAGAGAAAGACGAGACGGTGGGTCCAATGATGTTCAGTTTGGTTGAACCTGAAGCTGCAGAGCTCGATGTCATCCAGGTGTAAGTCACTCAGTCTGCTTGTAAAGGCCTATACCCTGGGTTTGGTCTGTCAGGCTACCTCTGATTGGTTCGCTCATTAGGGTTGTCTAACTTGTGTCTGTCAAATGTCACATGACCAGTCATCAGGCGTCAATCCCTTTTTTAGCTGTAGCTCACTGGGAGTCCACAGGGCGGTGTACTGGGCCCATTACTGTTCCTTATTATAAATGTACTTTCACTGTTCTTCCATCAAACAGCAGCTCAGTTTCACATGTTTTTACCTGTGGCTTTTTACCTTTGTGTGACCTCTGAGTGTGTGTGCAGTGAACAGAGGTGTGAACACTACAGCCGCTTTACAAAGTCCATGGATGACGGCATCAGAGAGCTGCTGAACGTCGGGCACGCGCACTGGAAACGCTGCACCGGACGTCAGTGCATACATTTAAAGTTATTCCGTGTACATGTACACAGAATACTTACAGCTGTGATTGGGTGGTAATGTGTTCATCTGTTTTTAACCAGCGCTTCCTAAAGAGTATGAGCGCATCGGCCAAGCCTTCAGAAACCTGTCAACTGTATTCATCACCAGCAAATATCCAGGTGAGCGAGGGAGGAGTGTGGGGGTGGAGGGTGGAGGAGGGAGGATGGAAGATAGAAGGATGGAAGGAGGGAGGAGGGTAGGATAGAAGGAGGGAGGAGGGTAGGATAGAAGGAGGGAGGATGGAAGGAGGGAGGAGGGTAGGATAGAAGGAGGGAGGATGGAAGGAGGGAGGAGGGTAGGATAGAAGTAGGTAGGAATGAAGGATTGACGGTGGAAGGACTGAGGAAGGATAGAAAGATAGAAAGAGGGAGGATGGAAGTATAGAAGAAAGGAGGGAGGAAGAGAGGAAGGATGAAAGGAAGGAGGATGGAAGGATAGAAGTAGGTAGGAAAGAAGGAGGGAGGGTGGAAGGACTGAGGAAGGATGGAAAGATAGAAAGAGGGAGGATGGAAGTATAGAAGAAAGGAGGGAGGAAGAGAGGGAGGATGGAAGGAGGGTGGATGGAAGGAGGGAGGGTGGATGGAAAGATAATCACAATGCAGGGACTCCAGCAACACTTAAACAGGAACAACTTTATTGACTAACCAACGGTTTTGTTTACATTCTCGGAGGACTTGAAGCTCTCCCGCGGTGCATTCAGGGACTCTGAGCTCAGTGTGTTCTTTCTGAACCATTTTCCTTAAAGCTGGTTTCCATTGTGAAATACGTAAATATCCAGTAAACATCTATTATGTGGTATAAGTACAGACTTTTAAGTGTCTGCGATGCAGGCGAGGCGACGTTGACCGACGCTCTGACGGCTGCTGGAAAAACCTACGAGGAGATTGCTGAGGTCGTCGCCCAGCAGGTAAAAACACACACACCTATGTATAAATACACAGTATACTGTGTTTTCTCAGTCTTACAATAATATTTGTTTATTCTCTTACTGCATTCTTTGTTGTGTTGATGTTTCCAGCCTCAGAAGGACCTCCACTTCCTGTTGGAGACTAACAGCGAGTACAAAGGGTTGCTGGCATGTTTTCCAGACATCATCGCTGTACACAAGGTACAGCAGAACTACTGTGTGTAGTGACTATACTACACACAGTACTGCTACACATAACTGCAGGTGCACACAGAGAATGTCTGAAAACATGAGACAATAAAACAGACTGAAGCTGGAAACTGAGGCTTTTATTTTGGAGGTTTTTATTCAATCGCTGTCAGAGCAACATTAATTGCTGAGGCTCCAGATGTGCTGCAGATGTGCTGAGGAGGGCGTGGTCTCACCTGTGTGTGTGTGTGTGTTTGTGTTTCAGGCTGCTGCAGATAAAGTGAAGGAAGGTGATCGTTTGGTTTCTGCAGGAAAAATGAACAACAGCGACAGGAAGTGCATGAACCAGCGGCTCAGCTGCATGAGCTACGCCCTGCAGGGTAACAGCACACACAGACACACACACACACACCACCCAAAAATCCCAGCAAACCCAAAGGTCAAAGTAATCTCTTTGATAAAGTTATCAGCCCCTGGTGAAATTTAAAGCTGTCATGCTTTTAGCAGAGCGATGGATTTTCTGCGCAGTGTTTCTGAACATGCTTGTTTTATTTAAAAAGCATAAATCTGTTTACAAACAATGACAGAATAATTTCAGAGAGACAAACATGACCACAGTCAGTTTGTCCTCCTGAAGAACTGAGCTTGTCATTGACTCACAGCTTGGACCTGCTGTGCAATGACCTGTGTTCACTCTGTAACACTCAAAGATGTTAAATTAAGACCAAACCAAGGAATTTCTCCAGTTTACAGTTGGTATAAACACATCTGTGAGGGTTTGATCTGAGAAAGCAGCGTCCCAAATCCAAAGACACTTTATAAATCACTTCAGACCTGAGGAGAAGAGTGAAAGTTATCACAGTGTCTCCAAGTGTGGACAACAGGAGTGAGGAGAAACTCAGAGAGAACCACGACGATCCTGCTGAGGAACATGCTGCAGGAGACCAGAATGGGCGTTACCACCACCCACTCAGAGCCCCAACTTTAATCTTTGGCCTGAGCCGAAGACCAAGATCCCCATCAGGACACATCACATCTGGAGGAGCTTCAGAAGAAGGAGAAGGGGCCGCGGTCACTCAGGAGACAGAGACACACAGCTGACCTTTAGCATCACAGGATCATTCAGGGACTTCATGCAACCCTTCAAAATAAAACTGTCTTGCTCTGTCTGACAGCAGAGTAGACGGTCACATGTACAAACCCTGTGAGGGTGTTTCCTGCTCAGCTCGTCTCGTCAGACACTCAGCTTTAGTCACCTGCTGCCTTTTCATGATGTCATCGCGTTACCTCATCACCGGCCATAGTTTCAGCTGTTTCTGTTTCACATGTAAAAAAAAAAAAAAAAAAAAGGTAAATGTCATTTGTATAGTGCTTTATTCAGTCCCTAAGGACCCCAAAGCGCTTTACACTACATTCAGTCATCCACCTATCCACACACAGGTGATGGCAAGCTACATTGTAGCCACAGCCACCCTGGGGCGCACTGACAGAGGCGAGGCTGCCGGACACAGGCGCTACCGGGCCCTCTGACCACCAGCAGTAGGCAAACATAGGGTTAGTATCTTGCCCAAGGATATTTGACATGCAGCCAGGAGGCAGCCTGGGATCGAACCACCGACCTTCTGATTAGTGGCTGACCTGCTGTGCCACCTGAGCTGCAGCCACCACCTACATACCACATGTGTATGAAGAGATGATAATGTTGGGTTCATGTCAATTCCACCAAAATAAAAATCCAAGAACGACTGATCTAAGAACTAAATAATAAAGTAAATAAAATGATACCACAATAGTATAAAGTTAATGTTTGTATGTGTAATAAATAAAAAAATGTCCAAGGGTAACTCGCCGCTGTCTGCTCTCCTCCAGCTGAGATGAACCATTTCCATAGCAACCGTATCTACGACTACAACCGAGTGATGCAGCTTTACCTGGAGCAGCAGGTCACCTTCTACCAGCAGGTGAGCGCCAGGCGGGAGGCGGGGTGGGCGGAGTCTGGTTGCGTGTTTAGGTCTGTGATGTCGTCTCCTATCTGCTCTCTGATTGGTCAGATCGCAGATAAGCTGAGAGAAGCTCTGAGCCAGTTCACCACGCTGTGAGGACGCCGCCGCCACCATGTGATGTCACATGTGACATCACAGCCTGAGTCACTGTTAACAAAATAAAAGCCTCATAATCTTTATAGTGTAAATGTTGATATGATAATGATTAATGATGAGTTTCCTTCTTTTTCTGCTTTATTTAAAAACTTTTTAACAGTTGATTTTACACGTTTAATAAAACTTTCTACGCCTCCACCTGGCTCTACCTCATCTTTATTGATATTATCAGTAGCAATTATTTTACTGTGACAGTGCAGAAAACTTGTTTAAATGTGTGCGGGATAAGCTGCTCAGTTTCCATCGAAACTGTAAAACAGGGAAGGTTTTTTTCAGCTGCAGATCTGTTCAGGCTGAACATTATGATTATTGACCCTGACTCAGGAAGCTGCAGGAACACTGGCTATATCTCAGTTCAGGGTCTGCAGCCTTAGAGTACGCAGCCTTAACAGTCCACAAGGGCCGCGTACTCAAAGACCGCTAAGGCCAGAAGTGCGAGGCTTGTAAAATTGGAAGTTATTTATATTTCCTATCACCTTATACCTTCACTCAAAGACCAGTATCTGTGACAGTGTATATATAGATGTATTATATATGAGAGACAAATATTGTTCTTTTAATATGTTGGCATTACTAAATTTGGCTCAATGCTTACATACATGTGTATGCCTCTGTCAGTGCGCCCCAGGGCAGCTGTGGCTACAATGTAGCTGCCATCGCCAGTGTGTGAATGTGTGTGTGAATGGGTGAATGACTGAATGTAGTGTGAAGCGCTTTGGGGTCCTTAGGGACTAGAAAAGCGCTATACAAATGCAGGCCATTTACCATTTTATGTGTAAAAAGAAAATGTACGAGCTGTGATAACTGTGTCTGATAGAATGAAGAGTAGACTGATATATGAAATATTCCTTTATTGGGTGAGAAAATCAGACCATGTCATAACTGCTTTAAGTCATACAGAATAGACATCAGAGCCTTAAACAGGCTGACTTCTGCTTAAAGTTCCCGGAGGTACTTGATTCAGTCCACAGGATCGGACAACAACGTGAGTCCTCTTCTGTGCCATTGCCCAGTGCCATAATCTTGCAATTTACCATGAGACACTTTCGAGTCATCACCTGAAAGGCGTTGAAGGGATCTGACTACCTGAAGACAAGGAAGCTCCATTTCGAAGAAGATCTCTCTCCTGAGAACCGAGAGAGATGCAACCACTTATGGCCACAGGTGGAGAAAGCACATAAGGAGGGGGAAATTGTCTACTTCGTCGGAGCCCGTGCTTTCGTGAACAGAAAAGAAATTCACTGAAATCCCTTTCAGTCCTGTTTGCGGATGTGCCTCAAGGTCTCTTTTCCTTATTGTTCTAAAGACTTATAATAAGCTGTTGTTGCTAAAAACGTTTTTGAAGCACTTTTTTAGACAGAGTAGTTCTGTTCTCTCTGAAGCTTACACACTCTTCTCAGGGTAAAAAGTTAATTTACTTTTCAAAGTTTCATCTCTATCCTTTAATTCTTTAAATGCTCGAGGACTAAGGGACAATACCAAAAGGAAGGCTCTGTTTTTATATGCTAAACGTTTGAATGCTGACTTTTGTCTCATACAAGTATCCCATTCTGAACCTAAGGACGCTAACTTCTGGAAATCCCAATGGGGTGAAGATTTATGGATGTCTCATGGCACCAACCATCCAGCGGGAACTGATTCTGAAACATAAGTTTAAGGAAAAAATATATCTTCAGAAACTGATCCGAAAGAGGACATTTTATTTTGCTGATGATCAGACCCTTTTACTGGGAAACATTTATGGCTACAATAACAAACAGGAGAATACTGACCTAATACTTATAGTAAATGAAAAGAAATCAGTCTTTAATGAGTAAATTTGCTAATCTAAAGATTATATTAGGAGGGGACTGGAATCATTCACTCAATACCATGATAGGTAGATGGCCGAGTAAAAGTCAGGAAAGTAGCAATTATATGATGGATTTTATAAAGGAAAGAGACCTAATTGATAACTGGAGACTTAAAACTCCAACAATTAAGGAATTTTCATGAAAAAATAGATCAAGTTTCTTACAGTCTCGTATTGATTATTGGTTAATTTCTGATCCTTTATCCAAATATGTTTCTATATTAAAAATGTTGCCAACACCCTTAACAGATCATAAAACTACCGTCTAAAAGAGTGAATTCATATTGAGAGTTAAATAATTCTCTTATACTGAATGATTCTTTGGTAAAGGAAATTAAAACAAAAATAGATGAGTATTGGAAAAGGCATGTGTTGAAAATGCTTTTAGTAAAAATTGGGAGTTCATGAAATTTGAATTGACATCTCTCTTAATGAGAAGAGGAGCTGAAATAGTTAAAAATAGAAAAAAAGAAGAGTTGGAAATAACTTCTGAAATTATGGCTTTGTCAAGATCACCTGATAATTTATCTGAAGATAACAGGAACAGACTTCAAATTTTACATTAAATTAGAAAATATATATATTTAAAAGGCAAAAGGTACCTTTGTGAGAAGGAAATGGGTCTAAGAGGGAGAACAAAAACTCCAGCTATTTTTTCAAATTAGAAAAACATCACAACACACTTGGCACCATGACTAAACTGTGTTCAGATGGGTCATCACACAAGACCCTCAAGTGATTACCAAGACTTGTGAACTTTTTTATAAAACTTTATATAAATCTATTTTTTCTACAGAAGTCATGAACATTTTTTATGATTCCTTAGGTAATATTAAAACAATTATTGACAATAATAAAACTATGTCTGATGCCCTCATCACAGCAACTTAATAAGAGTCCAGGGAATGACGGGTGGACTTGTGAATTTTACAAATTATTTTTAAAGGACTTCTCACGCTTTTACATAAAGTATATATTGAAAGCATTGCTAATGAAAAAGTCCCTCCTTCCTTGATTCAGGGACTAATTACTTTGATTTCCAAGCCTCAAAAAGACGTCCTTTTGATAGAAATTTGGACCTATTTCACTGCTCAATAATGATCATAAAATAATTGCTATGTCTGGCTAAAAAATTAAAATGTGCACTTAATGATATTATTGATGAAACACATTCTGGTTTTATGACTGGGCAGACACATAACAAACAACATAATAATTAATATTTTTGGTCATTCAGGTTTAATCACAGATAATAGTTTCATTCTTTTTTTGGATTTTTATAAAGTTTTCAACTCCATTGAACATGAATTCATGTTCAGCGCACTTGATATTTTTGGTTTTGGAAATATGTTTAAAAAATCCATTCAAACTTTATATGCAGATGCAAAAAGCTCAATCAAACTCCTGTATGGTACAACGAAGAGATTTGATATCAACCGTGGGATCCGTCAAGGTTGTCCGATTTCGGCATATCTTTTCCTTCTTCCTATGCAGACTTTCTATTCATTTTAAAAACAGCAGTGTAATGTTGCTGGCAGAACTTTATCTATTACTCAACTAGCGGATGACACAATACTTTTTTAAAAGGATAAATCTCAAATTGGTGAAGCTCTCAAAGTCATCAAAAATTTCTCAATAGCCTCTGGTCTCCAACGCAACATTCCAAAATGTGATCTTTTCACAGTTAAATGCTGCACAGATACTATTATATCAGGTGTTCCTGTTAAAGATAAGGCTAAATATCTTGGTATTATCATTCAAAAAGACCAAGATGCTAGATTATCTGAACATTTAGTCCCTCATAACTTCAATATAACAAAGATTTAATCTTTGGCTTCAAAGGGATTTATCCATCAGTGGAAGATCCTTGGTAGCCAAAGTTGAAGGCCTTTCCAGACTTTCCCTTTCCCTGATGTTAAATATGGACTTTTTTTTAAGGTACCTGGTTTGTTTTCTCCCTGTAAACACACAGGACTGATCACACCTGTGGTTCAGGTAAATACCTGAGTGATGACATGTTTCTGAGTCTCAGGTGAGTGTGAGGGAGCTCTGCTGCCCTCTAGTGACTGTTCACCGGGAACACATGGGCGGTGATTTATTTAAACTTTATTTAAAAAGTGAGTGCCAGCAGACACTGATAAACATAGTTGTTAACAGGATGTCTCATCAATATCAACATGAATCGTCATTGTTGTGTCCTTGAAGATAAAACAGGAAACCCACAGTTGGATCTCTGTGACCCAGACTTATGTATGTTGATCTTTCTGGTTGTCGTGACTGTATTTCTTCTACGTTTAGTGTTTGTATTTTCTGCTTTTAGGTTTGTTATGTAATCTTTAGGTTTATGTCATCATGTCTGCCATCTTTACTGCCTCCTGTGTTTCTCGTGTTTGATGTTCCCTCTCTGTCTCTCCTGACCAGACTTCATGAAGGTGGTCTGAGGGCCCGACATCCTCTAGTGCAGTGGTGTCAAAAGTAGTCCTTTTGCACCATGACAAGCTGTGACATGCATCAAATGACTGAACTGCCATTCAGCATGCAGGCAAGTTCTATAGCAGGTATGTCCAACTCCAGGTCCCAAGGGTCGGTATCCTGCAGGTTTTAGATGTGTCCTGTTCTTCCAACACAGCTGATTTAAAGGGCTAAATGACCATTTCAACATGTCTTGAAGTAATGAACTAATCACTTAGGTGGTCTATCTAAAACCTGCTGGACACCAGTCCTCGGGGCCTGGAGTTCCCACCCCTGTTCTACAGAGTCTTGCAAATGACCTACTAATTTTATTCAGGTGTGTTGCAGCAGGAACAGGTAAAAGTTTCGAGGGCTGGAGTTTGACCCCTGTGCTCACTGCCCGGCACCATGGAGCCTGACTGGCATTTGCCATAGAATACCAGAATTATTATAATTTTACTTTACTACAGTCTATTTTAACCTGGTGCTGTGATGCACTGAGGAATGTGAATCTTATGTGTGTGTGAACATAACCCGATTATTAAAGCTTTAGTGTTGTCTGTGCCTTCTGTTTTTCAATTCATTCTTCATGAATTAATCCGATCCTTGTAAAAAGAAAACATGAATATTCTGCTTTCTGCTCTGTATAGGGTTGCCAACTCCCTGAAAAATAAATAAGGGACACCTCGTGGCCAGGGCCGGGCGACCCAGTTGTCTTCACCCTTCCCAGTGTGGTGAATTTTCTAGCTCTTTTTTTGTGTGTGAAATTATTTTTTTTAACCCTTTGACTTGAATTTGATTTAAGTAGATGTGTATTCTTTGTGATATGAACACATGTGAAACAAATGATCATTTAGCCATTTATTTTTAGCTCAAAATGACAACATTAACACATAAAACAGGTCTCTTTCTTAAACAGAAGCCTGTCATGCTTAACTTTTGAGAATATAAGTAAATCTTTCGTTAAAAGAACTCTGTCCTGCTTAACTTAAAATAATAGAAAACAATAGAAAGAAAAATATTCTTGTAACAGTGCACATTTAGTGCATTTAGTACAATTGGCTTCAGCTGAGGTATTATTTCAGCTTTTCTAATGCTAATCAGCTGCTCCCGTTTGAAAACCCGCTTGTTCCCATGATTACGCATCTTAACTCATCATCATTATTCATCTATGTATTACTTTTATGTATTAGTCATCTATTTGTTGTAATCATCTATCCTTGCAGTCGTTTATTACACAAAATAAATTATATTATCACACTTCTGGCCACATAGCGCTGATATTCACTGCACATGCCCATATTAACTTTTTCCAGCCAGGTGTTTTCCTTTTTCCATTCTTCCCTTTCTCTGAGGGGAACAAACATTGCTGCTCTAACGCTGGGCTCACACTGTGCGGTTTTAGGCCCATTTTGAGCCGATTTTTGAGTGATCGGACCGATTTTGGCCTTCATCGTGCGTCGTGTAGTATACGTGGGGTAACGAGAAGTGATTAACACCTCACGACCAGCTCCCGATCATCAATCGCTCGTGAGCCGCTCACACTGCTCGCGCGCAAACACGTAAACGCCGTGAAAAAGACGGAGCAGCACGGCTGTGCAGCGTGTGATCTGGACACAAGCGATGGAGGCACAACTTGTAGAACTTTGGAAAGCTCATCCGAGCCTTTTCGATGTGGCCTCATAAAATTATCACGACCACAACAACCGTGAAAATAGTTGGATCTACATCGCTGCTAAATCACAGCTGCCTGATCATGTTTTTCATTAGCAATTTAGCAAAGTTGATGGTGGTGGTGTGTCTGTGTGAGTGAGAGACAGAGAGAGCGAGCGACAGATTTTCTGTTATAACCTTAATTTTATGGACGCACAGTGTGAGCACTCAGGTCGCATCAGAGCATCGGGCGGTATAGTGTGAGAGTACATCGTGACATACCAACTTCTAACCCCTGCGAGTCAATCGTGCAGTTTGAGCAGGAGCTGAATAACGCGACTGAAAAAATCGCACAGTGTCTGCCCAGCTTTAGGTGTACTGTCGTCCGAGACTTGCACCGCAGTGACGGCGTTTGTTTCCCTGTTGGCCATGCTTCTTGTTGTGGTCATCTGTTGTCTTCCGGTATTTTCTCCGTAAGCGACCTTTCCTCGACCAATGAGATGAGCGGTAATCTGAATTGTCATACTCGAATTGTCATAAGTGTGCTGTCAGCTCATTGGTCACAAAGCAGGAGAGGGGCTGGGAATTATGTTTTCAAACAAAGCGTTAATTCCATAAACATTTATAGACTACTTTTGATTCTCACTGTATTACGGGACAAAGTGCGTCCCTTATTAGCTCAATACGGGACGTGTACTTTTGTTTCTAAATACGGGACGATTCCGTATTTTAAGGGACGGTTGGCAACCCTAGCTCTGTAGGTCCTCACCTCTGCTGACCAGGAACACCACAAGGCCTAAGATGTGATCTTCTGGACATGTGATCATGTTAATGTGGTTCAGGTCTTCACACACTGAGAACATCCTCTGTCTGATATACATGCTGGTATCACATGATTCATACCTGTGGACCGTAACATCGATGTTGTCTTTTACTACAATATACCAGACGTACCGGGCGATGGAAGCTCTGCTCTTATTTACTTGTTGCCATGGTGAATCCAGGTACCAGAGCTCCATTGAGGTGTAAATTCCAGTTTTCTTTATTCAGGTGGGTTGTTGTGATGTCTGCTAGCAGATGGAAAGTCTAGAACAGAGGAAGTTGCTCATTTTATTTCTACAGGACTGTTTAACTGCTGTGCGAAGCCTTGTGGACTGAACACAGTCATCTGGTTTGTTTTGTGTGCAGTGTGAACTTATTTCAGGTGTATTGTATGTTTGTATAGTCCATTCACTGCTGAACTGAAGTCTAGTTTCCTTTTTTTCTCTTGGACTTTAAAGGAAGGACGGATGAGCAGCATGAAGATCAGAGTTTTGACCTGCTGTGAGACGATCACTGAGGTTTTACTGCATCGTTCTTAACCTGCATCAGGTCAGAAAATGATGTGAGGGGAGATTGTCACATCTTGCAGGAGCTTTCCTCTCCTCAGGAGCTCTCTCTGCAGGAGGGGGAGATACAGGAGAGGTGGAGGAAGATCTCAGCCTGGGTGTTATGTAGTCTGGAAGAAGAGTGGATGGTGGGGTGGGTGCAGTTTTCTCTGTGGTGGGGTTGGGTGGACTGTCCTGGGCTCTGTGGGGCCGGGAGGCGCTGCTGCACTGGGCCCCGGTCTGGATGGGCCTGGGCCCCCTTTCCCTGGCGGGTCGCGGAGTATGGGGGTGCCTACTGGGGTCAGCGGGGGAGCTGGCCCCAGGGAGGGGTCACTTGCCCCTCCCTTCCTTCCCTCCCCATCTCCAGCTGCCTCCCTCTTCCCACTCCACCACAACCACCCACACATGCAGGACCTTGGAGTAGGGGTATGTCACCAGGGTGCAGAGGAGGCTACCCCCCCCCTCTGTCCCCTTCTGGCTGCCTCTGCCTCAATTTTATCCCACAACTTAGACATTCACATTACTCACACTCTCATTACACATACATATAGGATCTTGGGGGTGGGCACGATACACGGAATCCAAAGTACCATCAGGGTGTACACCCCACCCCTGGCGTCGTTGCCCACCTCTCAATGTTAAATACACGTAGACATTGAGGGCCAGCAGGAGGGACCATGCGCTTACCTGCTGCTCTCTGGCAGGTAGCTCCATGCCCTCCTGGGTTTTAAATGCACCTTAGAACACACATGCATCAACACTACAATGAGCAGGTGGAGGGAGGTTTGGAGTCTTCTCTCACCCCCGTTCTCTGCGACCTGCTGGAGCGGGGGGGCTAGGAGGAGGAGTTGGCCGTCCGACTGCGGTCTGGAGTGTGGGGCCTCCCTGCTACTGCGGAGTCGGGGCGGTCTGCCTCCCCCCACCGCAGGGAAAAGGGTAACACCACCTGGGTCTGGGTGCAGTTCCCCCCTCCAGGTGCAAGGGTACCTAGACCCGGTTTGTAGAGTACGCTTGGGGAGTGTGATCGTGTGTACAGTGTCTCTTTATGTCTGTCTCCACGTTGGTTGAGTGTGGAGTAAGTGCATATGAGAGCATGAGGGTGGGAATGGATGTTTGTATCTGTGTGTGCCTGTATGTCTGTGTCTATATGTCAGGTTGGGTGTCAGGCGCCACCTCTCTGGGGACATCTCAGGCCCTCCAAGGTTTGGAGGCCTTTCTCCCCCTACCACCACTTCCCCTGCCAGTGGCGGACCCCCTCAGACATCGGTGCGTTGGTGGTTCTTTGTGTCCGGGGATGGGCGTCCAGGTACACAACGGCTCACTCCTTGGCGGCCGCTTATCGGGCCTGGAGCCTGGGGCTCGCTCGGGCCACTTCGGAGGTGGGGTGCCCCCGGCCTCTCGGCCTGGGGCTCGGTCACTCAGGCACGGCTGGCTGCCGGCGGAGCTCACGGGCGCGTCACTGCAACTCCCCCTGGCTTCTGCTCCGCGGCTGCTGAGTGAGCCCTCATCTGGGACTCTCCTCAGCTCTTTCTGGGACAGTGGCGCGGCTGCCCCTCTGTTGGTCTTCCTTGGTCTCTTGTGTTCTGGGGGCCTCTGGATGTCTGGAGTTTTGATCTCCTCCATTCCTGCTTCATGCCCTGGAGGACGGGGCTGTGGCCCCCCCACACCCTCTAGCAGATCATTACATGAAGGAACCTTTTAAAAAAAACAAGCGCGTCCATGCTCACAGGTGTACACACGGGTGATCACACCCACAAACTACACCCTTTTTGGCTCCTACCTCAAAGCACACTGTGTTCTGTTGATCTTATGTGCTGCACAATAATGTTTAACATTTAGTATTTACTGTCATATTCCCATATATCATTGTGATGTTGTTTATTCTATTACTCTTGTTCTCTTCTGCTTGTTTTCTTTTTTCTTTCTCAGCAGGTGATCCAGGTGATTGATATATGCATTTTTTTTTTCTCTGCCAGTTCTGTTGGTTTTTGTCTTTTGCCCTTCTCCCCCGTCCCTCTTCTCAGCTGTTTCTCTTTCCCTCTTTCTTTCTCCCCTTCTTTCCCCCAGTCAAGTCTGTCCCGTATTCAGTAAGTGAAAATAAAATAAACAATAAAAGGTGAATCAAATGGACCATTACGGCAAGGCTGGGATGGTCAATTTGGTAAAGTAAATCCGTTGGGCATCTTTCTTTGCCTTTAGACAACAATTCTGATGGCAAAAGAGCCAAACGGGACAGGCAAGCAAAAAAAAAGAAAAAAAGAAAATAAAGTATCTGAATTTCAGGAGCCGGACCACGCCTCCGAACTTATCTATGTTCCAGCAAATCTACAAGATGTTCGTTCTCGTTTACGTGAACGTTATGTGTTTCTTTAAAGGCCTAAGATGTTTCTAAGTTACAAATCTTGCATAGATTATTATGCTATTTTAATATAAATAAAAACAAATAACTCAAATGTTTTTGTCTCCTAAAGAGATTTGTGCCTATGGTAATGAATACTCGAATCACACTGTTGTGAGATCCTGGTTCCAGATTCACTTTTGACTTCTAGAGCTAAGCATGGACAAGCATTAGTTTACATCAGTGAACTTACATCAATGCACTCAAAGCAGATCCCTGAGGTCATGTGATCAGGACCCGCTGGCTGTGCAAAATACAAGGCTGAGGATGAAAGGAGACTTTTTTCTGTCTTTATTTTAGCATTTCATTGTAAAGGACTGTAATATTATTCTTATCTTGAATAAAATTGTATTTACTTTATTTACAAAAAAAAAGAAAAAGAAAGAAAATGATGTGAGACCTGATTAAATTTAAAGCCGTGACAGTTTCTCCCGCTCATCATTATCCACTCATTTTTTCCCACGGGACATTAAATATGGACTTTTTTAAATGGACTCTGGTTTGTGTTTCAGCCCGTAAACACACAGGACTGATCACACCTGCGGTTCAGTTAAATATCTGAGTGATAATGTGTTTCTGAGGCTGTGTCCCAATCCAGCAACCGCACGCTTTGGAGTATGCATTTTGAGACCTATTATACACAGCGTCGCAACGACGGCTGTCCCAATCCGAAGTGTACTTCAAATGCATACTCCAAATGCGCTGTCGATTTCCCCAAATTTGAAGTGTGGGCCGGTGCACGCTTAGTGGTACCATATATCCCACAATTCATAGCGCGGCGGGGGGTGTGGATAATTTTGCCGAAAAATACGGCAGACGGCTGAAGCGGAGCGGCCGAAGAGTGAACTTTCAAAAGTAAGTACTGAATATTATGTCACTTATTTATGTCGGGAAAGTCATGTGACATTAGTGACGTTTGTACTAACTTGGTTTTAAAGCCTTTAAAATTTACGCCGTTCAATAGTCGACCTTAATCTTACAGAGAATGTGATGATTTTGTGGATAATTAAAGTCAGTCATATATCCACAAACACAACAAGCTGAAAGTCAGTGATGCTGCTCGGTTTGCAGTCCTGAACATCACGGCACAAGCAGGATCCACTGCACTGTTAATGTGAGCTATGTTATATTGCTGCCTCTGTTTGGTGGTGTCGAGCCAAACGGACTTTAACGTGTGTTTGAACGAGCTGACGGTTCACTCGTTAAGCTGAAAGAAAGATGCTTTAATCACAGCAGTCACACATGTGTCCACTGCACCATCTGGAACTCTTCTTGTTTACACTCGTAATAACACAAACACTAAATCCTGCTTCTCTGGTGTTGTTGTGTAGCAGTGTGTACACCTGAGACTGTCACCTGTCTGTCTGTCCTGCACTCTCTCTCTGTTTCTTTCTCTCTGATTGTGTAATAAAAGTATGAACGTGTGTTTATAAGTTACACTTGTGTCTGAATCCTGCAGCTTATCACACATTTCATTTCCATGTGTGACGACTGCAAGTGTCCAGAGTGAGGACAGACTGAGGGACCCACTGCTGCACATCATCTGTGAGGCTTTGCACCCCTGATGATCCACCAGGACAAACTCAGCAGTGTGTGAGGAAGAGGAGGAGGAAGAGCCAGCAGCAGCTGACAGATGGAGAGAATAGACAGACTGTTCCCTGTTTGTGAAGGACTGCTAGGAAAGTTTAACAAAACTGTCTGTGCTGAATCAGTCTTATTAGGTAATGTTCAAATAATGTTATCATCCCAGTGTTTTCAGTGTGGGAGAAAGTACTCAGGGCCTTCAGGTTACACACCATGAAAGGCAGAAACAAGTTTAATGTTCAGAAACCTAAAGTATGTATCAGCAGCAGAATGGAGCTAAAATAAATGTTGGTTTCAGTTCTATGAAGCTTTGAGTATTTTGGATCAGTAGCTGCTGTGTTTGTTGCATCATGTTGCTGTAATTGTTTATATGCTTTATATATTCTGAGCTAAGTTGATCTATAGTGTTACATCATATTCTGTAAGGATGTTATGTGTTTGTAGACTTTCTGCCCAGTTTGACCCATTTAGCAGAAGTCAGCTTGGTTCCACTTGCCTCTTACCCGTGATTGCGTCGCTATGGGATAGACAGCATCCTGACCAACTGTGTCACAGTCTGGTATGAGAACTGCTCTGTTGCTGACCGCAAGGCACTGCAGCGGGTGGTGAAAACTGCCTAACGCATCACAGGGACTACACTTCCTGCAATTGAGGATGCCCACAAGAAGAGATGTCTACGCCGAGTGTAACATATGTGTTAAACACTTGTGAATTTCACCCAAAATACTTTCTTTTTTGGAATAAATATGTCATTTTTTTGCATCTCACTCTCCTATCTGTGTGTTCAGTCTGTGTGCGTTCATGTGCCTGTGTGCGCTGCGTGGTGACGTAGGCGCGTGCATGTGTGCCTCGGTCACAGCTCCTTTCAGCATGGCCGGAGGTAAGTCACTGCCACGTTGCTCTCAGTTAATCAAAGTTTGTTCGGATCCCAAGCTTCAGTGTGAATACGACCGTACCGCCGCGTTTTTGTTTATCGTTAAGAGACTCATTTGGGATAAGTTTTGTGGAGGACGAGTTCATTAATACACAATTATAATGAGTTATAGCCGAGAACTCGGCTAATATGCTAGCATGCTAAGCTAGTCCGTATCGCTAGCGGCTTGAGAGTTTACTCGCGTCAGTCTCTCCTTTTGTGTAACAGCATGCACCTTTTCTTTCTTCGTCAGGAGAGGGTTACGGGCAGTCGCGTGACACGCACGGATCGAACATGTATCTCTGTGTTGCAGGTATGGAGATGTTTTTATGTTTTGGAGATGCAGTCTTTCATTTATTGTTCTTATAAGTTGTTTTGATGTTTTTTAGTGACATATTGTTTATTTTGTGCTTTTTGTTTTTTGAGAGTTTAAGTCAATGTTTTGAAATAATTTGTTGTATTTGGTTCGTTACATTAATGTACATTAAGAGGACAGCTCCTTTCAGCATGGCCGGAGGAGAGGGTTACGGGCAGTCGCGTGACACGCACGGATCGAACATGTATCTCTGTGTTGCAGATGTGCAGTAAAGAGCCAAAGATTCGACACTGTCTCCTGCCTCTTGCTTCAACACCAAAACACAACGCAGAACAGCAGGCGTAACAATTACACGGGTTACATTGGTGCCGTGACCCTTTGGATTCATCAAGCATCGACGTCATCTCGATCACCGTGGGGAGCTCTTCACAATTGCCCTCGTTCCAAGTTGGTTGCTTTTCCTAACTTGTGTGGGACTTTTTGAATGAGCTTGGACATTTAATCTGCTCAATTCTCATCCTGAATAACATTAAGTGTTAGTTAAGAATACTGTGTTTGCTTTTGTACAGTTGCACTATTTGGAATCTTGTTTCTTGTGATTGTGCTTTATTCATCATTATGGAGTCAGCATCTGGTTCAGAGGCAACTGGTGTTCCTGATGGGGAGGTTTCCTCTAATGTTGGTATGGGGCGAGGGTGGTTTCTTGGGGATGGGGTTCAGACACCTAAAGTTGGTGTGTCATTTGCTCCCAAGTTTTGTTCCACTCGTCTCCAGGTTCCCCCCTGTGACATTCAGACCCCGCAGACAGCTGGCAGTGCTGAGTTGAGTACACTCATCTCAGATTTGGCCAATCAGATTGGTCAGTCCATTGTAGCCCAGCTGCAAGGTGATAAGGGGACCAGTATGCCTACTGAAAGCTCTAAGGCTGAGCAGGGACCCCCTGAGCTAAATTTGTCTGGGGTGAAACTTGTCTTGCAATCAGACGTCAAGGAGCCACCAGTTTTCAGGGGTGATGGCAGTGATAAATTTTCCATTCATGAATGGGTTGAAATGATGGAAATGTACTTTGTAAAACGCAACACACCAACAGATCAGCGATCACGTGACATATTGGCTAGGTTGATGGGGAAGGCTAAGGATGTAGTGAGGGTCACCCTACGTCACAACCCCTCACTTGACCATGTCCAGGTTCCTGAATTGATATTTGACATTCTGAAACAGCACTTTAGTGTATTGACTTACTCTTCTATGCCTATGGCTGACTTCTATAACACGAAACCATTACAACATGAGGGAGTGATGGAATATTGGATAAGGCTAAACAATGCTATTGACGCTGCTGACGAGTGCTTGCGTAGGCAGGGGCGTAATGTTGAGGATCCAGGGCGTGAGGTCTCGATGATGTTCATCAAGTATTGCCCTGACCCCATCCTCTTGAACAGGCTCAGCATCAAAGCAGCTGAGGAGTGGACAACCACTGAGGTTCAAGAACGCATTGATAGCTTCTAGCGTGAACTCAGGGCACGCAGTCAGGGCAGTTTCCACACCTCACAGAGGAGAGAGGTTAGCCACAACTGCTCTATTGTGCCTCAAGAAGCGATGGCATCACAGCCTGGGCAGGCCAGTGTCGCCTTGCAGTCTCAGCCTACAGCACCAGCCTCAAACCTTGCTTGTCAGCTTTCGCCCACAGCAGCTTGCTTCACTCCTGTTCTAGCTGATGTTTCGACAACCTGTCCTTCTGGGACGTCAGTGTCTTCTTGTCCGGTGCCTACTCCTACTCCTCAGTTCCAACAGTCACCAACGTACACTGTGTCCACTCAATCTAGTCAGCAGTCAGTTGGTTGCGAGCTTGGTTCGACTAACACCCAAGCTTTTGATGTGACTGGCATGCGCGCTCTGATCAGCCTCTTGGATCGCGTGATTGCATGTCAGAATGTGCAGACTACAGTCCCTGCATCTGCACCTTCGCAGCGTTTTACCCGCGGGCCCTTTCTTAAGAAGAGTTGTCAGGTCTGTGGCAACACTGGTCATTCCACTCACATGCACTGCAGGAGAGAGAATCTCTGTCTTGCATGCTTTGCTCCTGGTCATTGGAAAAAGGACTGTCACAGTCGTCGTGAGGGACGGGAGGCCGGGGCTGTCGCGAGGCAGGGTTGGCCTTCGGAAAACTGAATCACCCACACTTGGAGAGGGGCAGTGTGGGGGATGAACCTAATACCCTCAATCATGATGAATCGAATCTCGAAATTCTTTATGTCAACACCTGTTCAACAATGCCAGAGGGATACCGTGTCGTGGTTCAGGGACCAGCAGTAGTGCCTACATTTAGTGAATTGTTCTACACCCAAGTTGCAGTGAATGACAAGGTTAACTTGAGGGGCATGATGGATTCCGGGTCTATGGCTTGCACTATGAGTGAAGAGGCCGAGAAGTCACTTAGAGAGGCTGGGGCTCTTGTGAGTGGACCGCAGTCGGCCGAACGTATTGTGCTGGTTGGCTGTGGTGGGAAGCAGACCCACCCAAAGTGCGTTTATGACTTGACACTTACTGTCCACGGTGTGAAATGCATTGTACCAGTTTTGGTAGTGTCGGGCCAGCGTGATGAGCTCATCATTGGCTCCAATGTTCTCAAGTACCTAATGCGAGTTATGAAACATTCTGATGACTATTGGAAGCTTGTGTCTGTGGGAAGCAAGCACTCGCTTCTTGACTATGAGCACTTCTTGGACATGATGTCGTGCACCACCAGATGGAGGGGTGAGGAGGTTCCTGACAAAATTGGCACTGTGAAACTGCCTCGTGCTGTGACACTACTCCCACGGTGTGAGCATCTGGTATGGGGCAGGCTGCCCAGCAATGTGCCAGTCTCTCCAGGCAGCACGATCATCGTGGAACCTTGCACCTCTGGGTCTGGGCCGAGAGACGTTCTTGTTGGCCGGGTGATCACATCCATGTGGGGTGATCGGTGGGTGCCATTGAAGATGACCAATCTCTCCTCAAAACCACTAACCTTGAAACGCAACTCGAGGGTTGCTGTCGTTTCATCTTGCCTTGCGGTGGAGGATCTTGATTTCCAGCAGGACTCCTGCAAGATGGCGAGTATGGCCCAGGTACCAGTCAGTGGGCCAGCTGCTACTGAGGCTGACTTGAATGACAGGTTGTGCTCCCTAGGTTTGGGTGATCTTGACATTGACTCATGCCATGCCAGCTTACAATCAAAGAGAGAGCTTGTTGAGCTAATTGAGCAGTATGAGGACATCTTCTCTAGACACCCGCTTGACTGTGGCGAAGCTAAACGCTTTGTACATCGGATCCACCTGACTGATGAACGCCCATTCCGTATGCCTTACAGAAGAGTACCCCCTGCTCATTACCAACAACTAAGGCAGGTACTCACTGACATGGAGGAGAAAGGGATTATTCGCAAATCCATCAGCGAGTATGCATCCCCCCTCGTCATGGTCTGGAAAAAGGATGGTGGATTGCGGATTTGTACGGACTTCAGGTGGTTGAATGCGCGGACTCTTAAGGATGCGCACCCACTCCCTCACCAAGCGGATTGCCTTGCCGCGCTTGGGGGCAATGCCTTCTTCAGCACGATGGACTTAACCTCTGGGTTTTACAACATTCCAATGTGTGAGGAGGATAAGAAGTACACCGCTTTCACAACGCCTGTTGGCCTCTACGAATACAACCGGATGCCACAAGGGCTCTGCAATAGCCCAGCTTCATTTATGCGCATGATGCTGAACATCTTTGGTGACCTCAACTTCACCAGTCTGCTCTGCTACTTGGATGACCTCCTGGTCTTTGCTCCCACTGAAGAGGAAGCCCTGTGCCGGCTCCGAGCTGTTTTTCAAAGGTTGAGAGACAACAATCTCAAGTTGAGTCCAAAGAAGTGTCATCTGCTGCGGAAGTCAGTCAGGTTTCTTGGTCATGTCATCAACCAGACCGGAGTGGCTGTGGACCCAGCTAAGGTGGAAGTGATTTCCAAGATGCCAAAGGAGGCTCTAATGGAGAAGGATGGTTGCACTCCTTCTGTGAAAAGGATTAAGTCCTTTTTAGGAATGGTCTTTTTCTATCAGTGCTTCATTCCTGGTTGCTCAGCCATTGCCAAGCCTCTGTTTGCTCTGACGGCTGGTCAGAAGAGGAAGGGACGGACTAGTCACGCTGGGAGGGGTGCTGGCATGTTCAGGAAGTTGACTGCTGCAGATTGGAGCCCTGCATGTGACAAGGCCTTTCATAAACTGAAGGACGACCTCCTTAACTGTGCCGTGTTGGCTCACCCTGACTTTTCACGACCGTTTATTTTGTCTGTGGATGCTTCTCTGGATGGACTGGGAGCGGTTTTATCACAATTGCCTATCGACGGGGATAAGGCACGCCCTATTGCTTTTGCGAGCAAAGCACTAAGCAGGTCACAGCAGAGATACCCAGCCCATCGCCTTGAGTTCATGGCCCTGAAGTGGAGCATCTCTGAAAAGTTCAGCCACTGGTTGAAGGGGCACCAGTTCACAGTGTGGACTGACAACAACCCGCTCGTTCATGTATTGACCAAACCCAAGCTGGACGCTTATGAACAAAGGTGGGTGGCCAAGCTGTCATCCTACAACTTTGATTTGAGGTACATCCCAGGTCGAAAGAATGTTGTAGCAGATGCACTTAGTCGTGACCCCTTCACCTATTCTATTGGTGGGCGCTTGCTTCAGGAGCCCTACGAGCACTTGGTGCGGAATGCAGAAGGTGCGGCGGCTCATGAGGTGCAGGACGCTTTCAGGTTTGGTGTCCAAAATATTCAGGTTGCCCAACAACCTGTTCCAGCTCTGACCTCAGAAGATTCCTACAGTTCGTTGGAAGTCACGGCTACCTTGGTTCACCATGATTACTGGGAAACCGCTGCGGAGAATAGAGCTGCCTCCCTTCTCTACCTTGTTCAGCAGTTGCAACCAGTTGGCAATGATGTACTGCCATCACTTACCTTACATGAGCTGGAGGACCACCAACTTCAAGATCCCGTCATCTCCGCTGTCCTGCCACTCGTAGCCCGCAGGAGGCACCCTTCCAGGCGTGAGAGACATGGTATGGATTCCAGGGCACTGGCCCTATTGAAGCACTGGGAGAGGCTCAAGGTTCGGGATGGCATTCTCTACAGGGAGACGAGAGACCCTGTGAGCAAAACAAAGAGACTCCAGTTGGTGTTGCCAGTGAATTTACGGGTGCAGGCCTTGAAAGGTGTCCACGATTTGGCAGGGCACCAGGGTCAAGTTCGCACCCTCCACCTAGCAAGGCAACGTTTTTTCTGGCCCAATATGGAGAGGGATGTGAAGGAGCATGTTCGGTGCTGTGGAAGGTGCATACTTGCCAAGACTCCAGAGCCTGCAGCACGAGCCCCATTAGAGAGCATTAAGACCTCTGCTCCCATGGAGCTCATCTGCATTGACTTTTGGTCAGCAGAGGACAAAAAGAAGCGCTCTGTTGATGTGCTTGTGGCAACTGACCACTTCACGAAAATGGCCTTTGCTTTCCCGTGCAAGAATCAGACTGCCAAGCAGGTTGCCAGAAAGTTATGGGACTGTGTTTTTTGTGTATATGGTTTCCCTGAGCGTATTCACTCAGACCAAGGTCCCAGCTTTGAGAGTGAATTATTTTCTGAGCTTCTGCAGATTTCGGGCATTGCCAAGTCTCACACTACGGCTTATCACCCTATGGGCAATGGGGGCACGGAGCGGTTCAACCGCACACTTGGCAACATGCTGCGAGCTCTCCCTCTCAGAGCCAAACAGGAATGGCCGCAGCAGATTCAGACATTGACCTTTGCTTATAATGCAACTGTTCACGAGACTACTGGATATGCCCCATTCTACTTGATGTTCGGCCGTGTCCCACGACTACCGGTCGACGTTATGTTCAAGTCTGTTTTGCATGATCCCATTGTGGTGGACTTTAACGGCTACTCCAAGCTTCTTCTGTCATACTTGTCTGAGGCTGCCAAGATCGCCCGGGAGCACACCAGCAATGAGCAGGAGCATCAGGCTCGTCAATACAATAAGAAAATCAAAGGTGTGTCTCTGAACGTTGGGGATCGCGTCCTGCTTGCCAATAAAGGCGAGCGGGGCAAGAAGAAACTTGCAGACAAGTGGGAGCCTCAGGTTTACACTGTTGTGGAGAGGCATCCCAGGACCCACATTTACAGGATCAGTGACTCTTCAGGCCAGAGTAAGGTTGTACACAGAAACCTTCTGTTGGACGTGAGTTTCCTTCCTGTCCAGGATTCGTTGGGAAGTCAGTCCCTAGATTTTTTCTCCAGTGAGGGGGATCTCAGTGATTGTGGGGATCTGGAGGACCCTGGCAGTCTAGAGACAGAGTCTACCGCAGCAAGGACTTCCTTGTGGGTCCTTTCGGATTTGAGCCATGGAGTGGATGTGGATTCTGTGGCAGGAGAGCATGCCTCACAGTCCACGGATCGTCAGCATGGTTCATGTGATGGTGCGGATGTGGACAATGCCCTACCTGACTCTCAGACTTGCACAACGCACACTTCAGCAAGCCCTTCTGGTCAGGCCCAGCACCTTGCTCTTCCTACTCCGGTTGACTGTTCCGCTACCTCTGATTTGACACAGTCTGGCACAGATTCTGTTCCAGGTGCCTGTCAGGGGGACGCTGTTGTTCCGCAGACTGTTCCTGTTTCTGGTTCAGACATCAATCAGACCTCTGGTCAGCCGTATACTGGGCAGCCATCCAACTTGCCAAGACATGACTCTGACCATGCCAATGTTCGAAGCAGAGTGGTTACCAGAGCAGGTCGGGTGGTAAAGTCAGTCAACAGGCTGATAGAAAACATGGTCCAGAAGCCTATTACATGGGGCCTGTTACCGCCACGGGAGGCTCGGCCTCTGACATAGACTGTTTTTTTTGGGTCATCCCATTGCGTATTATGAATGTGTTGTACTTGCTTGAGGCATCATGACACCCACCCTGGGCGTTTTTATGGGACCACGTTTGATGAGGTGTAGGCTGCACCTTTGTGTTCTGAAAGGGTTGGAGGCCTGATCAACCTATCCAACTTCTTTTAATCCATTTATGGATAGTTTTTAACTGAACTATGGGATAAGATCCTTGGGTTACCTGTTCCGGAGGTGATGGTAGTTCAGCGTCGTTGTGCCTCTTGGTACTGCAGTACCATTCAGATGTGTAGTGATTTTGGTGAAATTCAGGGGGGGTGAATGTAACATATGTGTTAAACACTTGTGAATTTCACCCAAAATACTTTCTTTTTTGGAATAAATATGTCATTTTTTTGCATCTCACTCTCCTATCTGTGTGTTCGGTCTGTGTGCGTTCATGTGCCTGTGTGCGCTGCGTGGTGACGTAGGCGCGTGCATGTGTGCCTCGGTCACAGCTCCTTTCAGCATGGCCGGAGGTAAGTCACTGCCACGTTGCTCTCAGTTAATCAAAGTTTGTTCGGATCCCAAGCTTCAGTGTGAATACGACCGTACCGCCGCGTTTTTGTTTATCGTTAAGAGACTCATTTGGGATAAGTTTTGTGGAGGACGAGTTCATTAATACACAATTATAATGAGTTATAGCCGAGAACTCGGCTAATATGCTAGCATGCTAAGCTAGTCCGTATCGCTAGCGGCTTGAGAGTTTACTCGCGTCAGTCTCTCCTTTTGTGTAACAGCATGCACCTTTTCTTTCTTCGTCAGGAGAGGGTTACGGGCAGTCGCGTGACACGCACGGATCGAACATGTATCTCTGTGTTGCAGGTATGGAGATGTTTTTATGTTTTGGAGATGCAGTCTTTCATTTATTGTTCTTATAAGTTGTTTTGATGTTTTTTAGTGACATATTGTTTATTTTGTGCTTTTTGTTTTTTGAGAGTTTAAGTCAATGTTTTGAAATAATTTGTTGTATTTGGTTCGTTACATTAATGTACATTAAGAGGACAGCTCCTTTCAGCATGGCCGGAGGAGAGGGTTACGGGCAGTCGCGTGACACGCACGGATCGAACATGTATCTCTGTGTTGCAGATGTGCAGTAAAGAGCCAAAGATTCGACACTGTCTCCTGCCTCTTGCTTCAACACCAAAACACAACGCAGAACAGCAGGCGTAACAATTACACGGGTTACACGAGCACGCATCATTCTCAGAGACTCCTCTCATCCTGCCAATAAACTCTTCCAGCTCCTCCCCTCCAAAAGGTGCTACAGGACCTTTCAGGCTAAAACCAGCAGGTTTAGGAGGAGCTTCTTCCCCACAGCTGTCACCCTACTGAAGTCAGTCCCCACTGAACCTTTCCACCCACACCCCCCTATCCCTCCCAATGACCATGATCATGATAGTGTAGTCTCTGTTACAGTGCATACATGGTTCACTGTTATAGTCCGTTCAGAGTACTATATTCATAGCACTCTGTAGATCTGTTTACCACACACCGGTACAGCTGTATATATGTAGCACATATGTATACTTGCTCTCTGTATAGCAATATAAACATCTTGTCACGGTTTGCCGGGGCAAGCCGTGTGGAATATGAAATAGGACCCAAAATGCAGACTGCTTAAGTGGAGGATGAGCTTTATTTACAACCGGATAAGAACAACAAAAGGGGTGGCGAGAAACAGAACGGTAATAACTCTAAACTGGGAAAACTAAACTAAACACGAAACCAGAACACTAACGAGGGTACCTTGCAGGGAGAATGACCAGGAAGCTGGAGGAAATAAACACAGAATGGCGGCGAGGAAAATAACGCAGACGAACCAGCAACTACCATGACAGAAGACACAACTTAAATACACCCAGAGAACACAGGGAGATTACACGCAGGTGGGGAACACAGCTGGGAGTGATTATCGTGACGAGACTAGGGAGGCAAACTGAAAACACTCACATAAGACGCAGACCTTCACAATAAAACAGGAAACACATACACGCAATGACATAACACACCAACTTAACACAGACTGGGGGACACAGAACATAGGAACATGAACAGAAGAATACAAACACCCAAGGTAACCAAAACCACAGAATACTAATAGACTAAACATAAACACGGAGTCACAGACTCCGGACCATGACACATCTGTAGACTTAACTTATTTGTACATAATCTGTTCAGAACTATTCCGACCTTTTCTACACTTACCTGTATATAATCTACTCTTATTGCACTTCTAATCAAAAATAAAGTTTGCATCTAATCAGAAGTGCAAGAGCACTTACTGCTCTTGCACTTCTGATTAGATGCAAACTTTATTTCGTTACCCTGTATTTATACATGTGTAATGACAATAAAGTTGAATCTGAATCCTAATCTGTTCAACCTGTTTCTCTAACAGGAGGACACTCTTTAGACTAAATGATTAAACTCAGCACAGACTCACGGTGGAACCAGAATAAACTCTGAATCCAGGATAAAGAGGTTCAGTGAATGTGGTGTTGAAGGTGTGGAGGTGGATCAGAGTGTCAGAGGAGACTCTGTAGAAGGACAGAGTTCCAGCAGGACAGTCCACATAAACTGCTGCTCTGTTAGAGACGGAGGAGGAGGAGGAGGATGTGGAGGAGGAGATGGATGTTTTTATGTTATTGTGACAGACACAATAAGGACCATCATCAGAGCAGAATAAACTCCAGGAGTGGTCATTCTTTCCAAACACACAGTTATTATTGACTCCTTTCCTTCTGATTCTTCTGTAACTCACTGTTATACGAACCTCTCCTCTCCACTCGACCTCCCAGTAACAGCGACCAGTCAGACCATCACTACACAGCAGCTGTAGACGATAACCAAATCTGTCTGGATGTTCAGGATATGGCTGAACCTCCTTCACACGTGTCACCTTCCTGTTGTTGTCAGACAGTTGGAGGTTTTTGTGTACTGTGTTTGTGTCGATTGTGAGTTGACAGGAATCTGATGGAGAGAACAAACACAATCCAGCTGCAGTTATTGATCCATCATCTGTTCATTGATTGACACTTTGATGATGACTCCTGACATCAGAATGATGAAGATGGTTGAATGTGTGCTGCTTTGTTTTCATGAATCACATTAAAAACACACTTACACTTCCTCAGACCTGGTCTCAACCATCGGACTCCAGCAGGCTCCACCCTGAAAGGAGGAGGGGGGTCAGAGCAGCACAGTCAGCATGCACACATGGACATTACAGAGTGGCTCCACCATTCTGTAAGCATGTAAGTTGATCTTAAGAAGAACATTTCAAGTGGAGAGAATATTTTATGATCACCAGGATCCTTCCATCTGAGTCATTACTTTTAAAGAGGTGCTGCTATACGAGGGAATATTCCATATATTATTTATTAGAAACATGTATTAGAAAAGAAATGTGTGATTTCCTTGCACAGCTTTGCCGTCCACCTGGGCCTTACACAGAGTTTCTGTCTGATTTCTCAGACTTTTTATCTCATTTAGTGCTCAGCTCAGATAAAATCATTATTGTGGGTGATTTTAACATCCATGTAGATGCTAAAAATGACAGCCTCAACATGGCATTTAATCTGTTATTAGACTCAATTGGTTTCTCTCAAAATGTAAAAGAACCCACCCACCACTTTAATCACACTCTAGATCTTGTTTTAACATATGGCATAGAAACTGAACATTTAACAGCGTTTCCTGAAAACCCTCTCCCGTCTGATCATTTCCTGATAACATTTACATTTACAATAACTGATTACACAGCGGTGGAGAGTAGACTTTATCAAAGTAGATGTCTTTCTGAAAGCGCTGTAACTAAGTTTAAGAATATAATCCACCCACTGTTATCATCTTCAATGCCCTGTACCAACACAGAGCAGAGCACCTATCTGAACGCTACCCCAACAGAGGTCGATTATCTTGTTAATAATTTTACCTCGTCACTACGTACGACTCTGGATACTGTAGCTCCAGAGTGCCATTAGTGTGGTTACAGCTAGTGAGCTGAGTGTTTGCAGCTAGTGAGCTGCACTCTTTTTGACATACTTTGTACTTTATTGACTAACGCTTGAGTTTTGCTTGTTTCTTTAAACGGTAATAGCGGCTTGTCCATCTCTTTTAGTTAGTATTAATAGAAACTTTAATAAAACTCTTTAATTTAACCCTTTTGCCTCCTTGACTCCTTTTTCTGACCCGGACACTTTTTGTTACTTCCCCCTCACCGCCTAGACCCCTCAGGGGAACGTAACAAGTGGGGAACTCTGGAAAACTAAGGTCTCTAATCAGAAGTACCTGACTCCGTGGTATAATTCTCAAACACGTAGCCTAAAGCAGATAACTCATAAGCTGGAGAGGAAATGGCGTGTCACAAATTTAGAGGATCATCATTTAACCAAATCACAGATGTAACATTATCTACAGCTACTTTTAGTACCATTGATATTCATTTAGACTCTTTTTCTCCAATTGATCTTTCTGAGTTAACTTCAATAATTACTTCCTCCAAACCATCAACGTGTCTTTTAGACCCCATTCCTACAAAACTGCTCAAAGAAGTCCTGCCATTAATTAATTCTTCGATCTTAAATATGATCAACCTATCTCTAATAATCTGCTATGTACCACAGGCCTTCAAGCTGGCTGTAGTTAAACCTTTACTCAAAAAGCATCTCTAGACCCAGCAGTCTTAGCTAATTATAGGCCAATCTCCAACCTTCCTTTCATATCAAACATCCTTGAAAGAGTAGTTGTCAAACAGCTAACAGATCATCTGCAGAGGCTTATTTGAAGAGTTTCAGTCAGGTTTCAGAGCTCATCACAGCACAGAAACAGCTTTAGTGAAGGTTACAAATGATCTTCTTATGGCCTCTGACAGTGGACTCATCTCTGTGCTTGTCCTGCTAGACCTCAGTTCGATACTGTCGACCATAATATCCTATTAAAGCGATTAGAACATGCTGTAGGTATTACAGGTACTGTGCTGCAGTGGTTTGTATCATATCTATCTAATAGACTCCAGTTTGTGCATGTAAATGGAGAGTCCTCTTCACACACTGAGGTTAATTATGGAATTCCACGGGGTTCAGTGCTAGGACCAATTCTGTTTACATTATACATGCTTCCCTTAGGCAGCATCATTAGAAGACATAGCATACATTTACACTGCTATGCAGATGACACCCAGCTCTATCTGTCCATGAAGCCAGATAACACACACCAGTGAGTTAAACTGCAGGAATGTCTTAAAGACATAAAGACCTGGATGGCCGCTAACTTTCTGCTTGTTAATTCAGGTAAAACTGAGGTTATTGTACTCAGCCCTGAAATTCTTAGAAATATAGTCTCTAACCAGATGCGTACTCTGGATGGCATTACCTTGGCCTCCAGTAACACTGTGAGGAACCTTGGAGTCATTTTTGACCAGGACATGTCCTTCAACGCACATATTAAACAAATATGTAAGACTGCGTTCTTCCATTTGTGCAACATCTCTAAAATTACACTGCACTAGACCCTTATGCATTTTACCCTTTGTCACACTTTCTTGTGATTATTTAAGACTACCCATTCATGTTAACTGCTTTTTATAAAAGACATTTGGCTCCACTGATCCCTCCCCTTCAACTGGTTGTCCTTCCTGAACCTGGTTCTGCCAAAGGTTTCATCCTGTCTGTATCATTGTATGGTCTGTACCTCACAATACAAATATCCATACCTGAGAGTGTCCAGTCTCCATTGTGAATCCTTCAGACCAGCCGACAGCAGCTGTGTTCCAGAAATGCCTGGATGATTGTAGCTCAGGTCTAACACTCTCAAATGGGAGGGGTTGGAGTTGAGAGCTGAGACCAGAGAGGTACAGCCTTCTTCTGTTATCATACAACCAGGGACACTGCAGGAAGTGAATAAATAAATACATTCTAATGTATTTTATTTTATTTTACATTAGAGTTTTCCAGGTACTCCAGGTATAAAATATATGCATATGGAAGTAAATAAAGAATGGGTCCTAAGAACTCATTCTTTTTAGGGAAACATTAAATTGATGGCGAACAGATCAAAACACTGACAGAATCCATGGATGGCAGGCTTTTGAGTGTCCTTGCAAAGAAAGGTGGCTATATTGGTCACTGATTTGTTTTTGTTTTGTTTTTGAATGTCAGAAATGTATATTTGTGAATGTGGAGATGTTATATTGGTTTCACTGGTAAAAATAAATAATTGAAATGGGTATATATTTGTTTTTTGTTAAGTTGCCTAATAATTATGCACAGTAATAGTCACCTGCACACACAGATATCCCCCTAAAATAGCTAAAACTAAAAACAAACTAAAAACTACTTCCAAAAACATTCAGCTATTAATGAGTTTTTTGGGTTCATTGAGAACATGGTTGTTGTTCAATAATAAAATTATTCCTCAAAAATACAACTTGCCTAATAATTCTGCACTCCCTGTATAGACACAGACAAACAGGCACACACAGATACGAACATCCATTCCCACCCCCATGCACACATATGCAAATACTCAGCACTCACCCAATGTGGAGACAGACATAAGTAGACACTGTACACACAATCACATTCCCCAGACGTACTCTATACTCCCGGTCTAGGTACCTGTGTGTTCTAAGGTAGCCCTGTCCCCCAGGGCATGAATGGCTCCCCTGCACCCTGGTGACACACCTGCACCCCAAGGCCCTGCATGTGTGGGTGATTGTGGTGGAGCGGGAAGAGGGAGGCAGCTGGGGATGGGGAGGGAAGGAAAGTAGGGGCAAGTGGCCCCTCCCTGGGGCATTCATGTCATTTGATGTTTGAGCTGATAAATAGTAGATCTGAAATTTCTAGATTATTGCTTATTCTACATCTAGCCAAGAGTAATCTAATAATGTATGTTTTAGCCATCCTGAGATAAATTGAAGTGTTGTGTAAATAGTGATGCGTAACTAGTGTTGAAAGTTAGGCAGATCTAATCCTTTTATTCTTGGTCTTTTGTAGTGTTTTTAAGCTGTATCGCCCCCCCCCTTTTTTTTGTGCCCTTTATCACCCTCTTCCCCGCTGTTTTTCTTTCCCTCCCACTCTTTTTTCTCCATTTCCTTTCCAATAGTCATGTCTGTTCCATATGTAACAACTGAAAAATAAAATTAAATACATAAACAATAAAAACAAAGGTCAATCAAATGGACCAACATGGCAAGGCCGGGATGGTCCACTTGGTATAGTAAACCTGTTGGGTATCTTTCTTGACCTTCAGACAATAATTCTGATGGCAAAAGAACCAAACGGGACCCAAGCTTGAAGGATAGACAGTCCGCAGGGGTGAGAGGGTTTTTTTTTTATATATATTTGAGAAGGAGAATCCATCTGTCCATTGTCCACCACTTACCCAGGTTCGGTTCATGGGAGCAGCAGAGAAGTCCAGACTCTACCCATCTCTTCTAGCTCAGTAATAATAATAATTATTAATAATATAGTTATCTTGATTCATCATGTTTTGTTAACCTTTTGTATCAGCAAAAAAAGTCTTATTTTATATCACTTTTTTCTTACATCATCATATACAGTGGGGCAAAAAAGTATTTAGTCAGCCACCGATTGTGCAAGTTCCCCCACTTAAAATGATGACAGAGGTCAGTAATTTGCACCAGAGGTACACTTCAACTGTGAGAGACAGAATGTGAAAAAAAAATCCATGAATCCACATGGTAGGATTTGTAAAGAATTTATTCGTAAATCAGGGTGGAAAATAAGTATTTGGTCACCTCAAACAAGGAAAATCTCTGGCTCTCACAGACCTGTAACGTCTTCTGTAAGAAGCTTTTCTGTCCCCCACTCGTTACCTGTATGAATGGCACCTGTTTGAACTCATCATCTGTATAAAAGACACCTGTCCACAGCCTCAAACAGTCAGACTCCAAACTCCGCCATGGCCAAGACCAAAGAGCTTTCGAAGGACACCAGGAAAAGTATTGTAGACCTGCACCAGACTGGGAAGAGTGAATCTACAATAGGCAAGCAGCTTGGTGTGAAAAAATCAACTGTGGGAGCAATCATCAGAAAATGGAAGACATACAAGACCACTGATAATCTCCCTCGATCTGGGGCTCCACGCAAGATCTCATCCCGTGGGGTCAAAATGATCATGAGAACGGTGAGCAAAGATCCCAGAACCACACGGGGGGACCTGGTGAATGACCTGCAGAGAGCTGGGACCAAAGTAACAAAGGTCACCATCAGTAACACACTACAACGGCAGGGAATCAAATCCCGCAGTGCCAGACGTGTTCCGCTGCTGAAGCCAGTGCATGTCCAGGCCCGTCTGAAGTTTGCCAGAGAGCACATGGATGATACAGCAGAGGATTGGGAGAATGTCATATGCTCAGATGAAACCAAAGTAGAACTTTTTGGTATAAACTCAACTCGTCGTGTTTGGAGGAAGAAGAATACTGAGTTGCATCCCAAGAACACCATACCTACTGTGAAGCATGGGGGTGGAAACATCATGCTATGGGGCTGTTTTTCTGCCAAGGGGACAGGACGACTGATCCGTGTTAAGGACAGAATGAATGGGGCCATGTATCGTGAGATTTTGAGCCAAAACCTCCTTCCATCAGTGAGAACTTTGAAGATGAAACGAGGCTGGGTCTTCCAACATGACAATGATCCAAAACACACCGCCCGGGCAACAAAGGAGTGGCTCCGTAAGAAGCATTTGAAAGTCCTGGAGTGGCCTAGCCAGTCTCCAGACCTCAACCCCATAGAAAATCTGTGGCGGGAGTTGAAAGTCCATGTTGCTCGGCGACAGCCCCAAAACATCACTGCTCTCGAGAAGATCTGCATGGAGGAATGGGCCAAAATACCAGCTACTGTGTGTGCAAACCTGGTAAAGACCTATAGTAAATGTTTGACCTCTGTTATTGCCAACAAAGGTTATGTTACAAAGTATTGAGTTGTATTTTTGTTATTGACCAAATACTTATTTTCCACCCTGATTTACGAATAAATTCTTTACAAATCCTACCATGTGGATTCATGGATTTTTTTTTCACATTCTGTCTCTCACAGTTGAAGTGTACCTCTGGTGCAAATTACTGACCTCTGTCATCATTTTAAGTGGGGGAACTTGCACAATCGGTGGCTGACTAAATACTTTTTTGCCCCACTGTATGTCCTCAGATCTTTATTGTGAGAATTGATCATTTATATCAAATCAAAGACCATTTGTCACATTTTAAAGGTACATGTAAAAGCTGTCAGCTTATATAATTCTGAATCATCAGTCAAAAAATCCTAACCTGAGAATTTCCAACATACACTGTGGAGTCTGCAGTCCAGCAGAAAGAAGCTTCATGCCTGAATCCTGCAGGTCATTGTCGCTCAGGTCCAGCTCTCTCAGACTACAGGAGTGGGAGCTGAGAACCATGGACAGAGCTTCACAGCTTCTCTCAGAGAGGTTACACCTGTTCAGGCTAAAGAAACAATGACATTTTTCATCAAACAAAAATAATTTTAATGTTGAATCTAGATTTCAAGATGAATATCTCAGTTTGCACCACAGTTCAGATTTTAATTAATTAATTAAAAAAAAAATAATTAACTGAGATTTTGCCCTGGGACAAATAAAACACTTTAAGTTAAATTTCCTAACAGAAAACTAAATTAGACCTCTATTAAGTCTAAAGGGAAACCAGTGAATAGCTACTAGATTTACTTATACTAGTACAGAGTGACACCAATGACTGTAGAAAACATGGACGACGCTACAGCACCTCCTCACATTAAGCCAAAATATCGCGCTTGCCGAGGCTGCCATCTTGCATTTTTGGAGCCAGAGTCTGCGCGGTAGTGACTTCAGGTGGAGCGACTGTGTAACGCTCCCGCCCACACACCCCCTGGGCGTGACCGCAAACACGCCCAGTTTATTTGCTGATGGGTTTACCGCGACTGACGACTCGTTCAATTGAGGTAACTACAACCATGTCACTATTATGAAAAAGACACACAGCTTATCATCTTATAGTTCTAAAAGATCTAAAATCACTCTGTTGTTAAGTTGTTTGCTAAATTAGCCGCTAGCACACGCAATGTGTTGGGGGCTTGTTGCTAGTGATGCTACACACCTATTACTCTAATAGTCTGTATTATTGAATGATTCAGCACCAGAGATGGGCAGTAACGCATTATAAGTAACCCGTTACAAGTAACGATTACTGTTACTTTCTCCTAAGCACGCTGCGTTACTGTGTTACTAAAACTGTTATTTTTTTGGGAGAGTGTCTCATGACAATGACGTAAGCGAGTGCAACGTTCGTGGCAACAGCTGCGTGCAGATCACAAATGGATAATATATCGAGTGCGGGAGAGTGTATGACCGTGCAGCATTTAAAGCGTGGAGGTGCTGACCTTACTTTGAGTTTGATTCTGTAAAAAGTAAAAAAAACATTAGCGTCTGCTGCTCACTGTGTGGGAAGAAAACTTCTTTTTACAGCAAAAAAACCCCTAAAGGTCCGAGCAAGCACCAAATACGCTGCCACAGGAATGTGAAATTCACAGAGAAACTGCCATATCCTTCCACTGACCACTGCAGCACACCTGCACCAGGGTAAACCTCCGCCTGCCCCACTCCTGCTATACAGGTGAAAATAGAGCAACAGGACCGCTGAGTCTTTGATTTTATTAATTTTCTGCTGTGTTTTACGTGCATCGATTTGAAAGAGTGAGTGTAAACACAAAAAACGATTTTATTTTATATGGTGGAATGTGCAGAAAATAGGTTTAAATGTTAAACAAATTTTTTCTAGTCAGAGAATGTTGCATATAATTTAATGTTTGCTTGATGCATAAAGTTAAAAGATTAAAACTAATATTGTTTATTGTCATTTATGCTTAGAAATATTTACTCATATATGCTTAGAAGTATATAATCATTTGTAGATTGAAAGAATGTCTCATCCTAGGAGTTCTGTAACATATCTGTGTAGCATGAAGAGGGGGGTGCGTTCACTCCTCTACAGAGTGTTCTGGCATAGATCACACACCTCCTTGGAGAGGTCGTATCTTCTCTTGCTGATATATGGTATAGCAAACACACGTATATCTGTTTGAGTGTAAGAGCCTTTTGTTTAGATGGACCCGCTAGACTCCTGGCACCAGCTTTGGGGAGTCTTCACAGGGTCACATCTTGACCCCACACACACACAAACTTACACAACGCACAGGCAAGGTACTCTTGGTGTGTATGTAGACCTCTTATGTTAATGAAACTATGTATATTCATGTGAGCTCAATAAAAGAACAATGTTATGGGGGAGTGGACGAGAGCTACTGGGGTCAAGCGAAGGAACGGCGCTTGTCGTGGTTCTCTCCCTCATACATGAGTAACACAAAGAATTTTGCCTACTTGTGTAAGCTGGGTTTCCTGGGTCCAGAGGTTTGGAGAAACTTCTTCCCTTTCTTTCATCACAGCTGTCCTGTTCCAGAAGTTCTGTTGACCCACTGAGAGAGGCATCATTTAAGAAACACCAGGAAGACTGAAGCTCATCGCATTGATCAAGCAGGACTCATGATCTTCACCAGCAGCTCCCTCACAGGGAAATCTTCCGCACTCCTCCCAGGAGATGGATAAACCCAGCATTTCATGAACACTGTGATGGAGACCTTTGCTTTGTGTAATGTTATAAATACTCGGATACTCCCCAGAGGCTCCGGACTTTTACATAGAGATATTATACTCAGTCCTGTAGAAAGTTATATATTTAAAAATATATGATCCTCTCTAGTTACTCTGGTATAAATAACTTTGAATTACTTTATGGTAAATAACACACTATCGGCAAAAAACTGTGAAAGAATTCCAGATCACAAGGTTGTAGTTTGAATACAAGTGACAACCTTTGACCTTCATCAGGTTTTATTTAATTGTGTCAGAAAAATGTGCTCTTCATGCAGCTGAGTACATCAAGTGTTTAAAACGGAAGCTGTGCAGGTTTGAGATCAGCAGCTTTGTAAAACACCAAACTGAGGTCCTGTTAATGCTGATATATAGTGACACAGTTACATGGGTGATTAATCCTTTTCTTTTTTTATCTTTAACTTTATCAATAAAGCTGCAGCTTTCGCTACAGCACATGTGGTACTTTAACCTTTGCACTGTTTTCATCAGTTCATTTTGCAGTTAACATGTGAACATGTTGGATGATCTGGTGCTGAGGTCTGAATCTGAGGGCAGCTCCTGTAATCACAAAGACAACAGAACCATCACAAACTGAATTATAAAGTTTATCTCTCAAATCTGAAATAAAGCTGATCCTTCTGTCCTCACACACTCAGGATCTGAAGCTCTTCTCTTACATTTTCAGTTCTACAGTTTAATCCATAAATACTGATTAATGAGGAGTGACTGAAGTACAAGCTTTTTTTTTTAATTTGGTATTTATTGTCTTTACAGATGTGGCAAGAGACTGAAAACTGTTGTTTGCACATATTTAATAATCAGCTCTGCACAGGAGCTGAAGCAGAGTGCAGCCTGTCACTTTTACAGTATAATACTTGTAATAAAAGTACAGTAACGGTAATTAATGACTGAGCAGCCCGGGGCGTTTCTCTTGATTTTTTTTATCCAGGATAAATTCATTCACCTGCAAGGATTAGATAAACGAATTTTACAAAACAAGTTTCCCCGACATCCGAGTGCTCATGTTAGCTAGCTAGGTCTCAGGACCGAGCTAAGGACGGTAATTATGGATTAGCTTACAAACACGTTTAACTTACCAAAAAGGTGCAGTGGGGCCTCGAGTCCTTCTGTCGGGTAGTCCAGTTTACTGAAGAACACCTCAGGCTGTCAGGTTAAAACAGTCGTTCGTGTTTTTGTAACAAAAACTCTGGCCCTTCTCTCAGAGCCTACACTCTATCTGCTATTCCTGAACAGAGATACGCAAGTTTCTCCGTGACTGCAGCTGCCAGTCAAAACTGTTATGATGAAGTTACACGCCAATTTAACATCACCGCGATAGAATCAAACTTATGGGAAAGGAGACCCCTTGGACACAAATCAGCGTGATAAGAACTATTGATAACAAAAGAAAGAATCTTTGGAAAAAATGTATCTGAAAAAATGTATCTGATGAGAATTAATTTACTTTTGTCTGTCCCCAATCCCATCCGCTAACATGGAGTAGGCGGAGTTTATGACCTTTACTGCAGCCCTGCAGCCATACACCAAGGGGCAATAGAGACATTTTAGCTTCATTTTGGGGGAGCTGTCGCGTCGTCCATGTTTTCTACAGTCACAGGCATTCAGTTCTGCTGGTCACTTTCATAATTCTAATATCTATAGAGTTATCTAGGACAGGGGCAACTGAGTCCAGCCCCTCTCCAGGAGACTGGTTCCAGAGCCCAAGCCATGCGTTGAGATGAGCCCAACTATATCTAGCCGGTACCTCTCAACCCCATGCCTAACTCAGGCTCCTTCCCCACCAGAGAGGTGATATTCCATGTTCCAATTGCCAGTTTTGGTAACTGATGATTGATCCACCAGGGCCTCTGCTCCAGCCCGCCACCCGGCACACAATGCACCCAACCCCTACGGCACCTGCGGGTGGTGGGCAGCAGGTTCCTTGCACAGCCCAAAAAAGGGACCTTTTTTGGGCTGTGCAGGGCCAGGCCCCATGGACTAAGGCCCGCCCACCTGATGCTTGGCAGGGTGAACTGTTCTCTTGGTGTTCTACTCATAGGGGTCTTCTGAATCGCTCTTTGTTCCTCACCTACCTACAACCAATTTGCCATGGGAGACCCTACCAGGGGCAGAAGCCCCCGGACAAAATAGCCCCTGGGATCCCTGGGACACACAAACTCCTCCACCACCATAAGGTAGTGATTCGCAGAGGGGATCTACGTCCCTACCCTCACCTGTGGTCACGAGCTGTGGGTAGTGACTGAAAGAATGAGAGTGCAGATAGAAGCGGCAGAAATGAACTTCCTCTGAAGGGTGGCTGACCTTACCGTTAGAGATAGCGTGAGAGGTTCAGCCAACCGGGAGGGGCTCAGAGTAGAGCCACTGCTCCTCCACATGGAAAGGAGCCAGTTGTGGTGGTTCGTGTATCTGACAAAGATATCTCCCGATAAGTTGTTGGGCAACCCAGGACACATTGGGTAACGCCGTGGTGTTCCCCCGGACAAGCTGGAAGAGGTGGCTGGGGAGAGGGAGGAATGGTTTTTTTTGCTTAGGGTGCTGCCCCCGTGATCTATTAAAGAGATGAATTTGATGCCAAATCAGGTGGAAAACTTCTGTAGTCAGGAAATATTTAGGTTAATTTGATTGGTTATACTATAGGATTTGTAGTTATAGTAGTTGGCCAGTAGGAA
Organism: Maylandia zebra; assembly: GCF_041146795.1. Classification (NCBI taxonomy): domain Eukaryota; kingdom Metazoa; phylum Chordata; class Actinopteri; order Cichliformes; family Cichlidae; genus Maylandia; species Maylandia zebra. Next base: position 42,404,636 of record NC_135181.1, read on the forward strand.
TGTTTGGCCCTGCTCTGCAGCAGCTTCTGACTAAAGCTTCTTACCCACTCCACGGGTGGAAGCGGCTGGTGCCCGGCAGATGCCTACACAAGTGCCTGTTCCCCGGAAGAGGGCTGCTGAGGTCGGGGCACGTGAGGGACCTGCTCAGCAGGTTCCAAAGGTCAGAGCACACAAGAGCCCTTCCCAGCCGGGATGGGGTGCGCGAGGACCCTGCCAAGCCTGAGGTTGGCGTGCTGTCTAGACCAGGCTTCCTTCCACCTGGGGCTCTGTGTGGTCTTGCGTAACGGCTGCCTGCCAAGCCGCCTGGGAGCCTCGGATCATGCCGTGACTGCTGTGCCACCTCCACTTGCCACACAGGCATCCTCTGGTCCACACGGTGGCCACCAGATCAGCTTCATCATCGCTGTGGGACAAATGGCAGACCGAGCGGCATCCGCAATCACGCCTTGCTGGCTTAAAACGGATTGAACTGGGTCCATACTGTTGTTATTGGTGTGTGTTTGTGTAACCATGGTAACTTCTGACCCCACTTCCGCCAGTCCCTTTATTGTGGCGGGAATGAACCCTGTATAAGTTCCGGGTCAATCAGCTGCATGTCCCTGCTCCTCTGGCTGCTGTTGTCCCTGTGGTTGGCGTACTTGTCAGATATCGACAAATTTTACACTACAGACCAGTTGACAGCGTGCAATAACCCGGCCGATTCATTCACCTTTACACTACCTCACAATCGACTCAACGGTCAGGTTTCTTTTTTCTCCCGCGATCAGCCCTGATCAGCGCGAGATGGCGAGCCACCCGACCACCGCTACGTTGCGGTAGGAATTATGAACCTATGGACTGAATCAAACTGTTGACACATGACCTATCACAGGTCCATGGAACTAAAATAAATCACATACTGGACTACACCTCATCCCACCTCCTTTTGGAACCCAATAAGCTGTCTTGTATTGTCAACATTATTTTGTTTGTGATATATATGCATTTTTTTTTTGTACATCTGTCTACATATTGTAGATGTACAAAAAAAAAAACAAAAAAAAACAAAACAAAAAAAAACCTGTACATCTGTCTACATACATATCCCCCCATGAAAAGAATATCGAGGGAACAGTTTACCCTGCCCGGGATAGGGTTACCGGGGCCCCGCCCTGGAGCCAGGCCCGGGGAGGGTGCCCGAGGGCGAGCGTCTGGTGGCCGGGCCTTAGTCCATGGGGCCCGGCCGGGCACAGCCCGAAGAGGAGACATGGGCCCATCCTCCCGCAGGCCCACCACCCGCAGGAGGCGCCATAGGGGTCGGGTGCATTGTGAGCCGGGTGGCGGCCAGGAGCGGAGGCCCTGGCGGACCGACCCCCGGCTGCCAAGACTGGCAATAGGGACATGGAATGTCACCTCTCTGGTGGGGAAGGAGCCTGAGTTGGTGCGTGAGGTTGAGAGGTACCGGCTAGATATAGTTGGGCTCACCTCTACGCATTGTCTGGGCTCTGGAACCAGTCTCCTGGAGAGGGGCTGGACTCTGTCTCAGTCTGGAGTTGCCCCTGGTGAGAGGCGGCGGGCTGGGGTGGGTATTCTTATATCCCCTCGGCTTGCTGCCGGTACGTTGGGGTTTTTCCCGGTGGACGAGAGGGTTTGTTCCCTGCGCCTTAGGGTCGGGGAACGGGTCCTGACTGTCATCTGCGCTTATGCGCCGAGTGGCAGTTCGGAGTACCCAGCCTTCTTAGAGTCCCTGGGGGGGGTGCTGGAAGGTGCTCCACCTGGAGACTCTGTTGTCCTGCTGGGAGACTTCAATGCTCACGTGGGTAACGACAGCGAGACCTGGAGGGGCGTGATTGGGAGGAACGGCCTCCCTGATCTGAACCTGAGCGGTGCTTTGTTATTGGACTTCTGTGCTAATCACAGTTTGGCCATAACGAACACCCTGTTCGAACATAAGAGTGTCCATAAGTGCACGTGGCACCAGGATGCTCTAGGCCGTAGGTCGATGATCGATTTTGTAATCGTATCACCAGACCTGCGACCATATGTTCTGGACACTCGGGTAAAGAGAGGGGCTGAGCTGTCAACTGATCACCACCTGGTGGTGAGTTGGATCAGGTGGCGGGGGAGGACGCTGGACAGACCTGGTGCACCTAAACGCGTAGTGAGGGTGTGCTGGGAACGTCTAGCAGAGGCCCCAGTCCGCGAGATCTTCAACGCACACCTCCGGCAGAGCTTCAACAGCATTCCGAGGGAGACTGGGGACATTGAGTCCGAATGGACCATGTTCAGCGTCTCCATTGCCGAAGCTGCTGCATTGAGCTGCGGCCGCAAGGTGGTTGGTGCCTGCCGTGGTGGTAATCCCCGAACCAAATGGTGGACACCAGAGGTGAAGGGAGCCACCAGGCTGAAGAAGGAGGCCTATCGGGCTTGGTTAGCCTGTGGGACTCCGGAGGCAGCCGACAGGTATCGACAGGCCAAGCGGAATGCGGCTCGGGCAGTGGCTGAAGCAAAAACTCGGGTGTGGGAGGAGTTCGGAGAGGCCATGGAAAAAGACTTTCGGACTGCCTCGAAGAGATTCTGGCAAACCGTCAGGCGTCTCAGGAGGGGAAAGCGGTGCTCTACCTGCACTGTGTATAGTGCTGGCGGAGCGCTGTTGACGTCGACTGAGAAAATTGTCGGGCGGTGGAAGGAATACTTCGAGGACCTCCTTAATCCCACTGACACGTCTTCCGGGGAGGAAGCAGAGTCTGGGGATGAGGGGTGTGACCCACCAATTTCCGGGGGCGAGGTCACTGAGGCAGTTAAACAACTCCTTGGTGGCAGAGCCCCTGGTGTCGATGAGGTCCGCCCCGAGTTCCTGAAGGCTCTGGACGTTGTAGGGCTGTCTTGGTTGACACGTCTCTGCAATGTTGCATGGAGATCAGGGGCAGTACCTGTGGACTGGCAGACCGGGGTGGTGGTCCCCATCTTCAAGAAGGGGGACCGGAGGGTGTGTTCCAACTACAGGGGGATCACACTCCTCAGCCTCCCCGGGAAAGTCTATGCCAGGGTGCTGGAGAGGAGGGTTCGTCCGCTAGTCGAACCTCGGATACAGGAGGAACAATGCGGTTTTCGTCCGGGTCGCGGAACACTGGACCAGCTCTTTGTCCTCTCGAGGATACTTGAGGGTGCATGGGAGTTTGCCCAACCAGTCTACATGTGTTTTGTGGACCTGGAGAAGGCATTCGACCGTGTCCCTCGGGGCGTCCTGTGGGAGGTGTTGCGCGAGTATGGGGTGTCTGGCCCATTGCTACGGGCCATTCAATCCCTATACAACCGTTGCAAGAGCTTGGTTCGCATTGCCGGCAATAAGTCGGACTCGTTCCCGGTGGGTGATGGGCTCCGCCAGGGCTGCCCTTTGTCTCCGGTTCTGTTCATAATTTTTATGGACAGGATTTCTAGGCGCAGCCAAGTGGCGGAGGGCTTTCGCTTTGGTGGCCTCAGAATCTCATCTCTGATTTTTGCGGATGATGTGGTTCTGTTGGCTTCATCGGGTGAGGGCCTCCAGCTCGCACTGGAGCGGTTCGCAGCCGAGTGTAACGCAGCGGGAATGAGGATCAGCACCTCCAAATCTGAGGCCATGGTTCTCAGCCGGAAAAGGGTGGAGTGCCCACTCCGGGTCGGGGATGAGTTCCTGCAACAAGTGGAGGAGTTCAAGTATATCGGGGTCTTGTTCGCGAGTGATGGGAGAAGGGAGCTGGAGATCGACAGACGGATTGGGGCTGCGGCTGCAGTAATGCGGACGCTGCACCGGTCAGTCGTGGTGAAGAGGGAGCTGAGTGTAAAAGCGAAGCTCTCAATTTACCGGTCGATCTACGTCCCTACCCTCACCTATGGCCACGAGCTGTGGGTAGTGACCGAAAGAACGAGATCGCGGATACAAGCGGCGGAAATGAGCTTCCTCCGAAGGGTGGCTGGCCTCTCCCTTAGAGATAGGGTGAGAAGTTCGGCCATCCGGGAGGGGCTTAGAGTAGAGCAGCTGCTGCTCCACATCGAAAGGAGCCAGCTGAGGTGGTTCGGGCATCTGGCAAGGATGCCCCCTGGGCGCCTCCTGGGCGAGGTGTTCCAGGCATGTCCCACCGGGAGGAGGCCCCGGGGCAGACCCAGGACACGCTGGAGAGATTATATCTCTCGGCTGGCCTGGGAACGCCTTGGTATTCCCCCGGACAAGCTGGAGGAGGTGGCTGGGGAGAGGGAGGTCTGGACCTCTTTGCTTAGGCTGCTACCCCCGCGACCCGACCTCGGATAAGCGGATGAAGATGGATGGATGGATGGATGTCTACATATTCCTCATAACAAACATAATACATATATTTTGAGCTCGACTTTGATTTCCTGTGTTTTATTCACACCCTCAGGCTCCATAGTCGAAACTTATTCTGATAGCTCATTGTCTATGAGGCTGCAGTCAGGCGCCCTGGTCCTTTAACCGTGTTACATTTGGCTGGGGGCTGGAAAGCTGCAGCCGTGAAAGTATAAGGTACAACAACTGGTAATAAAGGTGTGAAGAATGTGATCAAGCTCATCATTCGTATCCCACAATACCTCAAATAAATTATAAGCTAAAACATGTTATCAGCAGCAGCTATGGACCATCAATTTAAAACAAAACTCAATGACTGTATTTTAAAAATAAAATGAGAAGTATGTCCTTGCTTACAGAGCTTTGTTGGAGGCTTTGACCACTGGCAGCAACCTCAGAAGAGCCTCCTCTGAAGCAGAGTATTTCTTCAGGTCAAACACATCCAGATCTTTTTCTGATGATAGTAAGATGAAGACCAGAGCTGACCACTGAGTAGGAGACAGTTTATCTGTGGAGAGACTTCCTGATCTCAGGGACTGTTGGATCTCCTCCACTAGAGAACGATCATTCAGTTCATTCAGACAGTGGATCAGATTGATGCTTTTCTCTGCAGACAGATTCTCACTGAGCTTCTCCTTGATGTACTGGACTGTTTCCTGATTGTTCTGTGAGCTACTTCCTGTCTGCGTCAGCAGACCTCGTAAGACAGTCTGACTGGTCTGCAGTGAAAGACCCAGGAGGAAGCGGAGGAACAAGTCCAGGTGTCCATTTGGACTCTGTAAGGCCTTGTTCGCAGCAGTCTGGTGGAGAGATTGAAGTTTTGGTGTGTTAAATAATTTAAACCACCAGGAGGTTGTTTCTTCCAGCAGATTGAGTCCAGAGTTGATGAAGGTCAGATGGACATGAAGAGCAGCCAGAAACTCCTGAACACTCAGATGGATGAAGCAGAACACCTTGTCCTGGTACAGTCCTCTCTCCTCTTTAAATATCTGTGTGAACACTCCTGAGTACACTGAGGCTGCTCTGATATTGATGCCACACTCTGTCAGGTCTGATTCATAGAAGATCAGGTTTCCTTTCTGCAGCTGATCAAAAGCCAGTTTTCCCAGAGACTCAATCATCTTTCTGCTCTCTGGACTCCAGTGTGGGTCTGTCTCAGCTCCTCCATCATACTTGACCCTCTTCACTTTGGCCTGAACCACCAGGAAGTGGATGTACATCTCAGTCAGGGTCTTGGGCAGCTGTCCTCCCTCTCTGGTTTCCAGCACATCCTCCAGAACTGTAGCAGTGATCCAGCAGAAGACTGGGATGTGACACATGATGTGGAGGCTTCGTGATGTCTTGATGTGGGAGATGATCCTGCTGGCCTGCTCCTCATCTCTGAATCTCTTCCTGAAGTACTCTTCCTTCTGTGGGTCAGTGAACCCTTTGACCTCTGTCACCATGCCAACACAGACAGGAGGGATCTGATTGGCTGCTGCAGGTCGTGTGGTTATCCAGAGGCGAGCAGAGGGAAGCAGTTTCCCCCTGATGAGGTTTATCAGCAGCACATCCACTGAGGTGGACTTTCTAGGGTCAGTTAGGATTGTAGTTTTGTGGAAGTCCAGAGGAAGTCGACACTCATCCAGACCATCAAAGATGAACACAACCTGGAAGTCTTCAAAGCTGCAGATTCCTGCTTCTTTGGTTTCGGTAAAGAAGTGATGAACAAGTTGCACCAAGCTGAACTTTTCCTCTTTCAGCACATTCAGCTCTCTGAAAGTGAATGGAAATATGAACTGGATGTCCTGGTTGGCTTTGTCTTCAGCCCAGTCCAGGCTGTATTTCTGTGTTAAGACTGTTTTCCCAATGCCAGCCACTCCCTTTGTCAGCACAGTTCTGATTGGTTCATCTCTTCCAGGTGAGGCTTTAAAGATGTCTTCTTGTCTGATGGTTGTTTCTGGTCTGTCTGGTTTCCTGGATGCTGTTTCAATCTGTCTGACCTCATGTTCATCATTGACCTCTGCAGTCCCTCCCTCTGTGATGTAGAGCTCTGTGTAGATCTGATTCAGAAGGGTTGGGTTTCCTGCTTTAGCGATCCCCTCAAACACACACTGGAACTTCTTCTTTAGTTTTGATTTGAAGTTAATCTGACACTTCTGAAGAGCCTCTAAATGAATAAAAGAAGAGAGGTTTAATGTTTTAATGTTTCTGTCAATGGCCAGAAACATTAAAAGCATTACTACCTGGCCCGAAGGTCCCGAAGCTTCAGTAGTTGCAAATACATTACAAATTTGTTTAATATGTGCGTTGAAGGACATATCTTGGTCAAAAATGACTCCAAGGTTCCTCACAGCGTTACTGGAGGCCAAGGTAATGCCATCCAGAGTACGCATCTGGTTAGATACCATATTTCTAAGATTTTCAGGGCCGAGTACAATAACCTCAGTTTGATCTGAATTAAGAAGCAGAAAGTTAGCGGCCATCCAGGTCTTTATGTCTTTAAGACATTCCTGCAGTTTAACTCATTGGTGTGTGTTATCTGGCTTCATGGACAGATAGAGCTGGGTGTCATCTGCATAGCAGTGTAAATGTATGCTATGTCTTCTAATGATACTGCCTAAGGGAAGCATGTATAATGTAAACAGAATTGGTCCTAGCACTGAACCCTGTGGAACTCCATAATTAACCTCAGTGTGTGAAGAGGACTCTCCATTTACATGCACAAACTGGAGTCTATTAAATAGATATGATACAAACCACTGCAGCATGCTCTTATCCCTCTAATAGAAGATTATTGATTGATTATTGAGAAGATGCCATCAACCTCACCGTGCTTAGCTGATGGACCGGAGCATAAACCCAGCTGAGAGGAGAGAGTTGGATCTCTGGTCTGAAGATGTCTGATCATTATGCCGCTGGCTTTGTCTCCTTTCTTCTTCACTGCGTCAATGATACAGCGTGCCTTATCTGCTGTAACCCGGTTCTTCTCCATAATGCTCTCTTTCTCCAAATCATTAAACACACCTTCTGCAACCAGGGCCTCGAGGAGCTGTATGAGGATTTCTTTTGACACCCTCGACACAAACTCTGTCCGCATTTTCCCAAGCTTCTCCTCTACAGGAAGGAGACATAAACATGCATCACACTCAGAAATCTGCACACATTGAATATGAGCCACTGATCACTCACTCTTCAATATGAGTGAACTCTGGTAACATTTCTTAACTCCCCACATGTCCTAAATTTGTTTCCCTGTGATTTATTTACTGCTTCCTGACCAGTTGCTCAAAACTTCGTAGCAACTTTAGAGTCAAGCATTTTCTGGTTAAAGTGAACAACTGTGAGGGGCCGAATAAGAAAAGACTGATTATTTTTAGACCTTAGACCTTTTATCATCATTGTGCGGTTTCTTGCACAGGGAAGTCAAAGGAGCTTGCAAAGAAAAGCGTCTGGACTTCTTTAAGTTGCTTGAAGACGTTTCACCTCTCATCCGAGAAGCTTCTTCAGTTCTAAGGTCAAATGGTGGAGAGTCCCAGATATAAACCTAGTGGGAGTTTCCCCCCACAGAGGGACAAAAGGACCCCCTGATGATCCTCTAATCGCCTGAGCCAAGGTGAGAAACTGGGTGTGGGTCCCAATCAGCCAGAGTTTCGGGTGTGTTCATTGTGAAACCTGGCCCCACCTTATCATGCGAATTCCTGAGGTCAGCTGGCCCAGGATGTGAGTGGGCGTTAAGGCGTCTGGGAAGGATCTCAAAACTGGATTATAGATGGCAGAGAGTTGGTGTCGTAAACCCCGCCTCTGTTCAAAGATGGTCGCTCACAGTGGACATAGATGGCTTCTTTCACTCCTCTTTCAAACCATCTGTCCTCTCTGTCCAAAATGTGAACATTGGCATCCTCGAAAGAGTGTCCTTTATCCTTAAGATGCAGATGGACTGCTGAGTCTTGTCCTGTGGAGGTGGCTCTTCTGTGTTCTTCTGTTCTTCTTCTGTGCCACCATCTTTGACCGTAGAACTGAAGAAGCTTCTCGGATGAGAGGTGAAAGGTCTTCAAGCAACTTAAAGAAGTCCAGATGCTTTTCTTTGCAAGCTCCTTTGACTACGATGACCTGGATGACTGAGAACCTTCACAGACATCTTGCACAGGGAAATTAGGTAGCTGGAACACAAAGCGCTTTTCTAGTCCCTAAGGACCCCAAAGCGCTTCACACTACATTCAGTCATTCACCCATTCACACACTGGTGATGGCAGCTACATTGTAGCCACAGCTGCCCTGGGGCGCACTGACAGAGGCGAGGCTGCCGGACACTGGCGCCACCGGGCCCTCTGACCACCACCAGTAGGCAAACATGGGGTTAGTATCTTGCCCAAGGATATTTGGCATCTATACATATATGTGAGTAAACTATATACATGGTGTATGTGTAGAAACATTGAAACAGAAACTTTGTGGGGCTGTATACAAGGGCAGTTATATAATATAATAAATAAATAAGGGTGGAGGGGCTATGGTCATTTAGGGTGGGGATGGTAATTCCACTGAGACCAAAATATTGTATATGGGATGGCAGCAAAATAGTTGATCAATAGCAAAATATAGAAGAAAAACACACAGTTTAAATTCTGACAACGTCTCAAGAGTAAAGAGCTTTCTGTGAAAGGCTGGATTTTAGGTTGTAATTATATTAATGGAGCAGATTCAAACTCACAATGAGCAGCTACCTGAACGCTACTCCAACAGAGATCAGTTATCTTGTTAATAATTTTGCCTCCTCACTATGTACAACTCTGGATACTGTAGCTCCTGTGAAAACGAAGGCCTCTAATCAGAAGTACCTGACTCCGTGGTATAATTCTCAAACACGTAGCCTAAAGCAGATGACTCGTAAGCTGGAGAGGAAACGGCGTGTCACAAATTTAGAGGATCATCATTTAGCCTGGAGAAATAGTTTGCTGCTTTATAAGAAAGCCCTCCGCAAAGCCAGAACATCTTACTATTCATCACTGATTGAAGAAAATAAGAACAACCCCAGGTTTCTCTTCAGCACTGTAGCCAGGCTGACAAACAGTCAGAGCTCTTTTGAGCCAACCATCCCTTTAACGCTAACTAGTAATGACTTCATGAACTTCTTCACAAATAAAATTTTAACCTTTAGAGAAAAATTCAAAATCATCTCACAGATGTAACATTATCTACACATACTTTCAGTACCATTGATATTCATTTATGTCATGATTCGGCTGTGTGGCAGGCAGGAAGTGGACCCAAAAGCAAGCTCACAGAGGCAGGAATGAACTCAAAACACAGCTTTTATTGCTGGAGGGAAACGGCGAAACAAACTGATAAGAAACTACACTGGGAAGCAACACACTAGCACACAGAGAAACACATGGCCATGAATGAGGGAGAATGCGACACCGAACAGAGGGAGACGCAGACATAAATAAACAGAGGTTTAACGAGAGAAGTGGGAGCACACGGGGAACACAGCAGACACAGATAATCGTAACGAGACAGGGCAGGAGTGAACACAACATGACGCATACTGACGAGAGACTGTCAAAGTAAAACAGGAAGTACACAGAGGTTCAGACAGGAGGAGAGAGAGAGAGAGCACAGACATAACGGGCTGGGTAAAACATTGAATGAAACACAAGGAGGGGAGACGAGGGCTCACAGATACATAGGGCACACAGGGGGTAAAAGGCACAAGGGGAAATCAAATAAGGAACAACTGAACAGAGCAACCCAGGAACCATGGCCTAAATGAAGAACAAAATACAAGAATACATGAAAACTAAGAATGCTGGGCCAACATGGCCTAGGATCATGACATTTAGATGCTTTTTCTCCAATTGATCTTTCTGAGTTAACTTCAGTAATTACTTCCTCCAAACCATCAATGTGTCTTTTAGTGTCATGGCAAAAGGGATGAGCCGTGTGAGAAAAATAAAGGAGGATCCATGTTTAGAAGGGTTAAAGAAATCTGAGCTGGCAGCAAATACTTCATGAACGTGCACACTGTCCGTTGTTCAGCTGCCGTTTGTCTCTGAACTGAAGCTTCGGACATGCACACCTACAGTGGGGCAAAAAAGTATTTAGTCAGCCACCGATTGTGCAAGTTCCCCCACTTAAAATGATGACAGAGCTCAGTAATTTGCACCAGAGGTACACTTCAACTGTGAGAGACAGAATGTGAAAAAAAAAATCCATGAATCCACATGGTAGGATTTGTAAAGAATTTATTCGTAAATTAGGGTGGAAAATAAGTATTTGGTCACCTCAAACAAGGAAAATCTCTGGCTCTCACAGACCTGTAACGTCTTCTGTAAGAAGCTTTTCTGTCCCCCACTCGTTACCTGTATGAATGGCACCTGTTTGAACTCATCATCTGTATAAAAGACACCTGTCCACAGCCTCAAACAGTCAGACTCCAAACTCCGCCATGGCCAAGACCAAAGAGCTTTCGAAGGACACCAGGAAAAGTATTGTAGACCTGCACCAGACTGGGAAGAGTGAATCTACAATAGGCAAGCAGCTTGGTGTGAAAAAATCAACTGTGGGAGCAATCATCAGAAAATGGAAGACATACAAGACCACTGATAATCTCCCTCGATCTGGGGCTCCACGCAAGATCTCATCCCGTGGGGTCAAAATGATCATGAGAACGGTGAGCAAAGATCCCAGAACCACACGGGGGGACCTGGTGAATGACCTGCAGAGAGCTGGGACCAAAGTAACAAAGGTCATCATCAGTAACACACTACAACGGCAGGGAATCAAATCCCGCAGTGCCAGACGTGTTCCGCTGCTGAAGCCAGTGCATGTCCAGGCCCATCTGAAGTTTGCCAGAGAGCACATGGATGATACAGCAGAGGATTGGGAGAATGTCATGTGGTCAGATGAAACCAAAGTAGAACTTTTTGGTATAAACTCAACTCGTCGTGTTTGGAGGAAGAAGAATACTGAGTTGCATCCCAAGAACACCATACCTACTGTGAAGCATGGGGGTGGAAACATCATGCTATGGGGCTGTTTTTCTGCCAAGGGGACAGGACGACTGATCCGTGTTAAGGACAGAATGAATGGGGCCATGTATCGTGAGATTTTGAGCCAAAACCTCCTTCCATCAGTGAGAACTTTGAAGATGAAACGAGGCTGGGTCTTCCAACATGACAATGATCCAAAACACACCGCCCGGGCAACAAAGGAGTGGCTCCGTAAGAAGCATTTGAAAGTCCTGGAATGGCCTAGCCAGTCTCCAGACCTCAACCCCATAGAAAATCTGTGGCGGGAGTTGAAAGTCCGTGTTGCTCGGCGACAGCCCCAAAACATCACTGCTCTCGAGAAGATCTGCATGGAGGAATGGGCCAAAATACCAGCTACTGTGTGTGCAAACCTGGTAAAGACCTATAGTAAATGTTTGACCTCTGTTATTGCCAACAAAGGTTATGTTACACAGTATTGAGTTGTATTTTTGTTATTGACCAAACACTTATTTTCCACCCTGATTTACGAATAAATTCTTTACAAATCCTACCATGTGGATTCATGCATTTTTTTTTCACATTCTGTCTCTCACAGTTGAAGTGTACCTCTGGTGCAAATTACTGACCTCTGTCATCATTTTAAGTGGGGGAACTTGCACAATCGGTGGCTGACTAAATACTTTTTTGCCCCACTGTATGGTGCATTCAGGGGGCATAGGAAATCTCATACACAAACCTAACCCTGTTATACAATCCAAGTGCAGGCACTCATGGAGGTGCGAAGGAGGTTTATTGAAAAGTAAAACACAAGGTGAAAATGGCAAACGAGACTAAAGATAATCTGAACTGGGACAAACTAAACTACTAAACAGCAAACATGAACACGAACATGACGGAGGATGAATGGAGGCATAGGAAGGTGGACGGCAGGGAAAACACACGATGGATTCACAGGAGATTCATAGGAGAAAAACAGACAGACCAGTCACTAGAATGTGAGAAGACACGATTTAAATACATACAAATATATAAGTAAAACATTAACTCATGGTCTTATGAACGCTCTAGGTATTACAGGTACTGCACTACAGTGGTTTGTATCATATCTACCTAATAGACTCCAATTTGTGCATGTAAATGGAGAGTCCTCTTCACACACTGAGGTTAATTATGGAGTTCCACAGGGTTCAGTGTAGTGATGTTCGATTCGTGAACGAATCGTTCAATACTCGAGAATCACTTTACTGACTCGTGAATCATGATTCACAAGCTCAACTGACTCACTGACTCATCCCTGTTGCTATTAGCAAACTAATTCCATTAGTAGAAATATATCTAGCTTATAATTAAAATTGTGGGGGGAAAAACAACAGCCAGTTTCATAACAAAAGCATTTCTGCTCTGAACTGGAAGAAAATAGCTCCTCGGTTCAGAGTAGCATCGCGCTGCTAACATGCTAACAACACATTTGAGCTACTCACCCCCTCGCTTCCTGTGCTGAATCGTAAGCATAAGCGAATCACTCAGGACTCGCTCACCCCCTCCCTCCTGTGCTGAATCAAAGAGCGAACGAATCACTCAGGAGTCACTAACCCCCTCCCTCCTGTGCTGAATCATAGGCTGTGTCCCAATTCAGGGTCTGCACGATTGAAGTACGCATTTTAAGTGCGGTTACGTCACCGCCACGCGACGACGGCTGTCCCAATTCGAAGTGTACTTCAAATGCATACTCCAAATGCGCCGTCGATTTCCCCAAATATCAAGCGTGGTCCGGTGCACGCTTCGTGGTCCCATATATCCCACAATTCATAGCGCGGCGGTGGGTGTGGAGAATTTTGCCGCAAAATACGGCAGAAAGGAGCAGCCGAAGAAGTTTTTTTCCCCCCAAACTTTATTGAAATTATAAAGCGAACAGTCAGTCATTACAGTTCAGTTTGTACAGTAGACATACAAGGCAAATAAGAGTAACAATATACAGTACAATGAAATAAGAAGGATGAATAAATAAAGGAAAAAAAAAAGGGGGGGGGGGGGGGGTGACAGACTTCATAACAACTTTGTACTTGAAAGTTGTGACAGCTCATTCCTTAAACATTTCTGAATGAATTTCAATCAATGATAAACCTTTTTTATTGGAAGTTAATTTAAGAGAGTTTAAGTAATGTTTAATTTCAATCAAAAACAAATTAAATGATGGGGTTGAGTTTTGAAATTTACATTTATGTATATGGAATTTCCCTAATAAGATGGAGCGGCCGAAGAGTGAACTGTCAAAAGTGCTGAATATGACGTCACTTATTTATGTGCGAATGTTTAATAATTAAAGTCAGCCACAAACACAACAAGCTGAAAGTCAGTGATATATGTATATATATGTATATATATGTGTGTATGTATATATATGTGTGTATATATATATATATATGTGTGTGTATACATATATATATATATATATATATATATATACTGTATATATATATATATACTGTATATATATCAGTGGTAACAGTGGTCCCCGTGGTAATCGGAGCACTAGGTGCGGTGACTCCCAAGCTAGGCGAGTTGCTCCAGCAGATCCCGGGAACAACATCGGAGATCTCTGTCCAGAAGAGCGCAGTCCTAGGAACAGCTAAGATACTGCAGGACCCTCAAGCTCCCAGGCCTCTGGTAGAGGACCCGAGCTTGAAGGATAAACCGCCCGCAGGGGCGTGCTGGGTGTTTTTTTTTCCATAATAATCTGACAATACTATAGGGCGCCATTTTCGGGGTCTACGAATCGAAACAACATACTGTGTTGGAACAACGACTACAAGAAAGATGCTTAAAAGCAGCTCAAAAGAGAATGAACTGTATAGAGACCAATTTCGAAGCGGCGGTACTTGCAGAAAATAGCCTGCATTGGAAATGTGGACCCGTATGAAATACGGCCGTGGAGTAGAAACCCTGAAGACCAACCGCTATTGACGTAGCCTGACATATTTTCGTACCTTGTCTGTGGAGTCAGCGCCTACAAGTCGTCATTCAAACAAAGGTAAGTCAGCTCGAGTACTGCGAGTGAAATGCGTTTGATTTCCTTGCAAACATTCAGATTAGTGCAGCATAAATTCATTCATGAGGGGAAATTACAGTGAGAACATGTGGAGGCTGTTAGGTGAATAACATAGTGAGTTCAGTGCATTGATGAGACACTGTCCTGAAGGATTTAGTTATTCTTTATGGTTAAAGAAATTGCACTAATTTATTCATATTTATTATAAATAATCCTAATTATACATCTTGCTTCCATGTTTGTATCCTGTGTCACTAAAAATACATTTTAGTTTAGTTTTATACATTGATTAATGACCTGCAGAATCTCCTTATCATATTAAGTGATTCCTAATTGTCACTTTATGCTTTCTCCATCTTGAAAGTGATTACATCCTTGCATTACATACTTTAGGTTCATTTTCTGCAGGCAGGTTTCTGACAGAGAACAGGCAGATTTACACTATAACATGCAGCGTTCTATAGATGGACACATAAAGAAATGAAAAATTACACGTATGTGCTAACTTTCTAAACACTTTGTAACATTTATGATAAAGTAGATTAAACACATTTGTGTCGGCCTTGGCTCATAGTTCTTGTCTTTAAATGAACTTTGTCTGTGTGTGTTTCAGGTCCTGCACTCTCAAAGACTGAATGAACCAGCATTGCAGCCATGGGTCACTGTGAGCATCACAGGGAAGGTTGAAGACGCCCGCTGCACCTGCATGGACGGAGTCGTGGGGACCTGCAGCCACGTCACTGCTCTTCTGTTATGTAGAAGCAACAGTGCTGATCTGTGGCACAAGGACTGTTACAGATGAACCTGCATACTGGGTTTTGCTGAGTAATATGACCAAGATACAGCCAGAGGTTGGCCATAAGATAGACTTCTCCTCTTCAGCTGCCCAAAAAAAGGCTCTTGATCAAAACATAAACAGACCATCTGTAGTGACAGATATATATACATATATATGTATATATATATATATATATATATATATATATATATATATATATATATATATATATATATATACATTGGGTGAATGTGCAGTAGTAGCAGCAAGCAGGTGAATTCTGTACATTAATATGAATGGACATCTGACTATTTTACAGGATAGACAACATAAACATATTTAAAATTAAAGGAATTGAAATGTACATTGTGCCTTGGTTTAGAGTGTCTGGAAGAGAGTCCTGTCTCAGTCAATTATAGATGATGTGAGAGGGCGGGTGTGTGTGTTTAGGGCACGGATGGCTTGGGGATAGAAGCTCCTCTTGAGTCTCTCTGTCCTTGCCCGGAAGATGCGGAACCTTCTACCAGATTGCAGAAGTTGGAACAGTTTGTTGCCAGGATGGGACGGGTCCTTCAGTATCTGCGCTGCTCTAGTCCGGCATCTCCTGGTGTAGGTGTCCTGAAGCGGGGGGAGAGCAATCCTGCAGCAGTGTTCTGCTGTACGGATCACTCTCTGGAGAGCTTTTTGGTCCTTCACACAGCTGTTCCCAAACCACAATGTCATGTTCTGTGTGAGGATGCTCTCCACAGCGCCTGTATAGAAAATCCTGAGGATCTTTGGAGAGACCCTGAACTTCCTCAGTTGTCGTAGGTGATACAGGCGCTGCCTAGCCTTTTTGGTCTGGACCTGAATGTGGGCAGCCCATGTCAGGCCTGAGGAGATGTGGACACCAAGATACTTGAAGGACTGCACCCTCTCCACTGGAGCTCCATTGATGATAATGGGCTTGTAGTCTCTGTGCTGACCTCTTCTGAAGTCCACCACCAGCTCCTTGGTCTTGCTGACGTTCAGCTGGAGGTGGTTGTCCTGGCACCATGATGCCAGATTCTTCACTTCATCCATGTAGGCCGTCTCATCGTTGTTGGAGATGGCACCCAACACCACTGTGTCGTCAGCAAACTTCACAATGGTGTTGGAGCCATGGGTGGCCACACAGTCTGAAGTGTAGAGGGAGTAGAGCAGTGGCGAGAGGACACATCCCTGAGGTGCTCCTCTGTTGATGGTGATGCTGTTAGAGACGCATCTACTAACTTGGTCTTAAACACCAAAAAGACCAAGGAGATCATTGTAGATTTCCGGAAGAGGGGTCATAACAACCATCTGCCTCTCTTCATTGGCAGTGAGGCGGTGGAGAGGGTGAGCAGTTTTAAATTCTTGGGGGTAACTGTGACCGAGGACCTGTCCTGGGGCAACCATATCACCTCAGTTGCACGGAAGGCCCAACAGCGCCTCTACTACCTGAGGAGACTGCGGAGCGCACACATTCCCAGATCTCTGATGTTGAACTTCTACAACTGTGCCATCAGCAGCGTTCTGACGTATGGATTTCTAGTGTGGTTCCCCAGCTGCACCAAGGTCGATCAGCAAGCACTCCAGCGGGTGGTGAAAGAAGCTGGCAGAATTATTGGAACAAGTCTGCCAGAGATCAGTAATATCTTCCCCACTCGCTGTCTGAGGAGGGTGCACAGTATCCTGCGGGACCAACATCACCCTGCGCGCCACCTTTTCCATCTGCTGCCCTCAGGGAGAAGGTACAGGTCTATACAGGCCAGAACATCCAGACTGGCCAACAGCCTGTATCCACAGGCTGTGAGGCTCCTGAACTCTCTGCCCCCCTCTCACGGACAATAACCATATCCAACTTCTTAATAGCAATGAACTGGTCTGCATTGGTGCATCATATCTTTATTCTCTTCCCCCTCCTGCCCCCCCCCCCCCCCCCCCCCCCTCTTTCTTAAATAGATAACTATCATATCTGATATCATATCTCACAGTACAATAATATTGAATGGGTTGCATTGTTGTATTTTGTCATGTTTCTCAGGTCTTTGTCTGAATTTCTACGAACATTATTGCTAAGGATTGTCTTATTGCATTGGAGTCACACTGGGTTAAATATGTACACTTGGGTTTTAAGGGGTATTTATTATTTTCTTCTTTTTTTGGGTTGTATGGAAGCCCCAAACGCAATTTCATTGTTCTTGACAGTGACAATAAATAAATACTATACTACTACTACTACTACCCACCCTCACCACCTGAGTTCTGCCAGTGAGGAAGTCCAACACCCATGCACACAGACGGCTGTTAAGTCCCAGATCCCTGAGCTTTGTGAACAGTCTGCAGGGCACTATTGTGTTAAACGCTGAACTGTAATCAACAAACAGCATTCGCACATAGTTACCCTGTTTCTTGTCCACGTGGCTGAGAGTGGTGTGTAGGACGTGGGCGATGGCATCCTCTGTGGATCTGTTGGATCTGTAGGCAAACTGCAGCGGATCTGTGGTGTCTGGGATGGAGGAGGAGATGATGTTCTTCAGCAGCCTCTCAAACACCTTCATTACTACCGAGGTCAGTGCAACTGGCTGGTAATCGTTCAGGGATGAGGGTTTGCTGTTCTTGGGCACAGGGATGATGGTGGATCTTTTGAAGCATGTGGGGACCACAGACTTCGCCAGGGACTCGTTGAAGATGTAAGTGAACACACCTGCTAGCTGGTCAGCACAGCAGCGCAGCAGACAGCCGGTGATGCCGTCTGGCCCCGCCGCTTTCCTTGTGTTCACTCTCCTCAGTGCCGCTCGGACGTCATGCTCCGCGATGCTGGTCACCGGTCTCTCGCTGATGACGTCACTGTCCTCGGTAGTCAGGCGGTAGATAGCATTAGCCGCCTGGCTAACCTCGAAACGGGCGTAGAACCGATTCAGCTCGTTGGTGAATGCAGAGTCAGCGTTGATCAGCGCAGTGTCCCTGGTTTTGTAGTCCGTAATGGTGCGTAGTCCGTGCCACATACTCCGTGTGTCGCCCTGGTGGAAGCGGGACTCCACACGTTCCCGGTACCGGCGTTTGGCATCTCTCACCGCGCGCCGCACGCCGTATGAGGCCGCTTTGTAGGCGCTCATATCGCCAGTGGCGAGACCCGCATTGTAGGAGGCGGTCCTGGCGTTCACTGCAGTGCGGATCGATCTGTCCATCCACGGTTTCTGGTTTGGGAATGTGGTGACTCTCGCAGTGGGGATAATCTCCTCCGCTAGCATATTGACGAAGCATACTGCTACTTCCGTAAACTCGTTGATGTCGACTGCGCATGCTCTGAACATGTCCCAGTCGACATCGTTGAGTGCGTCCTGTAGCGTAGCTTCTGATTGGGCAGTCCACCGTTTTACCTCCCTCGTGGTTACTTCTTCCCTCCGTATGCTTTGTTTATACTGGGGGATGAGGAAGATGGCGTTGTGGTCAGACTTCCCAAAAGCTGGGTGTGAGACAGCTTTGTAGCCCTGCTTGTATGGCGTGTAGCAGTGATCCAAAATCCGATCCCCTCTCGTTGGACACGAGACATGCTGGTAAAAGTTTGGCATGACTTGTCTGAGGTTCGCTTTGTTAAAGTCTCCTGCTACAATGAGGGCTGCGCCCGGGTCCTTGTTTTGAAGCGAGCTCAGCACATCATGTAATTCGGACAAAGCCATACCTGTGTCCGCTTGGGGTGGGATGTAGACCGCCGTGGCGATGACCGAGGTGAACTCACGGGGCAGATAGAAAGGGCGGCACTTAATGCTCAGGAACTCCAGATGTGGCGAGCAGCCGCTGGAGTAGAAATGCTCCTGGCATCACACCACTTTCTGTTTACCATGAAACACACTCCTCCACCTTTGGTTTTGTTCGACTCTGCCATTCTGTCCGCGCGGAGCACAAAGAATGAATCCGACGGAGTTACGGCCTGGTCCGGCACGGTGGGGGTCAGCCATGTCTCCGTGAAACATAGAAGGTAGTTCTGCAAAATCACTCAGTAGGATGTTTGTTCTAATTTGCTATGACCTCAGAGCGCATCGAAAATAAAACTAATAGGCTATAAAGAGTGATATGAACATATTTAGAACTTACTGGAATGAAAATGTCTGGAGCACCAACAGATATCTGGAGATGGGAGAGAACTGCACGTCAGCTCGTCTCACAGCTGCTATCCAGGCTAGACGCCTTCGTTTGCTAACATCGATACACGAGCTGCCTCGTGTTGCTTCCAGGTTGGGAAAGAATGAAAAGATAAACAATTTTCAAGCTTATTCTCTTGCCGGTCGTGTGATCGAACATTGCAGCCGACCACACGGCAAATACGAACCATGGCTGTTGTGTGTGCCTTCGCTCCCTTTTCACTTGCGCTAGACCCCCAAAATGGCGGATCGGGCCAAAATCCTTTCCACGCCCACCCCCGTGACATCACGCTCCAAAGCCCTATAATATTGGCCATATTATATTTACAATACCACAGTGAGATGACTTTAGTCTCATGAACAACATTAACTAATTGTTATTTACTAACTAATCTTAAATGACTGTTCAGCACAGAAATGAACCCCAACAATCATGTTTCACAGTCCCGTGGTCTCAGCCTCAGATACTCAACTAAAGTGATGTCATGACAAAAATGAATGACCAACAAAACATTTTTCTCCTTCATTTCTGTCAATCAAAGCTGTATGTAACGTGTCTCGCGGTTAGTATCATGGTTACTAGGCAACCTGAACAGCGTGACGAAGCGTATACCGTCCCATTTCACAAGCCTCTCACTTCCGCACTTCTCGTACTTATAGTACGCACCGTACGTAGTACGCGTAGTGCGCGTACTTCAAGCGTGCAGACCCTGAATTGGGACACAGCCATAGAGCGAGCAAACGAATCACTCACTCACTCCCTCCCTCCTGGCTCACAGCTTCTTCTTCTTCTTGGTTGGCAACCAATGTTAAGGCGCATTACCGCCCCCTGGCTCACAGCGCAGTGGACATTTAGATGAGAAAATATATATTTAACACACTTAAGGAAAATACTAATAAAATACAAATAAACAAAATAAATGTTTATTAAGCAATTTTGATAGGAAATTGTTGTCACGGCTGGTGGAGTGAGCCGTGTGGAGTGGAGGAAAAGGAGGACCCAAGATGCAGCAAACTGATGATACGAGTGACGTTTATTTACAGGGTGGTAGTGGCAAAAACAGGCAATGAAGCATGAGTAATTACAAAGGGAAACCTAAACTGGGAGAAACTAAGTGACAAACCTGGGACCATACCAAAAGGGTGCAGGGCAGAGAGACGCAGAGACAGGAACACCATAGAACGCAGAGACACACGGATGAATGCAGACGAACCGACAACGAACACAGTTGTCACCCACTAAATATACACACACAAGGTAATCAGGTAATCACACACAGGAGGGAAGAACAGCTGATCTGAATACACATGATGACTGGAGGACACAAGCTGAACACAATGACAACAGACACAGACTTTCAGAACAAAACAGGAAATCTAGAACCCGAACCGGACACAAGGGGGGAGGACACAGAATAACTAGAACAGAGGGAAATAATCACAAAACACAAAACGCTGGGTCAACGACCCAGGACCATGACAGTACCCCCCCCTCCAAGGGCTGGCTCCAGACAGCCCAAAACAAAAACAGACGACCAACCCAGGGCGGGCGGCGGGGGCCCAGGACGGAGGGACCAACACGAACAAAACAAGCTCCAGCGAACTGAGGGAATTGTCCAAAACAAAAACACACATGCTGGAGCACGAGAACAAAACACAGTTCAGGAGGCCGGCCCGGAGGCTGACAACTCAGAAGTCCAGGACAGTTCATCTTCTGAGGCCGGCCACGTCGGCGACACAGCTCCGAAAGCCGACCGAGCGGAAGGCAGCGGTGGCGGAGCGGAGGCAGTTCAGGGGGCCGACCGTGCACACGGCAGCGGCGGCGACGGGGAAACCGTTCAGGCGGCCGACCATGCGGACAGCAACGGCGGCGACGAGGAAACCGTTCAGGCGGCCGACCGTGCAGACAGCAACGGCGGCGATGACACAAGTCTGGAGGCCGACCGCGCGGAAGGCAGCGGCGGCATCTAGGAGGTCGTCCATATTGACGATGACGCTCCACCAGCGGCCTGGCAGATGACCGCCGATGTCGAGGCGGTAGTTCGGGACCCGAAGGTGGCGTGGCCGTCGCAGCACCAGACGAGACCGAAGCAGAGGCTGGACCAGGCGAGGCCGAAGCAGAGGCTGGACCAGGCGAAGCTGAAGCCGATGCCGAAGCCGGGCCAGGCGAAGCTGAAGCTGATGCCGAAGCCGGGCCAGGCAAAGCTGAAGCTGATGCCGAAGCCGGGCCAGGCGAGGCAGATGATGATGCTGCAGCCGGGCCAGGCGAGGCAGATGATGATGCTGCAGCCGGGCCAGGCGAGGCAGATGATGATGTTGCAGCAGGGGGCTGGACGGGCTCCTCGGGCCCTCCAGCTGACGAGTCTTGGGGCTGGACGGGCTCCACGGGCTCCTCGGGCCCCCCCAGGAGGCGAAGCAGGAGGCTGGACGGGCTCCTCGGGCCCCCCAGCGAAAACAGTCTCTGGACCAGTGGGCACCGGGGCCCCTGGAACATACAGGTCAGAACCAGTAGGCGCGCGGGCCTCTGGCAGGCACGGGTCAGAACCAGCAGGCGCGCGGGCCTCTGGCAGGCACAGTTCAGAACCAGCAGGCGCACGGGCCTCTGGCAGGCACGGGTCAGAACCAGCAGGCGCGCGGGCCTCCGGCAGGAACGGGTCAGAACCAGCAGGCGCACGGGCCTCCGGCAGGAACGGGTCAGCACCAGCAGGCGCACGGGCCTCTGGCAGGAACGGGTCAGAACCAGCAGGCGCACGGGCCTCTGGCAAACACAAGGCAGACTGCAGCTGCACGGAGCATTGACTCAGCTCAGGCAGCGACAGCCGGATGCAGTCCTCAGCTGGCTTCTTAACTTCCAGGGGTCCAGAGTCGATCAGGGGCTGGAACCCAGCCTCTGGGGAGGCCCTGGAGTGCGTCACAGTCTCTGTACTGGCCAGCTGTTAATTAAGTTTGCAGATGACACCACGGTGATTGGCCTCATCAGTGACAACGATGAGGCCGCCTACAGGGAGGAGGTGGATCGTCTGGCTGAGTGGTGCGACACAAACAACCTGCTGCTTAACACCGAGAAGACCAAGGAGCTCATCGTGGACTACAGGAGGAATGCTGACCCACATCCACCCATCCACATTAAGGGGACGGCTGTGGAGCGTGTGAGCAGCTTCAAGTTCCTGGGAGTCCACATCTCCGAGGATCTCACCTGGACGACCAACTGCTCCAAGCTGGTCAAGAAGGCTCACCAGCGCCTCTTCTTCTTGAGGACTCTGAGGAAGAACCACCTGTCCTCAGACATCCTGGTGAACTTCTATCGCTGCACCATCGAGAGCATCCTGACCAACTGTATAACAGTCTGGTACGGGAACTGCTCTGCCTCGGACCGGAAGGCGTTGCAGAGGGTTGTGAAAACTGCCCAGCGCATCGCCGGAGCACCACTTCCTGCCATAAAAGACATCTACAGGAAGCGGTGTCTGAAAAGGGCTGGGAAAATCATCAGAGACCCCAGTCACCCATCACATGGACTCTTCACCCTCCTGCCCTCTGGGAGGCGCTACAGGAGCCTCCGGACTAAGACCACCAGGTACCGGAACAGCTTCTTCCCCACAGCTGTCAGACTCCTGAACTCTGCCTCCTGACATCTGACCCACGTTAACTCATGGACTGAACATACACACACACACACAATGGACAACTGTACCCTCAAACACACAATAATAACATGGAGTGAACCACCACTCACAACCACTAGCACTTTATATAGCCTCTGTAGAAATTATCCACACCCTCACTTACCTTAACTGCACTACTGTATAGCCCTGTGTAAACAATCATTCTGTACATACGATAATTTTTAACCCTACAACTGTTTACAACTTGCATAGTTCCCATTTCTGTATAGCTGTATATCTCAGATTCTGTAAAGTTATTTATTTCATATTCTGTATAGTTTTTCATATTTATATCCTGTCCATATCCTGTACATAGCTTGTACTCACTACAGCCTGTACATACTTATAGTTATAGAATATTCACAACATACTTCATACCGTGTACATTATAACATAATAGTCCCATTTCTGTAATATACTTACATATCTATACTATTGCTAATATATCTATATCACTAAGCACTTCTGGATGGATGCAAACTGCATTTCATTGCCCTGTACCTGTGCATGTGCAATGACAATAAAGTTGAATTCTATTCTATTCTATTCTGCTGGGGACTGATTACTGCGTTATGTGGTGTGTCTCTCTGCTTGACATGAACAGGTGAAAAATAGTTCTTTTCAGGTTGGATGGACTTAACCTGTTGTACAGGAGGAGTTGGTGAAGATGATGGCTGAGCGGCTAACTGAGCTAGTGGCTGCTGGGCAGCTAACTGAGCTACCGGCAGGGCAGCCGACTCAAAAAACACAGCCCCGGAATAAACAGACACACAGTCCAAAACAGAAAAAGGGTCCTTTTCACTCACCACAGCTGGCAGTTCCAAAGTCCTAGTCTTCGGCTGTGGGGTGATGCGCCGACGGCGCGATCGTCGCTTCCTCCCGGGCAAAGCCTCCGGCTGGCCGGGCAAAACCTCCGGCGGGCCGGGCAAAACCTCCGGCGGGCAAAACCTCCTGCGGGCCGGGCAAAATCTTCGCCGCCGGGCTGAGTTGGGAAGCGGTAGCGGCTGGTGGGTGAAGGTGCAGTTCGTTGAGTATGAAGTCCTGTGCGAGCGGGTGAAGAGAGTCCAGCAGCCAGGAGTGAGCAGAGATGAGCTGCTGTAGCCTGGCTTCTACAGCGCGGAGACACTCTTCCCCCTCATGCTCGAGCCATAGGTTAACCAACCTGGAAACAGAGTCAATTAGTTCCTCCCGAAGCTCCTCGGGAGGTGCGGATGCCGCTGGGTCCATGTCTGGTCGGCTCGTACTGTCACGGCTGGCGGAGTGAGCCGTGTGGAGTGGAGGAAAAGGAGGACCCAAGATGCAGCAATCAATCAATCAATCAATCAAAGCTTTATTCGTCACATGCAGGTTGCCCTGCAGTGAAATGGGACCCCCCCCCCCGACCTTACACATATAGCACAAATATTACATGGGGATACAGGTCGGAGATTGGTAGAATCAGGAAAAAACATTGAAATGTACACTACAGTGGGGAAAGTACAAGAGGAAAAAAGAGACCCCTACTCATGCTGTGCTTCCATGGTAGGACAGCATGAGAACAGGAAACAAAAAAACTCCTTTGCACAAAAAAGCACATAAATGTCCACAGCACAACATTGTGAAGACATGACAAGCCACAGGGGTGGGTGGGGGGTGAGGAGTAATCCGAAGAAACACAGCAGCCACCCTGCACAGCGCTATCATTCCAGCGCGGCACACAGACCCGCCGTGTTCCCTTGCCGGAAACAAGCATCGAAGGCGTTGGAAAGGGAGGGGGGATGAGTGAGTGCCTATCAGTGTAAGTGTATGTGTGTGCGTGTCCATAGTTCAGCAGAGACAGTGTCCTTCGCTCTATCAGGCTAAGTAAACAGTCTGCCAGCCAACCCAGGTGGCCTTCATGGGACGGGAAGAATAGTCATCACACAGTCGTTATCAGGGAGTTGTTTTGGTGGGCTCCAGCCTTGGGCCTAGCAGCTGGCGCCGTGGTGTCCAAATGTTGAATATTGTTGATTTCTCCTTTGTGAGCAGCTCGAATTTAGCCCTCTGACACTGGTCCCTCGATCTCCCGTTGGAGAGCCGCGAGCCTCCCCATGATGGTATCAAACTTCTGTTCCATGGTGTTGTCAGTCTTTTGATTCTGAGACCTCACAACTGCAGTGATCCGTTCCGCGATGTTTTCCAACTGTCGCTCAAGGGTGTCATTTTGAGCAGGCCTTTCTCTGATGTTTCCCCTCATACGCTCAATGGTGTTGTTTTGAGCCTTCACAGCAGCTGTAAGCGTCTCCAAGGTGTTGACCATATTACGTTCGTTGTGAGAGGTCGCGCCTCGTCCCGTCGCTTCGAATCCAGCGGGCAGCCTTGTGGGGGTTTGAACAGCCGGTTCCGCTCTCTTATTTCTCTGATAAACCAGGGCTAAGCCAACGCCGATCAGCATGAACCCTGTTATCATGGTTCCGAATAGGTAGATATCTTCAGCGTCCTCGATCGACAGTCCTGCCAGGCACACGGTCCTCCAGTTCTGCCACCCGTCCATCGTGTAACCGGCAGGGAAAGTCCCTCCAGGGCACTCAGGCTCTCCCGAGCCCAGACTTCTCGTTGAGAAAAGGGTGTCAATAGCACTCAGAGACCAGTTGATCAAATCCATAATTCTCTTTTAGGTTTTAGAGAACGACAGTGAGAGACTGTTCCAGGGAAAGTAAATGCACACAAGACAAGACAAGGACATAGAGGCTAAGCAGGGAAGATAAGGGTGAGGAGGAGAGGAGAAAAGTGCGACCGCCTTAGCTGAGAGCTCAAGTAGAAAGCAAACTGATGATACGAGTGACGTTTATTTACAGGGTGGTAGTGGCAAAAACAGGCAATGAAGCATGAGTAATTACAAACGAAAACCTAAACTGGGAGAAACTAAGTGACAAACCTGGGACCATACCAAAAGGGTGCAGGGCAGAGAGACGCAGAGACAGGAACACCATAGAACGCAGAGACACACGGATGAATGCAGACGAGCCGACAACGAACACAGACCGACACCCACTAAATATACACACACAAGGTAATCAGGTAATCACACACAGGAGGGAAGAACAGCTGATCTGAATATACATGATGACTGGAGGACACAAGCTGAACACAATGACAACAGACACAGACTTTCAGAACAAAACAGGAAATCTAGAACCCGAACCGGACACAAGGGGGGAGGACACAGAATAACTAGAACAGAGGGAAATAATCACAAAACACAAAACGCTGGGTCAACGACCCAGGACCATGACAATTGTTTAATTTTAGAAATGTTTTTGCTCTTTTTTTCTCTATAAAATAGGTGTTTTCTTTTTTTTTAATCATTCGTCTTAGCAGTGGGATTTACATGAAAAGGGAAACAAATTAAGTTTGAGTGAAAATGTAAAATTTTCGCACTCTCTGGTCAACTGACTCAGTGAATCAAATGACTCAAAAAATCCGATTCACTTTGGTGAGTGACTCATTAACACTCGATTCAGTAAAAAGAATCAAATTTACCATCACTAGTTCAGTGCACAGCACAACAATATGGATATACATATTATTGTTCCTAGAGTATTTAAAAGTAGAATGGGAGGCAGAGCCTTCAGTTTTCAGGCCCCTCTTCTGTGGAACCAGCTTCCAGTTTGGATTCAGGAGACAGACACTATCTCTACTTTCAAGATTAGGCTTCAAACTTTCCTTTTTGCTAAAGCATATAGTTAGGGCTGGACCAGGTGACCCTGAATCCTCCCTTAGTTATGCTGCAATAGATGTAGGCTGCTGGGGGATTCCCATGATGCACTGGGTGTTTCTTCTTCTCACTATGTATTAACAGACCTCTCTGCATTGAATCATATCTGTTATTAACCTCTGTCTCTCTTCCACAGCATGTCTGTATCCTGTCTTCCTTCTCTCACCCCAACCAATCACAGCAGATGGCCCCGCCCCTCCCTGAGCCTGGTTCTGCTGGAGGTTTCTTCCTGTTAAAAGGGAGTTTTTCCTTCCCATTGTGCTTGCTCATAGGGGTCATATGATTGTTGGGTTTTTCCTCTGTATGTATTGTTGTAGGATCTGCCTTATAATATAAAGTGCTTTGAGGCGACTGTGTGACTTGGCGCTTTATAAATAAATTTGGACAGAATTGAATTGAATGAATATCTCTTTTAATCCAGATCAGATTTTTTTTCTTCTCAGAGTTTCTATGAGAAAACCGTGTGACACCCTCTATGGAGTTAGCGCATCTCCAGTCCGGCCACCCTGACATTAAGGGTCTGAGTGATGAAGAGCAGCAGGTTCTCCATGGAAACAACAACAGCTATGACTGGGTAGCTTGGACTGCATGTGTTTCTGCCTCATTAACATGTACTGAGACAAACTTATCTCCTACCTGCAGATCCCATCTTCTTCTCCTCTACAGGTCCATCCATCCTTACAACATAAACCTAAGGATGATCCAGTGGGAACTCTAATGCAGAGGTGGATGTCGGTAGAACTGCTGAATGCTCTGATGAGCAGGAAGATGAAGTGCTGATCTCAGCTGAACACCTGTGGGAGATTTTGGAGTGACATGTTAGACAGCATGTTCCACCAGCACCATTATCCAAACACAAAGTAAGCCCACAGGGGTTTTTATTTTAATGGCATTCACACACCAAGAGAGTTCAGATACTTTTAAGTGAACACCATTGAGGCCTGAAACTGGTCTATACATCCCTCCATTCATAATAATGGACTGGATTCATATAGTGCTTTTCTAGACACTCAAAGTGCTTTACAGCACCACTATTCATTCACTCTCACATTCACACACTGGTGGAATGTGAGAGTGGTGGAGGCAAATCACAGTTGTAGCCACAGCTGCGCTGGGGCAGACTGGCAGAAGAGAGGCTGCCATATCGCGCCATCGGCCCCTCCGGCCAACACCAGTAGGCGGTTGGGTGAAGGACACAATGACCAGGACAGACAGAGCTGGGAATCGGACAAGCAACCTTCCGGTTACAAGATGAGCTTCCCAACCCCCTGAACCATGGTCGCTCCATCCATCCATCCATCCATATAATCCAGTGTCCCTTCAGTTATTGTTACTAAGTCCTTATCTTTTTCTTTTTTATGTTTTTAGTTCTTGCCTACCCCGGGCTGTGGAACATCAGTGCCTGAAGACATTAAAATGACTTTAGCTAATAACATGGACCCCCGACCTCCTCCTGCTCCCACATCAGCAAATGAAAATTCCATCCATCCATCCATCTTCTTCCGCTTTTGTCACGGTCCGCTGTGACGGACCGAGTGGAGAATGCGTGTAATGGACCCAGGTGCGTACACGAGTGAGCAGACGGGAGTGAGCTTTAAGAGAAGGCGAGCCTTTAATATGGCTGAAAACAAGGTGTACAAATACAGCAGGGATAACGTGGCTAAACAGAAACCTGAACTGGAAACAAACGATGGTGAGGCTATGGCTTGGAAGACAACAGACCAGGCATGGAAACACGGAGGGTGGGAACACAGACGACGCGACGCAGACTGTATGAAACACAGAGACTAAATACACATGAGGGATGATCAGGGGAAGTGACCACACATGGGAACGCAGCTGACACACATGAACTTAACGACAGGACAGGAGGAGTAAAACTGAATACACTGACAGTGAATGCAGGCCTTCAAAGTAAAACAGGAAACATGAGACATGACCCGGGGAGACATAGTACAGGGGGAGGTGACATAACTGACAGCATGAACTTGACAGTACAAGACACACAGACATAAACACACGAAGGGCAAGGGAGACGTAATGCAGGGGTGATATATACAAATGGCTGGACTACCTTAGAGAACCTAAAATAATAAACATCAAAATAGGCTAAGCATAACACACTGGGTCACACGACCCAGGACCATGACAGCTTTATCCGGGGCCGGGAATTGGCGGGTCATCCCCATCATCCCCAGACTCTGCTTCCTCCTCGGATGAGGTGGGATTGTCAGTGGGATTAAAGAGGTCCTCGAAGTATTCCTTCCACCGCAATTTTCTCAGTCAAAGTCAGCAGCTCTCAGCCAACTATACACAGTGCAGGTAGAGCACCGCTTTCCCCTCCTGAGACTCCTGACGGTTTGCCAGAATCTCTTCGAGGCAGTCTGAAAGTCTTTTTCCATGGCCTCTCTGAACTCCTCCCACACCTGAGTTTTTGCTTCAGCCACTGCCCGAGCCGCATTCTGCTAGGCCTGTCGGTACCTGTCAGCTGCCTCCAAAGTCCCACAGGCTAGCTGAGCCCAATAGGACTCCTTCTTCAGCCTGGTGGCTCCCTTCACCTCTGGTGTCCACCATTTGGTTCGGGTGTTACCACCACGACAGGCACCAACCACCTTCCAGCTGCAGCTCAATGCAGCAGCTTCGGCAATGGAGACGCTGAACATGGTTTGATTGATTGATTGAATCTTTATTTTGAACATTTTGAAAATGTACAAAAAAATAGAATTAAAAGAGACAAATGAACAAAGCAAAACAAAAGGAAAACGAGCAACCACAACATGGTCCATTCAGACTCAATGTCCCCAGTCTCCCTCGGAATGCTATTGAAGCTCTGCCGGAGGTGTGCGTTGAAGACCTCGCGGACTGGGGCTTCTGCTAGACGTTCCCAGCAAATGAAAATTCAAAGATTTAAATAATCTGACACGAGGCGGAAAAACAATCCAGAAACAGCAGGAATCTGCAAACCTCTCAAATTTGAATTACCTGAGAAGCTTTGGTAGTATGTTAACTGGAACCATAGTCTGGAAAGAGAGATCCCGGTCTCCATAATAATTAGGTTATCGCAGAAGAAACCCTCAGATATGTCAGGAGAAGAGTGGTTTAACCTGCTTTCAGTTTAAGATCAATGAAATGTGTTCAAGTTAAGCAAACGGTGTACCTATTTTTGCTGCGCCTGTTCTGGATCTGTCCTGTGATGTTTGGAAAGCCTGATCTGGATTCATTATGATGAATATTGACTGTGTGCTGGGATAATGTGACTGTTCACATCAACAATAACAGAAAGGGCTTCATCAGGAAGGTAACATATCCACAAAGCCAAAGGTCGCCACTCCAACCCTTCATTTATAACGTTTAACGTGAACATCTGTCTATGATGTTTCAGGGACTCTTTGATCAAACATGTCCATGCTGATTGTCCTCAGCATTACTGTTTTACTGCTGCTTCATTTCTGGAAGTGAAACTTCAGATCTGAGTGGTTTTCTGATAAAGTTCACTTTAGCCTCTCATGTTTGACAGCTGGAGTGTTGTTTATGGTAAAGTGTCAGCAGTCTGTGGTCTCAGTGAGCACTGAGCTTGGTTTGCTGCTGTTCAAAATGAGAGCTGAATGATCAGAGACTCCCAGCAGTGATCCTGAGTCCTGACATGACAGAAAGGGGGGCAGGAACGGCAGTAAGGAGCTAGGAAAAAAGAAGAGCGGTGACAGAAGCACGCCACAGTGAAGATCACATCGTCATATCAGAGTGCTGTGATTGGAGGATCACAGTCTGAGCCTGAAACATAACAGGAATGAACTTCTGTGATCCAATCAGAGGAACAGATCAAACCACGATGGTGGCATCTTTGTCCCACACCGTTGACAGACTGAAGATAAGAGCGTCATAGATGAAGATGGTCTGCTGCAGAGTGAAGCGCTCTCATGTGATCATCAGCTGTGTGAACCGGGAAGCGACAGACGAGGGGCGGAGTCAGAGGGGCGTATGTTGGAGCATAAATATATCTGATAAGGAACAAAGATAAAGATCTGACATTTTCTCTGCTCTCAGCATCAAAGTGAATGCGGAGCTGTAATGTGAGAGACATTAAAACATATCAGAGGCATATTCATAAAAAATCCACATTCGTGATAATTCAATGAGCTACAATTCATTAATATTCCCAAATAAAACATGAAGGATATGCACAAATATGTACACACATGCACTTATTTACCAAGATTATTTTCAGAGTCAGAGTGTCATCTGGAATCTGGGATCAGACTATGTGCTGATGATCTCTGTGGTACAGATGGTCATATTTGCTCCATCCAACAAAGTAACAAAGTATCCGAGTAAACAAAGTATTCTTTATTTTTGCACCACTGAGAAATATAAATATTTCAAAATGATTTCACTAGGTATCTTCTACAGTATGAAGTTTTTTATTAGTGCGTTTGCTCACACCTGGGACTTTGCAAGAGTGCTGGACGCTTTCAGTACTCCAACATTTTTCATGCATCTGTCCCAAAGGATACATTTAATAATTGAAAATTTCAGGCTTTCATGGTTAATATTTCTGTCCTGGTTCACAGTCTGATGCTAACGGACCGATAGAGAATCATCAGAGACTTACCGCAGTGACACCGAGACCTGGTTTCCTGAAGACTGCTGAGGTCGACCGCAGTCTTTCGAGTCCTCCAAGTCCTCTGATCCACAGCTGCTTGTAATCTTGTTGTCTTAAACGGGGGGTGGCTGCCTCGTGTCTCCGTGTGCTTCGCTGAACTATGGAACTGCTGTGACATGAACTCTGACTGTGATGTCTGAGATAAACTCACATGAGCATTCCTCAGCATAGAGGCCAGCATGAAAAATGACTCACAGTCTGGTGGAGAAAAATCAGCAGAGTGAAGAAAACAAAGTGTCTAACAGGACCGAGACACCCTGTCAGCATGAGAGGAGGGAGTCAGTGGAATCACTGAAACATGTATGAGAAAATGAAACAGTCCTACCACACAGAGGTCTCCACAGGAGAAAGTCAACAATCAACATCAACCAGAGTTCGTTTATGTTGATTGTTGACTGTTGACTCTGAGTTTGTGGAAGCTGTTTACTGGAGCAGGGCTCTGATCTCCTCCTCTGTTCTCCTCATCTGACTCTCTGATTAAATCACTCTCCTTCAGGATGTGTCTGGACCTGAAACACGACTGTTCTCCGTCCCACAGATCCTGAGCTGACACAGTGAGGAGCCCTGAGAGGATGAATGTATCCCACTTGGGTGGCATCCACACCACCCACAGAGCTCCGTGAGTCCGATCCACTGAGATGCCTCTCTGACACAGTAATGGCGGTCTGCCTGTCTCACCTCTCAGTGTGCAGTCAGGGACACTCTGTGACTGGTGAGTTTTAACTGTAGTTCCTCTCAATGAAATGGTAAATGGACCGATTCTTATATAGAGCTTTTCTACTTTCACAGGCAGTGTTGGTCAAGTTACTTGAAAAAAGTAATCAGTAACTAATCACTGATTACTGCCCCAAAAGTAATCCCATTACTTTTCTGATTACTTGCTTTCAAAAGTACTTACCGTAAATGTCGGGCTATAAGCCGCTACTTTTTGCACAAGCTTTGAACCCTGCGGCTTTTAGTCAGGTGCGGCTTTTCTATGGATTGTCCGTGATTTTTGTCATATTGTAAGACGATTTGTTTTGTGTGTTCCGCTGTTGTACGGCACTACGTTGCCTGGCGGAAGGATCGGGGTTCAAGAGTGGTATGTTAGTCACATGTCCGTCCGCCAGGCAACGTAGTGCCGTACGAAGTAGCGCGAAAAACAAACTTCAAAGTAGCGCTACGCGTTCAGCGGGAGTCGTGGATGATGAGCGGCGATAAACTTGCAAGTTATGCCCAAAAAGCAAGTTATGCCCAACTCCACCGGTAGATTCTGACAGCGTGGAAAAGTGTGAAAACATCCACGATCACCAACGGATTTTGAAGGGCTGGACTGCTGCATGATGGAGAGGAGGACACCGCCACGGCCCTTCTGAGGGTGTTTGACTCTGACACTGACAATGAGGATTTCTTTGGTTTTGAAAGTGACAACGAAGGAGAGAAGAAGAGTGGATGACGAAGCCATCATGAGCCTGTTTGTATCCGACACTGGAGAAGAGGACTTTGGTGGTTTTAGTGCGTAGGAAGAAGAGAAAGATGGTGGTGAATGACTGACTTTTCTTCTTGTTAAAGCTGTGTCACTGCACCTGAGCCTAAAAGGTAGGCCGAATCTATTGTTCTGGTGTGCTGTAGGTTATTGTTATGTACTACATGTGCAAATATGTACCCATAACTTGTTTTTCAAAATATTAATAAAAGTGATGTCTCCAAACAGCCATCTCTTTCCTGACAATTCCCTTTGTGCATATTCTCTTACATATGATAAGTCAACATTGAAACACCTGCGGCTTTTGGTCAGGTGCGGCTAATGTATGTACAAAACAGGATTTTCCCTTGATTTTAGCTTGTGCGGCTAATATTCAGGTGCGCTTTGTAGTCCGGGAAATACGGTAGTTACTTTTTAAAAACGTAATTTACAACCTGAATAGGTAATAAAGCAGTGCAAACATACTGTTATAAATACTGTTATAAATTAAGCTTAAATAGACATGAAAATAAAAATGAGAATAAGAATTAAAAGTGCTAAGTAGATAGATAGATATATACGTGATATATACATGAGTGCAAGTGGTGATCAGCAGCAGCAGTAGTACCTGTGGTGCTGTTAGCACTGTGTGAAGTACTGGTACTGAGTACTAGTAGTGGTATAATAAGTATTTGTTAGCATCTTGGTGGGTCAGAGGCAAACAGGTGAGGTCAGGTGAGTCTGTGGCAGCTCTGTGTGCACTTCTGTTCCACTTCCTGTCTCACACACACTCAGAGGACCAGGTGTGTGTGTGTGTGTGTGTGTGTGTGTGTGTGTGTGTGTGTGTGAAGCTTCATTTTCTCAGGACAAGGCAGGAAGTGCCCCAGGTGCAGCTGAATGAGCACTTCCTGTTGGGAGACGTCAATTTCCTGCAAAGGACGGCGTGCAGCTGGACGATAAAATCACAATAATAAACAAAAAACATCCGAGACAGCCTGAGGCGACCTCGCACAGCATCATCATCATCATGACTAAAATTATTATTGTTATTGTTGTTCTTATTAATCATAGTAGTAAAGTATTTTTATTATCATCTTATTTTAATTGTCATTTTATTTATTCTGTTTTCTGTGTTTGTTTTATTTATTTTTAAAGTTCCTGAATATTTATATTTATTTTGTGTTTTTCTCGTGGTTTTATTGACTTTTTGTCAGTTATTTTTTATTTATTTGTTTTACTTTACGTTATTTGATTCATTATACATTTATAAATAATTATTTTTCTATTATTTCTTTATTGTTATCTGTTTTATGTTTTTAAATGTTTTACTTCTTCTTCTTTCTGTAAATATTTGTATTTATTTTCATGATGACTGATGATTATTGATCATTGATTATTGGGGGCATGACCTTCCTGCTGCTGTCTATAGCTACAGTTAATTGGCTGTGTTTGGTCAAACTGCTGCTGCTGACATGAGCAGTGTGCTGCAGGTCAAAGGTCAGACAGGGCTCGCTAAGCTCCTGTGGTCAAACTGAGCCCTGGAATCTGGATACCTGAAGACCTCGGCCTGTTGCCACAGTGACCAGCAGGCCCGGGAGCCCCCCCTTCCTCCTCCTCGTCTGTGGGAATCCTCGGTGTTTGTTCCTCTGAGGGAGCGGAGGAAGACGAGGAGGAGGAAGCCCACTATTTTTATGAATAAAGTTTGTGAATTCAAATACTCAGCTGTGTTCATTGTTTGGCTTCCTGTTTGTAGAGTTTACACTCAAACCTGCCTCAGATGCCTTTAACACCACAGCACACCAGGGCCTGTGGTTTTATTTTAAAATCCTTCACTTTTAAAGCTGCAACAGTGTTAGCTCCTTCACAATAACAGCCTGAATGTCTGAAGCTCCGTTTTGGTGAAGTTCTTGGACTTTATTTGGATGTGTCTGAGTACAGCTCAGAGTCTATGAGTGACAGCCATCTTTAAAATACAGTCTGGACTTTACTTTGAAATTCTGACCCACATCACTCCACACTGTGGTTCACACAGAACCTGGTTTAATTTGATGTTTTTCAACTCAGTCCTGAAAAAGTTGTGAAACGTTTCAAACATGAATAACAGAGAACATTTTATTCACATTAGAACAAAGAAAACTGAGCTTGGTGGCTGAAAAATGTCTCAGAAAGTTGTAACCAGGCAACATAAACTTGTAAAAGTAGGTGGGACGAAGGAGAAACAGCTGTAGAAACATTTAGCAGCTGAAAAGGTTATTTGGTAGCAGGTCCATACTGTGATTGGGTATAAGAAGAGCATCTTAGATAGAACAGTTTCAGTTTCATCATCTGTAGAATGTCATTTCATCCACAGACAGAAAATCTGGAGGAATCTCTGTGTGCAGGGATCAGTGTTAGATGCTGCTGATGGTGCTGACAGCTGGCACATCTGGAAAGGCTAGTGCTGACAGGAGTGAACAGGTTTTAGAGAAACACCTGCTGCGTGCAGACGTGTTTATCAGGGAAGGCCTTCAGGTTTGAGCCAACACAGCAGAGGGGGGACTGCTGAGAGGTTCGAAGCCCACAGGCCTCTGTGACTGATGGTCCAAGCTACAGACGCCATCAGAGCTTTATTAATGAGGTTCATTTAACATGTGAAAATAAAAGACGAATAAATATGCGGTAAATTATTGATGATACTGAAAGAATACAATCATATCTATTTTATTTTTTAATATTACCATGTAGTTCTTGGATAGTATTCAATTTTAAACATGTTTTATGAAATTTAACCTCACTTTTAATAAAAACAAGATTGTTATGCATTTATTTGTAATGAATTTATTTATTTTGTTATATTTTATTTGACCAGTTTTAATAGTGGATGTTTTATTTCTTCCTGATGCTTATTTCTGCAGCGGCTGTCACGTTTAGCCAGACTCGGTTTAAAAAATGTACTATTTAAGTTTAGTGGCGTTCCTTCTTCCTTTCCTCCGTTCCTCTTTGTTTTTGGCGCTTTCTCTCACGCCTCCGCAGTTTCATTGTTCCGCAGCTGAAGCTGTAATAAATCACGCAGAGTGGGGCTGCCTCTGTGGGCGTTTCTTCTTCTCTCATTTAAACCGCAGTGTGGGGGGACCCGGGGAGACCGCCTGCGACCCTCTGCCGGACTCTGTGCCCTCTGACCCGCCGTGGATCCGGACTGATCCGGACCGAGCCGCCCTTCTTGTGCTGTAAGTTGTGCAGCGTTCAGGCTGATGTCTGCTCCAGGGTCCGCTGGGAAAAGAGATGTTTTTACAGGTTAGGGATACAGGTAAAAGCTGTTTATAGCATCAGGTGTGACTCAGAGATGAACGGGCAATGAAGCAGAGCGGACTCTGCGCCGACAGGAAGCCTGTCATCAGTCTTCTTAAATATCACTACTTTACTTTTCACCATCGAGCAAACAATTCTTAAATCAGGCGTTTTTTCAAATGGAGTTCGTTATTGCTCCAGTTTGTGCTCCACTAAAGCTGATCGGAAAAGCTTATTTCTGCAGCGGCTTAGCCAGACTCGGTTTAAAAAATGTCCTATTTAAGTGCACGGTCTCATGCATGCGGACGGCTGAAAGTTCCCACGAGCCGCTGGAGTCGCGCCGTGCCTTCGGCACGCAGCTTGTCCGTTTGCGAACACTCGTGTTTGCATTAGGCAGTTTGTGTTTACCAGCAAACTTTACTTAGCGGACGTTTTAACGCATTTTTAACCCGCAGTACTCAGTCAGCTCAGCGCGCGTGCACACAGGTAGCTAACGTGTGCACGCGCCAACATGAGCTGTTTTTGTAGCGTGCACGTGCCTGCAAGTGAGATGATTTCAGCGCGCAGGCACGTGAACTGTCGTGGATCTTAGTGAGATCTGCGCCTGCAGTAGGAAGATCCGGGGATTAAAGGGTTAAAGAGTGGGTCCGTGCAAAGCTGTGTCCACGGCGCCTGAGCCGAGTTACAAAGGGGGCGGTGCGAGCGCTCAGGCCTCACACTTCATGCTGAAATGCCTCAAACTCCAAACGAACCGTAGGGGATTTTTGAACGGACTCTGGCTCTGAGGGCGCTGAGGCCAATTTATGGCCCTCTGACTGGTGGCTCACCCTGCGTTCAGGGACCTGGATTTCCTTTGAATGGAGCTCCGTGCTGACTGTATGTATGAGGACTCAGCACGAGCCCGGCAGGTAAACACAGGTGTGACCCACGTTGCTTTATTACACAGACACGCTGTCACTTATTACAGATGTAACAGTGTGTCTGTGGCTGGAGGTTCATCCAGATGTTTCAAACAGCTGCGCTGAGCCTTGTTGGCTTCCACTCTTTTAAAGCATCAAAGCTGGTGCTTACTGTATGCACACCTGTGTGTAAGTCACATGATAAAGAGCTCATATTTACTGTAATGCATTAAAGCCTACCGAGGCCCGCTGTCTTCATTATAATTATCAGCTGTGTGTGTGTGTGTGTGTGTGTGTGTGTGTGTGTGTGTGTGTGTGTGTGTGGACTGGTGCTGAGCTCAGCTCTTAGATGCTTTTTTTTTGGTAAAATCTGAGACTTTCTGTCTAAAAGACACCGATTAGAGTTTTATTGGCGAGCTAATTGACTCTTTGTCACAGCGCTGCGGTAAAATTTGATTTTGAAGGTCATGACCTTTCAGTCTAAAGCACCCTACAGAGTTTTTATGTGCAGCAGCAATAAAACACTCCTCCTCCTTTTCATCCTCCGTCTGCTGTCTGAGGGCTCAGTTTTCTTCTTCTTCTCTGGTTTTAATGTTCTCAAAACAAACGTGGACTCATAAAGATCAGTTTTAATCTTAAAATATGCTCTGAATCCACAGGAAGAGTTATTCATAGTAATGTTGATCTGATTAAAATGAACTAAAATGAGAAAGTAAAGCTTTCGATGTTATGATGTAGGAGTTTTAGAGGCAGAAGAATGAGACGTTTAAGACCATTTATTCATAATGACTTTTTAACTAATAAAATATGACAGGTTTTTGATTTTCACTAACATTTTGTCAGGAATAAGCTGATATCTTATAGGTTTTATTCCCTCCCAAACATCCAAAAGTCAAAGAACCCTTAAATCTGAGAATTTTTTAATGGAGTTTAGTGAGAGTTTCACTCGCAGCAGAAGAACAGATTATTGATGCAAATAATCAGCATGTGTCTTGTTTCCAATATTAGTCTTTTATTATTTCCTGTGTTAAATCTGTGTTCACTGCCAAATCAAACTTATCGATCTTCAGTTAGTGATTTTGCACCTGATGAATTTCCCGAGGGTTAAAACAGGAAGACGTGGTTATCTTTTTTCTGCTCAAGCGGGAGCAGGAAAAAGAACGCAGCAGTAAAACCTTCAGACCTCTCAGCTCATTCACATGTTATTGATCACACACTGACGTTATTGTTGGTTCAGTCACTTCAATTTGTTAATGAAGTCTGGATGTTTGACCTGCTCTGACTTCCGTCTGTCTGTCCAGCTGCTGGTGTTCTCGTTGTGTGGTCGAGTTGACGGAGAGCCACAGTTTGTGAGCAGGAGTCCTGAACCTGCTTGTAATCAATACGCCTGATACGACCTCCCGTTCAGCTTTGTCCGCTTTAATCTTTATTTGGGAGCGCAAAGAAAATTCTTAAATTAAAGAATGTTTGAATGGAGTTTGGTGGGAAACACTGCTCTTATAAACAAGCCTGAGGTCCGTGGGCTGAATGGACATCAAGATTTTAATTTGAAATTTGAATACTTTCAGAAAACTTTACTTTCACATAGTCAAATACACAGTTTTTACATTTTATGAATTATGTTGTTTGGGGGTTTATTTATTCATTAT
Organism: Maylandia zebra; assembly: GCF_041146795.1. Taxonomy (NCBI): domain Eukaryota; kingdom Metazoa; phylum Chordata; class Actinopteri; order Cichliformes; family Cichlidae; genus Maylandia; species Maylandia zebra. The sequence goes on from NC_135181.1 coordinate 42,443,220, forward strand.
GACATTTTCATATTATTTATTATTATTTTTATTATGTGAAATTTATTCAGTGCATTAATTTAAATGTATTTTTATCAAAAATACATCTTTGTTTTTTATTTAATATTTCTGACTTTCCCTGTTTTCCAGGTGTAACCTCGTCGCCATGAGTCTGAGTGCTAACGACCTCTCTGAGCTCATTGAGCTGTGGGAGGAGCTGAACCTGACCTCCGCTGACCATAACCTGTCCCACGTGGAGGCGCTGAGGTGTTCGGGCACCGTCAACCAAACCGCCTTCCTTCACACCCTCTCCGTCCTCTACATCTTCATCTTCCTGGTGGGCCTCGCCGCCAATGCCCTGGTGGTCTGGGTCAACCTGCGATCCGACAGGAACCGCTATGAGACACACCTGTACATCCTGAACCTGGCCATAGCTGACCTGTGCGTCGTGGCCACGCTGCCGATCTGGGTGACCTCATTGCTGAAGGGCGGTCAGTGGCCGTTTGGAGAATCCGTCTGTAAACTTACTCACCTGGTCTTCAGCGTTAACCTCTTCAGCAGCATCTTCTTCCTTGCCTGCATGAGTGTCGACCGCTACTTGTCCGTCACGCTGTTTGGCGACACCCCCGACAGCCGCAGGAAGAAGGTGGTGCGCCGGCTGATCTGTGTTCTGGTTTGGATGATGGCGCTGGTGGCCTCCATCCCAGACACCTACTTCCTGCAGGCGGTGAAGTCAGCGCACTATGATGGCGCCATCTGCCGTCCAGTGTACCCGCCCAGCAACCCGAAGGAGTGGATGGTGGGCATCCAGCTGAGCTTCTTTGCGCTCGGCTTCGCCATCCCCTTCCCTGTCATCACCATCTTCTACCTACTCCTGGCAACGGCCATCCCTCCCACCTCAGACCAGGAGCGGCGCGTCAGCCGGCGGATCATCCTCACGTACATTGTAGTCTTCCTGGTGTGCTGGCTGCCATTCCACATTGTCCTCCTGCTGGACACCCTGTCCCTGCTGAATCTCCTGCCCTTCAGCTGCCGGCTGGAGAACTTCCTGGACGTGTCGCTGCACCTAACACAGTGCTTCTCGCTGGTCCATTGCTGTGTCAACCCCATCCTGTACAACTCCCTGAACAGGAACTACCGCTATGACCTCATGAAGGCCTTCATCTTCAAGTACTCCACCAAGACCGGGCTCACCAGGCTCATCGATGCCTCGCATGTCTCAGAAACCGAGTATTCAGCAATGACCACGGACAGCCCGATGTGAACTTCAGAGCCCTCCAGGACTCATTCAAAGACTTGTAAATAACTTCCACCTACCCCTGTTGGTGGCACACCTAACTTCATCCAGAGGAACTACTACAGCAACGACGAGTATGCCTTCAGACCTGCACCAGGTTAGGGTGTACGCGCTTTAGCAGTTTTAATGGACTGGGCTGGCTCAACTCGTTCAGGACCTGCAGTCGGTTCCTCCATCTGCTAGTGCTAGCTGCAGTCTTTTCCAGCTTGAGCCAGGTGAACCGCACCAGCTGTGATTCCTGAATGGGTTATTGACCTAATGGCCAATGTCTCTTGGGAATGCTTTTTGCGTCATTAGAAGCTTTTTAGGACTCGGGAATGCATCCTAACACCTATCTGACACGTCGTATGTTATTGGATCGACTGGTGACAGAAAGACGTTCTGGCCATCAGGTAATCATTTGTATCTATAAAAAAAGACTTTTCTTCATGCTCTGCTGTTTCTAAGTAATCAAAACAAAGACAGCACAAAGGTTTGTGGACAGCATGACTAAACGTGTCAGCGCTGCTCCGATCAGCTGCTTTAAACTTACTGAGGTTTCACCTGTTTCTGACACACTCTGTGTATTAAATACTCCAACATAATGCACTGAATGTGAAAGCCATGTCCTCCTAGATGTATTATAACTCTCTTACATAGAAAATGAATGAAGGCTCAAACATCAGCAGGTCAGTGTCAGGAACAGCTACTCGCTGAGCCTGGCTCAGATCCTTCACCACCTAACCGAAGTTCACAGGTCAGAGGAACACTGGATTATGTAGAGTGAGCATCCACAAACCTTCAGTCATGTAGTTGTTTGTCCTGACAGTCAGAGCTGAGGGCTGAAACTCGCCTGAGAGATGACCTGAAGAACCTGAAACTCACAGGATCACCTGAAGGCAGTAAAAAAAAAGTTGTTTTTTTCCACTTTATATGAATTGGAGGTGGAAACATGATGGAGAAAAACATTTTTCACCTTCAGAGACGACCCTGAAATCTGTGGACGCGTTTCTGTCCAACAAGCTGGAAACTATTAACAGGAAATTCTGGGTTCAAACTGGCGAATGACGCACAAACATCACATTAACAACAAAATATTAGGAAGAACTTTCTGTCTCTGGCAGAAATTCTTGTTTTCTGTAATGTTTTTGCCAAATATCCACATGCTCTTTCCAGGAAACTTTATTTTGAAACTCAGAAAGAAACAAAGGTTGTTTTTTTTTTTGTTCATTATCAGCATATTTAATCTGTCTGCTGTCAGGTTACCAGACTGTGACGATGTGCTTCATTTCTGTATTACAGCTCCTGCACTAGAACCAAACTGTGTAAAAAAGCTCCTGTTTCCTGTATGATCCCCTGCTCGTTCCTGCTTGTTTCTGCTTCAGGTTCACTCTGTAATAAAGATGGAGATGAAGATGAGTGTGTGTGTGGTTCATGTTTGTGTGTTTGTTGTTGTGGTCATCATGTTTTCACGTCTCCATGTTGCCAGGATTTTCTACGTTTAAGGTTTTGCTCTTTGTATTTTGTGGTCAGCATTCAGTTTTCCCAGTTTAGTTCTGTTAGCTTTCCTCCAGTGTCCGTGTGCCTTTTGTTTTGTAATGTTTTTTATCCGCCTATTAAACAGCTCACTTTTTGTTAACATTCAAGTTTTGTTACACTTTCCTTGATGTCTGCATTTTGGGTCCTCTTCACAAATTCATACAGTGCTGCATACTGTGACAGTCCGAGGGAGACTTGGCGGGTAAATTCTCAGTCTTATTCACTTCATGAACATGAACAGTCTCTTCATAGCTCATGCTGCTGTAAGCTGTGGTGGCGACGTGGACGTCGCCTCCTCCTGGAAGCCGTGGTCGTGGAGCCTGGCGCTGCTATGGCTGGAAGCAGCCACCGGTTGCGGTGAGGAAAATGCAGCACTTGTCTGCTGCGGGATGGACATGGAGACAGGCGGGAGACTGAACAACTTTTACTCCCGTAGCTGGCGAAGGGAAAGCAGCATCACAGAGGGGCTGGAATGATTCAACCTGCATGGTGTGGGGGCTGCTGCTTTGGCGGTGAATGTGAAACTCCTATTGTAGCCAAAACAAAGTTCTTGTGATGCTCCAACTAAACGCTCCACAAAAAGCTGTAGCTCAGGTGGTAGAGCACCACCTGAGCTACAGCCACTAACTGGAAGGTTGGCAGTTCGATCCCAGGCTCCACCAGTTTGCATGCCAAATATCCTTGGGCAAGACACTCTCCAATGACAGTAAGCACTAAACAGTTTAGAAAAATGTGCTTGTGTGAGTGGGTGAATGTGTTAGTTGTATAAAATGCTTTGAGTGCTCAGAGTGGAAAAGAGTTCTGAGAACCAGCCCGTTTACCATGAAAACCGACTGTTCCAGTCCTGAGTCACCAGTAGTTACTGGAAACCTCCACCACACACACACACACTCCAGCCTGGAATGATAAACAGCTGCTACCAGAAATATTACAAATACACAAGAAGCGTGTCAAGGCATGTGGAAAACACGCTGCACTCACATGGAAACATGCACACAGACATGTGCACTGAAAGCTGTTTTTAATGACAAACCTTTTATATTGTAAATGAGCTCATTTCTAAGAGGAGTGAGGATGACTCTTTCATGACATACATTTTTAATTTCTCTTTGCTATTTGGGCTAATTGGAACCTGGTGAATGTAAAAACAAAGAATGATCTTGATATCCACACATATTAGGACATTCTCTTTAAATTTCGTTAGAACAGTGGCAGTGTAATGTCCTCGTAAGTGGAAATCAGGCTGTTACGGCCCGAGGCCATAAGATGTTTGTGTAGCTGCTGTTTTGTGTTTTTTACTATGTTTAAGAGTCTCTGCAGGTTATTCCTCTCAGGAAGAGCACCGGGCTGCAGATTGGATAAGCATGACCATGTGACCAGGGTTTAAAGCCGCTCTGACAGCTTCCGGGAGAGAGAAGCGAGTGAGTGCGACAGTGAACCGATTTGACAGCAGACTCATACCTGGTCCTGGCTTCCAAATTCGTTGTGTAATCCTTTATATGTGTATGCGTGCTCTTTGAGAGCCGCCAAAGGCGTGTGTTTAAGCTGAAGGGGTGAGCCACTTTTTCTCCTGTTTCTGGGCTAGGAAGCAAGGGGGCTATTGTCATTTGTTTATTTTGTTTTTTCTTAGGATTTAGTTAGTTTTCACTGACAGGACTTGGTTGGTTTTGTTTATTATTTTGGCTTGGGTTCACCCTGGGGTTGTGCTTCTTGTCACTCAATAAAATCACCCTTTTTTTTAAACTCATAACCAGTGTTGGTCAAGTTACTTGAAAAAGTAATCAGTAACTAATTACTGATTACTTCCCCCAAAAAATAATCCCGTTATTTTACTGATTACTTATTTTCAAAAGTAATTAGTTACTTAGTTACTTTTTAAAAACACGATTTACAACCTGAATAGGTGATAAAGCGATAGATCTTTCAGCCCAATTCTACTTTTTCTACATAATCCATCGTACAAAATGTAATCAAATGGAAAAGTCTCTTTTTAAAACTTGTTTTTATCAGTTTTAACCTTTTAACTTTATGCATCAAGCAAAAATTTAATTATATGCAACATTCTGTGACTGGAAGAAATTTGTTTAATATTTAAACCTATTTTCTGCACATTCCAGCACATAAAATATATTTTTTGTGTGTTTACACTCAGTCTTTCAAATAGATGCAAGTAAAACACAGCAGAAAATAAATAAAGTCAAAGACTCAGCGCTCCTGTTGCTCTATTTTCACCTGTAAAGCAGGAGTGGGGTAGGCGGAGGTTTACCCTGGTGCAGGTGTGCCGCGGTCAGTGGAAGAATCCACGAGTTTCTCTGTGAGTTTCCCATTACGTCGTAGCTACTCGGTGCTTGCTTGGAAGTTTAGGGGTTTTTTCGCTGTAAAAAGAAGTTTTCTTCCCACGCACAGCGGACACTAAACTCAAAGTAAGGTCAGTACTTCCACGCTTTAAACGCTGCATGCTCATACTCTCTCCCACAATCGATATATGATCCATTGTTGATCTGCACACAGCTGTTGTCACGAACGTCGTGCTCGCTTACGTCACTGTCATGAGACATTCTCGCAAAAAAATCACGGTTTTAGTAACGCAGTAACGCAGCGTTTCATACGGGAAAGTAATGGTAATCTAATTACCATTTTTGCAATAGTAATCCCTTACTTTACTCGTTACTTGAAAAAAGTAATCGGATTACAGTAATGCGCCTATCTCTGGTCATAACCGGGTTCGTGGTTTGTTTTGGGAACTAGGGCGGGTACTTGGTTCTCTCTCCTCAGAATCTTTTGTGCGTCTCAACACGCCCAGACTTGGGGCGTAACACAGGCCCTTGTAGAGCAGAATTTAGTATTGTGGTCTAGACAACGCAAAATGTGGTGTCCACATATGTGGACGTCAGGTCCTAGGAGGTTAATAATAAATATATAATTATAATGTTTCATTACTACACCAGTGAAATATAACTGTTCAGTTATTATTCAATTTAAAATTAAAGTTGCAGATTAATGAACTCAGGTTCATCAGGTCCAATGAACCCTGCAGGCCGCTGAACGCCAAAGACAGGCTGTCAAATTTCATGTTACAAATTTCATGTTACAAATTTGACAGTAACATGAAAATACAAGGTATCCGTGAGGCTTTGTGACACCTGCAGCTATTTTGATGTGCATAAAAAGTCTTTATTAAAATAGTTTTAGAGTACATAAAGTCTGTGTGGCGTGGGTGTGGTCTCTGGCCAGCTGCAGAGGAGGGGTGACGCAGTGAGCTCCCAGGGCGGCGCAGGGGCGGGGTGAACAGGTGTGCTGGGATCTGACAGTGATTGTGTCTCTTTATATGTTGGCAGTGACAGCCGGAGGAGGAAGCGGACGTGACAGCAGAGAGAGAGCGGGAGTGTCTGTGTCCCAGTAAAAACCACAGTATTAAATAAAAGTTCTGCTTTCATCGTATTCGCTCCAGCGTATGTTTCTTGGGTCCAACGTTACAGTCAGTATGTTTGATCTGATTTGATTTGTCAGCATGTGTTGACCTTGTGACCTCTTCCTGACAGCAGGAAGTGGGTATTGAACAGAAGGTGTGGAAAGCCTGGAGTGAAAGGTCTGGTTAGGTTTTGTGTGCAACGCTCTCAGACTCACCTTTTTTCCATCCAGGTGAGCCTGAGAGTGCTGCGGCTGCTGCTGGTGTCAGTCATGTCTTCCTCCAGCATCAGGATCAAAAGAAAGAAAGGAGAGGAACAGATGAGCAGAGCTCAGGCAGCAGGTTGGCCGTGGATTATCCATCAGCAGCTGCAGTCAGGCGTGTTTCAGGTGTCATGTGTCAGGTACTTTTAACAAGGATCCATCCATCCATCTTCTCCTGCTTTATCCGGAGCCAAGACGCGGGGGCAGCAGCCTAAGCAGAGAAGCCCAGACCTCCCTCTCCCCAGCCACCTCCTCCCGGTGGGACATGCCCGGAGCACCTCACCCAGGAGGCGCCCAGGAGGCATCCTTGTCAGATGCCCGAACCACCTCAGCTGGCTCCTTTCGATGTGGAGGAGCAGCAGCTCTACTCTGAGCCCCACCTGGATGGCTGAATTTATCACCCTATCTCTAAGGAAGAGGCCAGCCACACTTTGCGGCTCATTTCTGCCGCTTGTATCTGCGATCTCGTTCTTTCGGTCACTACCCACAGCTCATGACCGTAGGTGAGGGTAGGGACTGTGAGATCATTATACTATCTTATGCCACGTTATACCTCTAATTAAAGATTGTGAAATCATTATGTAGTTTTAGGTTGCATTATTCTCCTGACTCAGAAGGTGATAACTATTACATTTGTTAAACTGATTTGTATTACATTAGACTGCTGATTTATTGTGAATGAATTACATTGTTCATGATGCAGTATACTGCTGAGTTATAAGAAATGCTGTTTGTGTAGAATCATGGCCTTTCTTTTCTGATTGAGAAAAGAACATACTGTAGAGGTTTTCTGCCCCATCTCATAAGGAGGAGATAAAACAGGAAGCCAAGGCCGTCACTTAGGCGCCGTAAGAGAGAAAGAATGTGAATGCTTAGTGTGGAGGGGGGCCAAAGCTATAAGAATGTGAGAAACGGTCAGACACCTGCCTGTCCACATCTTCCGTCTAGACGTTTTAATGCTCATTGTGTTTGTATGGAATAAAGAGATTGTTGATTGAGCATTTATACACCGAGTGTTGTTCTTCCTTCAAATCAAATCAAATCAAATCACTTTTATTGTCACATCACATGTGCAGGTACATTGGTACAGCACATGTGAGTGAAATTCTTGTGTGCGAGCTTCACAAGCAACAGAGCTGTGCAAAATACAATAATGTAAACAAGCAAAATACAAGAATGGCTACATCTGAAACTAATAAATATATGTACAATATATAATAGTATATGCATTTCTGGATGTGTATACTAAATATTTTTCTACATGTGTGTGTGTGTGTGTGTTTGTGTGTACACATATTTTACAAATTAAATAGAGTAAACAATAAATAAAATATATATAAAATAAATAAAATAAAATATACAGAGTGAGACGTGCAAAACAGTGGCATTACTTCAGCCCAAAGATCAAAGAATTGCGATATTTATCAGGGCGTAGATCGACCGGTAAATTGAGAGCTTCGCTTTTACACTCAGCTCCCTCTTCACCACAACGGACCGGTGCAGCGTCTGCATTACTGCAGCTGCAGCACCAATCCATCTGTCGATCTCCGGCTCCCTTCTCCCATCACTCGCGAACAAGACCCCGAGATACTTGAACTCCTCCACTTGGGGCAGGAACTCATCCCCGACCCGGAGTGGGCACTCCACCCTTTTCCGGCTGAGAACCATGGCCTCAGATTTGGAGGTGCTGATCCTCATTCCCGCTGCTTCACACTCGGCTGCGAACCGTTCCAGTGCGAGCTGGAGGCCCTCACCCGATGAAGCCAACAGAACCACATCATCCGCAAAAAGCAGAGATGAGATTCTGAGGCCACCAAAGTGAAAGCTCTCCGCCACTTGGCTGCGCCTAGAAATCCTGTCCATAAAAATTATGAACAGAACCGGAGACAAAGGGCAGCCCTGGCGGAGCCCATCACCCACCGGGAACGAGTCCGACTTTTTGCCGGCAATGCGAACCAAGCTCTTACAACGGTTGTATAGGGATCGAATGGCCCGTAGCAATGGGCCAGACACCCCATACTCCCGCAACACCTCCCACAGGACACCCCGAGGGACACGGTCGAATGCCTTCTCCGAGTCCACAAAACACATGTAGACTGGTTGGGCAAACTACCATGCACCCTCAAGTATCCTCGAGAGGATAAAGAGCTGGTCCAGTGTTCCGCGACCAGGACCTCCTGAATCTGAGGTTCGACTGTTTGGAAGAAGATGGCGCCGGATGTCATGGGACGCCGACTCTCGGTTCGGCAATGTTTATGTTTTATGTTCTTAGTGGTGTCCCTGCAAGTTTTAAAAACTCACTCCCTGTTGGTATATGAGTGACAGACGCTGCTTAATATCCGTGACTCACTACTGAAGCTCCCCAACGTTAGCGAGCGATGTGGAGGACTCCCGCCCCTCTGGTGTCTGTACCGGAGGAACTGCATCGCCGTGATCCCCCCTGGAATCCTTCGAAATGGAAGCGCTGGAGAAGTGTTCGGGTCAGAACTTGGATGCAGCGGGTCCTTACCATCGGTGACCCTGGCTGTTTAGGACTTTATTTTGGCCTCAAACAGCGCTGCCTTCTTCCTGTTTACCCGACGTCATCGGAGCACCCTCACCCGAGGCTGCTTTATTGGTCGCCATGCCAGCGGGATACGAGGGGAGATGGAGCAAATATGAACAACCTACAATTACTGCCTGCTACTACGGATGGACAGAGAGTTAAATTAGCTCTCTTAAACGCAAGATCTGTATCAAATAAAGCTCATGTTCTTTGGGACTTTTTTGGCACTCATAAGCTGGATGTCATGCTCCTAACTGAGACATGGCTGCGCTGGTGAAGTGGCACCCTTGCTGGAACTTTGCCCCACCGATGCCAGCTTCTTCAGCTCCCCCAGGTTGTCTGGGAGGGGAGGCGGGGTAGTCTCTATCATCAAAGACTGTATTTGTCATGTTTCAGCTGTGTACAGGCAGGAGAAGGACCCAAACACAAAACCCACGACAACAAAATTAAACTGAAAAAGCTGCTTTATTGCAGAATGGCATGGAAAACTAAACTAAACTAAACTAAACTGGGACATGGATAAACTGACACACAAGGAACCACAGCCATGAGGGAAACTACAACAGTGACAAAGAGAAACACAGGGCTTAAATACACAGAGGGATAACGAGGGAATGAGACACAGAAGGAGAGCACAGCTGGGAGTAATCAGGCTGGACGAGACAAGGGAAGCAAAACTAGAATCACTCACATGAGACAGGGACCTTCAAAGTAAAACAGGAAACACACTGACTGCAAACTTAACAGCAACTGAGAAGACAGAACATAGGGACCTGAAACATGGGACAGAAAGGCACAATAGACGTGGACATAACAACGCCACAGGGACAGAGTAAAACAAAACACAGAACCTCTTAGAAAATAAAATGGGAAACATAATGAAACGCAGACATGACTACATGAACTTGACAACATAACAGACATGAAACACATGAAGGGCAAGGGAGACTTAACAGGGGTTGGAAGACATAAGGGGAATCTAATAACAAAGAACTAGAAAACCTCATGAGCTTAATCATATAAACATCCAAATAAACTAAACTCAAAACACTGGGTCATAAGACCCAGGCTCGTGACAGTTTTAAATGCAAACCCATACAAAGTCCTGGTGCTTTTACCTGATTTGAGTCCCAACTCCTGACTTTAGGCTGTCCCATGGTTCTAATTATAGTCATCTATCATCCATTTAAATATAATGACTTGTTTATTTCATAATTTTCAGACTTCTTGACATTATCACTCACTATGAAATGATTCTTATAGTGGGGGACTTTAAGATTCATCTCTGTTGTGAGGATAAACCCCGAGTCAAACATTTCTTAAATGTAACTGATTCCTTAAACTTCACACAATTTGTGTCTGGGCCAACACGTAAGGGACACACCCTAGACCTTGTCTTGGGCTACGGGCTGAATGTATCAATGGCTGAAAGTTGTGTTTTACCTATTCTAAACCACCCAGCAATTTTATTTTATATTTTAATCCCTAAATCTCCAGCTTCTGAGAGGGGATCATAGTTATATTAGCCTCGAAGCATTGCTTGGAGTTAAATTACATCTACCTGATGTGTTGGACCCTATTTTTACCCAGGAGTTATGTGTAGACACCTTGACTGTGAACCTTAATAATACACTTCTTGAACTACTGGACTCTGTTGCTACCGTAGGAAGTTGAAATGTCAAAAAAGGAACCCTATGTCTTGGTTAAATGAGGAGCTCTTGAACTTGAGAAGAAATTGTAGAAAAGCAAAGGGTCACTGGAGATCTTCCAGACTAGAAGTATTTCTCCAGGCTTGGAAGGACTCATTGTCTTCACTTCCATCAGTGATGTCAGCAGCGAAAGCAAATTATTTCTGAAATCTCATCATGAGTCATAAGCAAAACTCAAAACTCCTTTTCAACACAGTGTCGCAACTTAGAGAGAGTAAGTCAACTCTCTGCTGTTCTAATTTGATAGCTCATGACTTTCTTAAGTTCTTCAGAGACAGGGCTGAAACACTTAGAAATCAGATCACTCCCTCCTCAAGCTGTTCATTAGACTACTCAGCTGCTTTGCCTGTTGGTGCTGATAAACTGTTCTCTGACTTCGAGGTTATTTCTCTGTCTGGATTAACTAAGGTTGTAAAAGCAGCTCGATGTACAACCTGTTCTTTGGATCCTCTACCAGCCTGGGCTATAAAGGAACTGTGGTCAGTATTAGGACCTTACATTCTGTTTCTTTTAAATACTTCAGTGACGACCGGAGTCTTTCCTGAATGTTTTAAATCAGCTGTGGTAGTGCTGATCTTGAAAAAGCCTGGACTGGATGTTGATATGGTTGCAATCTATAGACCCATCTCACATCTGTCTTTTTTTATCTAAAATCTTTGAAAAAGTGGTTTTTAAGCAGCTCACTGAGCATTTGCCAACAAGCAATCTGTTTGAACCATGTCAGTCTGCTTTTAGACCAAATCACTCCACAGAAACAGCTTTAGTCAAAGTGGTAAATGATCTGCTGGTTAATGCAGACAATGATCGCACTTCAGTTTTATTACTGCTGGATCTAAGTGCTGCGTTTGACACTGTGGATCACTGGATTTTATTGGATAGGCTTGAACATTTTATTGGAGTTACAGGAAATGTTTTATCGTGGCTGAGATCTCACCTGTCTGGGAGGTCTCAGACTGTTAGTTTGAAAAATGATCTCTCTGAGACCTGTGCAGTGAGGCATGGGGTCCCTCAGGGCTCCGTACTTGGACCATTGCAGTTTTCTATGTACCTGCTGCCTCTCGGTGTTCTTTTACGTTCTTTTAATGTAACCTTTCATTGTTACGCTGATGACCTGCAGCTTTATGTTCCTTTAACCACTGGAAATTGTGCTGAAGTCTCTAAACTATAATCTTGTCTATCTGCAATTAGGGGCTGGTTATCGGATAATTTCTTGCTCCTAAATAATGATAAGACAGAGTTGATGGTCATTGAGCCACACAAATTTCAGCACTTGTCCCAAAATTTCATCTTGAGAATTGATGACAGTGTCATAAATTGCAGGAACAAGGTAAAAAACTTGGGTGTGTGGTTAGACATGGTGCTCTCCTTTGAATCTCATGTAAAAGAGATAACAAAGACCGCCTTTTATCATTTGAGGAACATCGCCAGAATCAGACAAGTTTTGTCAAGCGACACTGCAGAGGTTCTTGTCCATGCTTTTGTGTCTTCCTGTATTGATTATTGCAATGCTTTTCTTTCTGAATAGAATAGCCTTTATTGTCATTGTACAGAGTACAACGAAATTGGAGTGCCACTCCCTTGGTGCAAGTTTCAATAATAAATATAAATGTAAAATATAAAAAGTACAAAAAAAACAATCGTAAGTACTCAAACAATAGTATGGGCTACCAAAGAAAAGTTTCAGAGGTCTACAGATGGTGCAAAATGCAGCTGCTCGCATTTTAGCAAGAACTGGGAAATTTGAGCACATTACCCTGTTCTGAGATCTCTGCATTGGCTACCTTGTCAGGGTCGAGCAGATTTTAAGGTCCTGCTGCTCACCTACAAGGCTTTAAGTTTCTGTCGCACCACTCAAGGCTGAGTGGTGCGACAGAAACAACCTGCTGCTTAACACCGAGAAGACCAAGGAGCTCATCGTGGACTACAGGAGGAATGCTGACCTACATCCACCCATCCACATTAAGGGGAAGGCTGTGGAGCGTGTGAGCAGCTTCAAGTTCCTGGGAGTCCACATCTCCGAGGATCTCACCTGGACGACCAACTGCTCCAAGCTGGTCAAGAAGGCTCACCAGCGCCTCTTCTTCTTGAGGACTCTGAGGAAGAACCACCTGTCCTCAGACATCCTGGTGAACTTCTATCGTTGCACCATCGAGAGCATCCTGACCAACTGTATAACAGTCTGGTACGGGAACTGCTCTACCTCGGACCGGAAGGCATTGCAGAGGGTTGTGAAAACTGCCCAGCGCATCGCCGGAGCACCACTTCCTGCCATAAAAGACATCTACAGGAAGCGGTGTCTGAAAAGGGCCGGGAAAATCATCAGAGACCCCAGTCACCCATCACATGGACTCTTCACCCTCCTGCCCTCTGGGAGGCGCTACAGGAGCCTCCGGACTAAGACCACCAGGTACCGGAACAGCTTCTTCCCCACAGCTGTCAGACTCCTGAACTCTGCCTCCTGACATCTGACCCACGTTAACACATGGACTGAACATACACACACCCACAATGGACAACTGTACCCTCAAACACACAATAATAACATGGCCTGAACCACCACTCACAACCACCAGCACTTTATATAGCCTCTGTAGGAATTATATCTCACTTATCTTAACTGCACTACTGTATAGCTCTGTGTAAATAATCATTCTGTACATACGATAATTTTTAATCCTACAACTGTTTACAACTTGCACAGTTCCCATTTCTGTATAGCTGTATATCTCAGATTCTGTAAAGTTATTTATTTCATATTCTGTATAGTCTTTCATATTTATATCCTGTTCATAGCCTGTACATAGCTTGTACTCACTACAGCCTGTACATACCTATAGTTATAGAATATTCACAACATACTTCATACCGTGTACATTATAACATACCATAATAGACCCATTTCTGTAATATACTCACATATCTATACTATTGCTAATATATCTATATCACTAAAGCACTTCTGGATGGATGCAAACTGCATTTCGTTGCCCTGTACCTGTGCATGTGCAATGACAATAAAGTTGAATTCTAATTCTAATTCTAATTAAACGGACTGGCACCTTCATACCTCTCCGACCTTTCACATCTTTATGTTCCATCTCTGGCCTTCTAAAGGTTCCTAGAGCCAGAAAAAAGACAGTTGGAGAGCTTTTACTTTTCGTGCCCCGTTTCTGTGGAACAACCTCCCTCAAGATATTCGGCATGCTCTGTGGAGGTTTTTAAAACTAAGTTGAAGACACATTTGTTCACCCTATCCTACATGTCTTAATTCTATGGCTTTTAGTTTTTACATTTTTATTGTTTTTAACTTGTATTGTGTCTTTTACCTGTATTGCTATGTATCGCTTTTATTTTATTTATCTCTTTAGTTCTACAGCACTTTGTTTGAAAGCGCTTTATAAATAAAGTTATTATTATTATTATTATTATGAACTCTCCTTTCCAGCACCCTGTCATAGACTTTCCCAGGGAGGCTGAGGAGTGTGATCCCCCTGTAGTTGGAACACACCCTCCGGTCCCCCTTCTTAAAGATGGGGACCACCACCCCGGTCTGCCAGTCCACAGGTACTGCCCCTGATCTCAACATTGTAGAGGCGTGTCAACCAGGACAGCCCTACAACGTCCAGAGCCTTCAGGAACTTGGGGTGGACCTCATCCACACCAGGGGCTCTGCCACCAAGGAGTTGTCTAACTGCCTCAGTGACCTCGCCCTCAGAAATTGGCGGGTCATCCCCCTCATCCCCAGACTCTGCTTCCTCCTCGGAAGACGTGTCAGTGGGATTATGGAGGTCCTCGCCAGCACTATACACAGTGCAGGTAGAGCACCGCTTTCCCCTCCTGAGACGCCTGACAGTTTGCCAGAATCTCTTCTTTAAAAAGGATTTTCTTTTAAAAACATCAAAGACCAGAAGAAAGTTAAAAAAAACCCTGAAAGACACTAAAGCAACAGGAAATTATGTAACTGTAACCATGAAGACGCGTGGGCCAATCAGAGGCTCACAACCTGCGTGAGGTCAAAGCCTGATTCTGAGGGCAGGTACATCCACACCTGTTTGAGAAAAAGTGGGAGGAGCTTCTGACCCAACTGTGGACCTAAAACACTTTAAAACGTCCTTCCAGGACCTCTCAGCGTGCGTCAGGAAACCATTTTTTGAAATCCGGATCATTTTTACCTCTCAGGAAACATCCTCGTGAGGTGAGGAGGAGCTGTTCATGTGCAGCGGGCTCTGGCTTAAATCGAGCGTTTTGTGAATGGACTTCTGTGAGCGGCTGATCTGCAGATTATCTGAGGATTTGAGTGAAGTAATGAGAGCAGGTCTCACCTCCAAACAAAGGGAGTGCTGAGGTCACAGAGACTGAGTGTGCTCAGCGGGTGAGAGGAGGCGAACTCTTTAAATAATCACAGAAAGCTTAAAACGCTGCCGGGCCTCTCTGCGGATACCGTGCCGGACGCCATGGCAACCACTGAAAGAAGGGGAGGAGAAGCAGGAGGAGTTTCAACAAGCCTGAGAGGGACCCGAGTCATCATGTCGACGGCTCTGAGCATGCTCAACAGGTGAGCTTTCAGACCTCTTCATGCCTTTAAGGACCTCTATAGTCTGATCCAGGATGAGCCAAGGAGTTTCAAGACCCTTCAAAGACCCCTGGAACATCTGAAAAACCAGACTCCTCAAACCCTCACTCTGCTTCATGCTCACACACTGAGTCACCATCAGACTTACAGAGGCAGCTCAGGGCTGGAGGATCCTTTAGGACCTCCTAGACCCCCTCAGAGCCCCCCCAGGCCTCTTCATACCTCCTCAGACCCCCTCACAGCCCCTCAGAGTCCCCCAGACCTCCTCCTGTCTGCACTCACTCTGATGCAGATCATTTGTCTCTCAGTCTGAGGATTTTTAGGTCAGCCTGTGGAATCTGTGACGTCAGTAAGCAACCTCACAGTGTGTGTGTGTTTGTGTTAATAGTAGCTGGACTGTGTTTGTTGTCTTCTGGTCTTAAATCAATCTTTTTTTGAATGGACTTCTGTGAGCAGGGACGGTCATCAGGAACTCCTCATGTTAAAGGAACCAATCAGAGCAGGCACAGAGGCTCCAACTGAGCATGCTCAGTGGGGTTTGCTTTATTGATCACTGATTACCGGTGATCATAACAACATGAGTATTAAAAGCAGCAGCTTCAAGAAAGAAGCTCAAATATGACTGTGTGTGTGTGTGACGCTCTAACCTTTGACCTGCTGCATTTTGCCACCACAGAAGAAAAAGACAGAAGAAGTGACTACCGTTGACCTTTGGTCTTGTGTGTTTACCTTCAGCAGATCAGCACATTCCACACACACACACACACACACACACACACACACACATTATTTTTGATCACAGATTTAAAACATAATTTTCTTATTTTCGTAACAGAGATAAACCACAGCAGACACACGAATAAAAATATGAATTATAAACTCTGCAGGTCATTTTTTAAATAACAGAAAATACAAGAAATCAAAAATATTTCAAGAAGAAACAAAATTTCTAAGACAAATTTCAGAATAAAAATATTTTATTTTATATAAGATATATAACAATAAAAATTTGAAAGACTTAAAACATGTTTGTGATGAAAACAAGAATATTTATTCTCATGCTGGAGTTTAACAGAGGAGGAGGAGGAGCAGGAGGAGGAGTAGGAGGAGGAGGTATTCCCTGATGAGTCTGAGCTGCAGCTGCTTCCTCAGGTATGTAAACACAGGCTTTTATTGTGGAGGAATGCAGGCCCCATCAGATAAGCTCGGTCTTTAATTTTGTAAACACAGAAACATCACTTTAGTGAGTTTCTTCATCATAAAATCCCTTCAGCTGCTGGCAGCATGGAGGTCAAAGGTCAGCCTGAACAGAGCTTCTGTGGATCCTCCCTGTGTGTGTATGTGTTAAACACAGGCAGTCTGAGTAAACAGCTCCCTCTGCTGGCCACGCTCAGCGTTACACTCAGTGAACCAGATGTTTCAGATGTCTCCAGATGTTTCAGGCTCTTTGTCAGGATGAGTGGGGTCCTCTGGCACGCGGTGACCAAAGGACAGGACAGGAACTCCTGGTGCAGCAGGTGCAGTCTGTCTGAGTGTGCTCAGTGACGCTTTGAATCTGTGTTGTGGACGGCAGGTCTGAGTTGAGCTGATTGGCTCACAGCAATACAGATATTTACAGATGTTTCTTCTGGCTGTGGGCGAGCTTACGATTGGGACTGCTGTGGTTGAGAAGAGGCTGAGAGCATGGCCTCCACAGCTGTGTGACCTTTGACCTCTGAGGGGGGGGGGGTGATGTTCAAGGGTTCAAGGTTCAAGGTTCTTTATTTGTCACATGCATAGTTATACAAGTATAACACACAGTGAAATGTAGCCTGACACACTCCTCAACATGTGCAAAAATGGGGGGGGGGGGGGGGGGGGGGTGTAGAGGAAGAACATTATATATATATATATATATATATATATAGTATATACACTGGGTGAATGTGCAGTAGTAGCAGCAAGCAGGTGAATTCTGTACATTAATATGAATAGATATCTGACTATTTTACAGGATAGACAATATAAACATATTTAAAGTTAAAGGAATTGAAATGTACATTGTGCCTTGGTTTAGTGTCTGGAAGAGAGTCCTGTCTCAGTCAATTATAGATGATGTGAGAGGGCGGGTGTGTGTGTTTAGGGCACGGATGGCTTGGGGATAGAAGCTCCTCTTGAGTCTCTCTGTCCTTGCCTGGAAGATGCGGAACCTTCTACCAGATTGCAGAAGTTGGAACAGTTTGTTGCCAGGATGGGACGGGTCCTTCAGTATCTGCGCTGCTCTAGTCCGGCATCTCCTGGTATAGGTGTCCTGAAGCGGGGGGAGAGCAATCCTGCAGCAGCGTTCTGCTGTACGGATCACTCTCTGGAGAGCTTTTTGGTCCTTCACACAGCTGTTCCCAAACCACGATGTCATGTTCTGTGTGAGGATGCTCTCCACAGCGCCTGTATAGAAAATCCTGAGGATCTTTGGAGAGACCCTGATGTGCACAGCTTCTGCAGCACTATATACATATGGCCAGTATTTACAGAAAAAATATACAAAATGTGCAAATGTACAATTGCATAAAAAAGAAAACAAATACGTAAATAAATAGTATGTACAGTTTGGGTTATTGCACAGTGGTGGGTTATAGAGGGAATTCTTGGAATGGGGGGTAGAACTATGATGTCAGTGCATGTGTGAGCTCAGGGTGGTTATGGGTGGAAGAAACTGTTCTTGAGTCTGGGGGTCTTTGTGCTAATGCACCTGTAACGCTTCCCTGAGGGAAGCAAGCTGAACATGTTGAAACCAGGGTGGGAGCTGTCCTTGATGATGTTTGTTGCTCTGCTGAGGCAGTGGGAGGAATAAATGTCCATCAGGGAGGGGAGAGGGCAGCTGATGATATTCTGTGCTGCCTTGATGACACTCTGAAGTCTCCCTCTGTCTGCCTTAGTGCAGCTGCCGTACCATACTGTGATGCAGTTTGTTAGCAGGCTCTCATTGGACGAGTGGTAGGAGGTCAGCACCAGGTTGGATTTCAGTTTGTACTTCCTGAGGACCCATATTGATTTGGTATCCTGGCAACCAGTCCATCATGTGACCTCTGCTCCCAAAGGCTCCCTTGGTGTCTGAGCAGGATAACACAGTGGACATGATGTCAGCGTGCTCACCTGACCACCTGATCAGCGAGCAGCTCAAGTGTCTAACCCACAGGAGCTCGGCTTGGACACTTAGCTGACTGAGAATGATGACCTCACCCTCTGTGAGGTCATCACATGTCTGAGGGTAGTCTGAGGATGATGATGATGAAGGGTGGGCGATGTGTGAGCTCCAAACAGGTCAAGCTGCACATTAAACACACGTCTCCATCCAGCTGCAGGCTGATGTTTCTCTGACGACAGGAAGAAACCAGCCTCTGATCAATACACGGATCAATGATCAGACCACTGATGACGTTTGAGAGTCCACACCTGCAAAGTTCCTCTTTAGCCACTCTGTGCTGTTCAGACTTATTAAACAGGAAGTGAAGCTTTATTCTGGAGAAATCAATAATCTGATCAATAGTTCTCCCGGTCCCCGTGGAAACATCAAAGTCTTAAAAATCAACGACATTTGCTGGACTTCCTGTTTCAGATGGTGAGCAGGACGTCCAGCAGAGGGCGATGTTTCCCTGCACCCAGCAGCTGACACAGCTGTGAGGTCACCACAGCTGGGGGAGGGTTTAAAGCACACCTGTGCTGAGCCCACACCTGCCCCACACGCTGCACTGACACGCAGATGTCACACGTGTTTGGTGTGATGGTTGTACGGAGGCTCAAACATGCTGAAACTCTCAGGTCAGGTTTATTTGTATAGGACATTTAAAAACAACGAGTTTGACCAAAGTGGACAGAGTCCAGCAGCGATCAGCCTGATACCCTCTACACTGAAACCGTCTGCTCTGTGGGGTGAGAAATGTTGACAAGTTTGTTTAAACAGCTTGGCGTCTTAGAAGATGTAAACTTTACATAAAAAAAATCTAAGGATTTTTACACAAACACACACAGACACACACAGGTTTGGGGTCAAAGGTCAGTCCTTCTCTGTGTGTTTGTGTTTTCTCACTTTTATATGTCTGTGAAGGTTCTCAGTCATCCAGGTCATCGTAGTCTAAGGAGCTTGGAAAGAAAAGCGTCTGGACTTCTTTGAGTTGCTTGAAGACCTTTCACCTCTCATCCGAGAAGCTTCTTCAGTTCTAAGGGTCAACTGGTGGAGAGTCCCAGATTTAAACCCAGTGGGAGTTTCCCCCCAACGAGGGACAAAGGACCCCCTGATGATCCTCTACCTGATCACATGAGCCAAGGTGTGAAAGCGGGTGTGGGTCCCAATCAGCCAGAGTTTCAGGTGAGCTCATTGTGAAACCTGGCCCCACCCTATCATGTGATTTCCTGAGGTCAGATGGCCCAGGATGTGAGTGGGCGTTAAGGCGTCTGGGAAGGGAACTCAAAACTGGATTATAGATGGCAGAGAGTTGGTGTCGTAAACCACCGCCTCTGTTCAAAGATGGTCGCTCACAGTGGACGTAAATGTCTTCTTTCACTGTCCTCTCTGTCCAAAATGTGAACGTTGGCTTTCGAGGATGCCAACGTTCATATGACGTGAATATGGCTGTGATAGGTGTGCTGATCACGGTGAGTCTTTAATTAGACACTGACAGAGGACAGAAACAGCTGACTGAGGCCAGAGCAACAAACTGTCAGCAGGAAATAGACTGGCCCCATCAGGAATCATCAGAAACAGGGTCACGGGCTGGTTTATAACCCTCAGCTAGCTGTCACTCTGCACCTTTGTCTTTTATATATGTCACAGCAGAAACTAGGAATCCACAGAAGGAGAAGAAGAAGAAAGCTCTGCAGCTGTGATTGGAGTGAACTAACCAACTTCAGATAGATTAAAAAACGACCCGGTGTGAGTTGCACTGAAACACTTCAGAGTTTACCTGTTTACCACACCATGCTCTGAAGGAGGTTTCTTCCTGTCAAAATTGAGTTTTTGCGTCCCATCGTTGTCTTGTCTGATAGTTGGAGTTTCTCTGTATTGTTGTAGGGTCTTTACCTTACAATATAAAGAACCGTGGGCTGACCGTTGTTATGATTTTACACTATATAAATAAAGTAAAAATACAAAAATCCGGCACAGCAGCTGAGATATGAAACAGATGTTTCAACTGTGCAAACCTGGATCAAATAAAAATACTTTCCAGGTGCCAGTCTGGACAGATACGTGTTCAGCTGTTTAGGGATGCCATGAAGTCAGTATGTGAAGAGGGAGATGTGAACAGTTTTGGTGCTCAGGTTTGGATCCCTTTAGATTTCAGATGGGTACCTGGACCACTTCTATCTGCGAACCTATGGGCAGAAGTCCAAATGTCCATGAGACATGACTAAGATACAAAAATAAATAACATTTAAGAAGAAACGACATCACTGAACACACAAAAAGGGAGATCTTGATGCATGCTCAATCATCCAGGTAAGTAAATCTCCAAAAGTTGATTCTGTTCATCTGGACGTAGCGTTTTGTGGGAGAAATGTTTCGTCATCATCCAAGTGAATTCTTCAGTCTCAGCTGACTACAGGTTTCCCCAATCGTATAAATAGTACATTTGCATAATGACTGAAACCAGCCCACTGATGGAACAAAGGGCTGTGAGGTCAGTTCCTTAATCATAATTATGCAAATTCTCATGACCATTGATCAAAGACCACTGATCAATGGCCATGAGTAACAGTTTTCAGAAAACCTGTAGTGATCCAGTACGTGTCAGGAGAATCAGAACAGTTGAGACACATTTTTTCTAAACACTGCGTCTCTGTGGCTTTTAAACCCAAAAACACACTGTGCCAACAATTGGTCCACCCCAACGATTGGGTCCCCCGACACAAATAGAGTGACATAGTGTACGCTGTTATGTGCCAGGAGGATTACCAGGTGTGGCGGGGCGTGGCCTGTGGTGCCGTGCAGAGGAGGCGGATGCACCTGCCACACCTGGATATATACACCGGGGAAACCAAACAACCAGGAACGCTGGTTTGAGGGCGGAGTCAAAGAGGCCATTTACGTGAAAAGGGAATCGCGGAGGGGGCCTAAGGGTACATCTTTCACCACCTTACAATGCTGTGATTGCAGCCATATGCATCTAAATAAAGACTTAACAGACTCACAGCAGGGTGAAAACAAAACAACAGGAAACTCTCCACACTTTACAACACCTCAGTTTTGCTGATGTCTGATGTTTACAGAAGAGTTTAAGGAGCGACCATATTCTTATCCTATTCCAGTGTTTTTCTAATAAGTTAGTGAGTAGCTGCTATTGACATAGGTTGGAGTGTTAAGAGAAGGAGAGGGGAACTTTCTTTAAATGTTGCTAGAGGTTAAAGGTTTAACTGTTTAAGGGTTAATGTTCTAGTTGTGGGTTATACAGGGGTAAGGATAATGTTTTTTTTTTTATTTCTTTTCATTTGTTTGTCTTTCTTTCTTTTTTTCTTTTTGATATTTATATTTTTTCTCTCCTCTTTTTTTAATTTATTATTATTACTAATTCACCCTCCCAAGAATGGCTATTTTCATATTTTTAGCTTTAATCTACTGCAGTCGACTTACTATCTATAATTATGTCCCAATCTATGAATATTAAGATAATATCCTGGAACGGTAGGGGTTTAAATAACGTGAGTAAGGTGAAACAGGTATTGACTAGACTGAGGAGGATGCAGACAAATATAATCTTTCCCCTTTCGACTAACATACAGATAATGACTAGAAGGTGGCAGGACCTTATAGCTCACATTCACGAGGGACTTTGATTCTTATAAATAAGAACATCCCTTTTGAGATGACTAATATTATCAGAGATGTAACAGGTAGATATAATAGTACAAGGCACTTTCTTAAAGTCTAACTTCAATTTAGTCTGCGTGTACGGTCCTAATGAGGACAACCCCAAATTCTTTGAGGACCTGTTTCTATTACTCTCTACATTGGAGGGAGAAAATGGAGGGGATTTTAATTTAGCTTTGGACCCTGTTAAGGACAGGTCCTCCGATTCTACTGGCCCTACACATCCTCATGCGAGGAAGAGCATTAATCACTTCATGAACAGCTGATCCTAATACACATGATGACTGGAGGACACAAGCTGAACACAATGACAACAGACAGAGACCTTCAGAATAAAACAGGAAATCTAGAACACGAACCGGACACAAGGGGGGAGGACACAGAATACCAAAATCAGAATAACTAGAACAGAGGAAAATAATCATAAAACACAAAACGCTGGGTCAATGACCCAGCACCATGACAGTACCCCCCCTCCAAAGGCTGGCTCCAGACAGCCCAAAACAAAAAGAGACGACCAACCCAGGGCGGGCGGCAGGGGGTCCAGGACGGAGGGACCAAAACCAAACAAAAAACAAGCTCCAGTGATCCAAATGAATTGTCCAAAACACAACACACACACACTGAAATCCCTGAACAGGGTCCCAAAACATAGTTCAGGAGGCCGGCCCAGAGGCTGACAACTCAGGAGTCTAGAACAGTTCATCTCCGGGGGCCGACCATGTGGAAGGCAGTGGCGTCGACGTGGAAACATTTCAGGCAACCACCCATGCGGACGGCAACAGCGGCGACGGGGAAACAGTTCAGGCAGCCGACCGTGTGGAAGGTAGCGGCGGCGACGGGGGAAACATTTCAGGCGGCCACCCATGCGGACGGCAACAGCGGCGAAGGGGAAACAGTTCAGGCAGCCGACCGTGTGGAAGGTAGCGGCGGCGTTCGGGAGGTCGTCCATAGTGGCGATGACGCCCAACAAGCAGCCTGGCAGATGACCGCCGACGTCGAGGCGGCAGGTTGGGACCCAAAGGCTGCGTGGCCCCCGCTGCACCAGGCAAGGCAGAGGCTGAAGTGGAAGCGGAGGCTGGCCCAGACGTGGCTGAAGCTGGACCAGACGTGGCCGAAGCTGGACCAGGCGATGGCGAAGCTGACTCGGAGGCAGGACCAGATGAGGACGAGGCTGACTCGGAGTCAGGACCAGACGAGGACGAAGCTGACTCGGAGGCAGGACCAGACGAGGACGAGGCTGACTCGGAGTCAGGACCAGACGAGGACGAGGCTGACTCGGAGTCAGGACCAGACGAGGACGAAGCTGACTCGGAGTCAGGACCAGACGAGGACGAGGCTGACTCGGAGGCTGGACCAGGCGAGGATGAAGCCGGAGCTGAAGCTGGACCAGGTGATGGCGTGGGTGAAGCTGAAGCTGGACCAGGCGACGGCGTAGGTGAAGCTGATGAGGAGACTGCTGCAGGCGACGCTGATGAAGCGGATGAGGAGGCTGCTGCAGGCGAGGATGACGGCTCGGAAGCTGCTGCAGGTGAGGATGAAGGCTCGGAAGCTGCTGCAGGCGAGGATGACGGCTCGGAAGCTGCTGCAGGCGAGGATGAAGGCTCGAAGGCTGCTGCAGGTGACGCTGAAGACGAAGCTGAATCTGGACCAGGCGACAATGATGATGAAGGTGAAGCTGCTGCTGCAGGCGTGGGTGAAGCTGCTGCTGCAGGCGTGGGTGAAGCTGCTGCTGCAGGCGATGTGGGTGAAGCTGCTGCTGCAGGTGATGTGGGTGAAGCTGCTGCTGCAGGCAGCGGCATAGGAGCCGGAGGTGGTGAAGCAGGTGAAGAAGCAGGTTGCTGGATGGGCTCCTCGGGCCCTCCAGCAGAGACAGGAGGCCGGAGCGGTCCTTCGGACCCTCCAGCGGAGACAGGAGGCCGGAGCAGTCCCTCGGGCCCTCCAGCAGAGACAGGAGGCCGGAGCGGTCCCTCGGACCCTCCAGCGGAGACAGGAGGCCGGAGCGGTCCTTCGGACCCTCCAGCAGAGACAGGAGGCCGGAGCGGTCCCTCGGACCTTCCAGCAGAGACAGGAGGCTGGAGCGGTCCCTCGGACCCTCCAGCAGAGACGAGGACGGGCTGGCCGGGCTCTCTAGAACCCCCAGCGGAAACAGTCACTGAACCAGCAGGCACAGGGGCCCCTGGCACACACATGGCTGACTGCAGCTGCGCGGAGCACTGACCCTGCTCAGGCAGCGACAGCCGGGTGCAGTCCTCAGCTGGGTTCTTAGCCTCCAGGGGTCCAGAGTGGGCTGAGGGCTGAAACTCAGCCTCTGGGGGGGGCCTGAAGTGTGTCACAGTCTCTGAAATGGCCAGCTTTTGAGGACTGATAACAATAATGTGTGGTTTGTCTCTCTGCTTAGGATTAGAGGTTGTAGAACAGTTCTGTATGGGTTGAATAGACATAGCTTGCTGTACCGGAGGAGTAGGTGAAGATGATGGCTGAATAGGTAGCTGAGCTGAGGGCGACTGAAGAAAAGGTTGGGAAAATAATGGTGGTGAAGTTGGAGACTGAGCTGACGATAAGGCTGATGATTCCTCTACCAACTGAGCTATTGACTGGGCAATGGACTGTAACATAGTTTGTAATAAGTCTGGCTGTGACTGTAACTGGGCTATGGGTAGTGAGGCTGAATGTGATGGAGGTGACGGCTGGGCTTCTGGCTGGGCAGCTAACTGAGCTTCTAGCTGGGCAGCTAACTCAAAAAACACAGCCCCGGTATAAGCAGTCACAAGGTCTGGCGAAACAGAAAGAGTGTCTTTTCCACTCACCACACCCGGCAACTCAGAAGTCTCGGGACCCGGCTGTGGCGATGGACGTCGGCGGCGTGAATGTCGCTTCCTTCTCGGGGATAGCTCCGACCGGCCGGGTAATTCCACATCTGGCGGGCCAGCCACAGATTCCCCGGCAGGCCGGGCCGCAAATTCCCCGGCGGGCAATGCAAAACATTCACCGCCGGGCTGGGTCGGGAAGCGGTAGCAGCTGGAGGGTGAAGATGGAGTTCGTTCAGAATGAAGTCCTGTGCGAGCGGGTGAAGAGAGTCCAGTAGCCAGGGGTGAGCAGAGAGTAATTGCTGTAGCCTGGCTTCTACAGCGTGGTGAAATTCCTCTCCCTCACGTTCGAGCCACAGGTTAACCAACCAATCGGTGGCCGCGTTACAGGACGCACTCGATGACGCAGACTGGGGCATATTCAGAAACAGCTCCGACGATGACGTCAACGTGTTTACGGAAGCGGTTGTGGGATTCATCGGGAAACTAGCGGATGATACCGTGGAGACAAAGACTATCACAACGTTTCCCAACCAGAAGCCGTGGGTGGATAAAACCATCCGCAACGCTCTGAGATCCCGCACCGCTGCCTACAGCACGGGACTCATGACGGGGGACATGGACCCGTACAAAGCCGCGTCATATAACGTGCGGAGGGCGGTGAAAGAGGCGAAGCAGCGCTACGGGAGGAAACTAGAGTCACAAGTCCAACAGAGTGACTCTAGGAGCCTGTGGCGGGGACTAAGGACAATAACGGACTATAAAGCACCAACAACCGGTATGACGAACGCGGCCGTGACTCTGGCAGACGAGCTGAACACTTTCTATGCTCGCTTCGAGGCTGCAGCTAAGGTCTCCAACAATGCTAGTGTTGGCGGCGCTAACGGCTGCAGACAGGAAGATACTGCCAGCACCGGAAACGTGCTCGTCATCTCCGAGCATGAAGTAAGGAGAGCCTTCAAGAGAGTGAACACCAGGAAAGCAGCAGGACCAGACGGCATCCCAGGTCGTATCCTAAGAGACCAGCTAGCTCCTGTGTTCACTGAGATATTCAACATCTCTTTATCTCAGTCGGTGATCCCCACATGCTTCAAAGAGTCCATCATTGTTCCTGTCCCGAAGAAACCCCACCCTGCTTCTCTCAATGACTATCGCCCTGTAGCCCTCACCTCAGTAGTGATGAAGTGCTTTGAACGCCTGGTCAGAGACTTCATCATTTCTTCACTACCAGACACACTGGACCCACTACAGTTCGCTTACCGTCCAAATCGTTCCACAGACAATGCCATCTCTCATCTCCTCCACACATCACTCACTCACTTGGACACTAGAAGGGGGAATTATGTTAAAATGCTCTTCATAGACTACAGCTCTGCATTTAACACCATAATTCCCTCCACACTCACCACCAAGCTGGAGCATCTGGGACTCAGCTCATCTATGTGTCAGTGGATCTCCAACTTCCTAACTGGCAGACCACAGGCAGTAAGGATGGGCGGACATGTCTCAGCCTCCACCACTCTCAGCACTGGAGCCCCCCAGGGGTGTGTTCTGAGCCCCCTGCTGTACTCTTTGTACACATATGACTGTGTGGCCACTACCAGCTCCACCACCATAATCAAGTTTGCTGACGACACCGTCGTGGTGGGCCTGATCTCTGATAACAACGAGACGGCCTACCTGAAGGAGACTAGGAATCTGGAGAACTGGTGCCAGAGGAACAACCTCCTTCTAAACGTCAGTAAGACAAAGGAGCTGATAGTGGACTTCAGCACTAAGCAGGAGAGGAACTACCAGACCCCCGTCATCAACGAGTGCCCAGTGGAGAGAGTGGACAGCTTCAAATACCTCGGAGTTCACATCACGCAGGACCTGTCATGGTCCTGTCACATCAACACCGTGGTGAAAAAGGCCCGACAGCGTCTCTACCACCTCAGACGCTTGAGAGACTTCCAACTGCCCTCCAAGGTGCTCAGGAACTTTTACTCGTGCACCATAGAGAGCATCCTGGCGGGAAACATCTTAACCTGGTTCGGGAACAGCACCATGCAGGACAGACGAGCTCTACAGAGGGTTGTGCGGTCAGCTGAGCGCACCATCCGCTCCGAGCTCCCTGACCTGCACTCAATCTACAGCAGGCGGTGCCGGACCAAGGCCAGGAAGATGGTGAAGGACCTCAGCCATCCCAACAACAGACTGTTCTCTCTGCTGAGGTCAGGAAAGCGATTCCGCTCCCTGAAGACCAACACAGAGAGACTGAGGAGGAGCTTCTTCCCGCAGGCGATACGGTCTCTCAATCACACCACCACACAGTACTGACCCACACATATGGTTCTTACACACACACTGGACTTTCTGGACATTGTTTTTGCACAACACTGGTCACTATATTCTTCATATCCGGTTAATACTTGTACAGCTGCTGTTATTGTGTATATATTTATTTATATTTAGATTTCTTCATACATTCTTATATAGTTCTATATTGTGTATTTTGTTGTACAGTTATTTTATTTTCAACTTTAATTTATATATTTTATCTTATTCCTTCCCAGTTAAATTTACCCTTCATTCTAATTTGTGTTGTACAGTTATTTCATTTTTAACCTTAATTTATATTTTATTCCTTCTTAGTTAAATTTACCCTTTTTAATTTTTCATATTTATTTCCTATCTTATTCATAGCCTTTTCCTTTTTTGTTTTCTTTAGGTCACGAGCAGTTGTCCAAGCATTTCACTACATATCGTACTGTGTATGACTGTGTATGTGACAAATAAAATTTGAATTTGAATTTGATTTGAAACAGAGTCAATTAATTCCTCCCGAAACTCCTGGGAAGGTGCGGATGCTGCTGGGTCCATGTTTGGTCGGCTCGTACTGTCATGGCTGGGGCAGCAGTCGTGTTGTGGAATGAAAAGGACCCAAAATGCAGGCAGCTGACTGATGAAGAGTGTGATGTTTATTTACAAGGTGGGATAGTGGCAAGCAAGCAGTGAGGCATGACAAAACTGAAGAAAAATAAAACTGGGAGAACTAAATAACAAAACTGAGAGCATACAAAAGGGGTGCGCGGCAGAGAGACGCAGAGACAGGAACGAAACACCATGGAACACAGAAATGCAGACGAAGGCAGACGAGCCGACAACGAACACAGACCGACACCCACTAAATATACACACACAAGGTAATCGGGTAATCACACACAGGAGGGAAGAACAGCTGATCCTAATACACATGATGACTGGAGGACACAAGCTGAACACAATGACAACAGACAGAGACCTTCAGAATAAAACAGGAAATCTAGAACACGAACCGGACACAAGGGGGGAGGACACAGAATACCAAAATCAGAATAACTAGAACAGAGGAAAATAATCATAAAACACAAAACGCTGGGTCAACGACCCAGCACCATGACAATAGGACCTGCTCAAAGGAACACACAATGGTAAGTATAACCAAACTACATAAACAAATGAAAGCTCCAAATCAATTAATGATGAAGTGACATTTAGCTTTAAGTACATTTACACAGATGAAATGAATATAACCAATGCTACCACAAACAGACCTGGGATAGTATGTAGAGCCAAGGTTACATGTGCTGTGTTTACATTAAAGCATTATGATAGACTGTAAGATAACAGAACACAAAATAACAATATATGCAAGTGATGAATGGCAAATGAATTCTGTCCTAGCCACTTTGTCACAGTCACTCATACTTACAGACATATCCTGTCCAAGGCAACAATATTTTAAGGTCCGTATCAGCTTAGAACGATAACATTACGGCATCACTTTCCGCCATTTTTTCTTTCCCAAAGTAGTCAAACCCATATTACAAAGCAGCCACTAGAAGGAGCTCTAGGACAGTTTACAACCGTAATATTCAGTTTAAGTTATAAAAGGCAGAACAGGCACGTTTATTTCATTCCTTTCTTTGTTATTAATATTTGCATTTGAACTGCAAATAAAAGTCAAGACAATAAATTCTATGTTTTAATAAAGTCAATGAGTAATTCTGTTAATCAATGTAAAAGAACTGTTATTATAAGTTTATTACAACTAAGCAGCCTTGCATGACTTCTTCGAAGTCCTGTCATTCTACTCATTATACTTGCCTCTTCCAGAACATCGTGCATATACTACATCACCAGCATACATGAACTGCCCCTACACATCAGGAATTCGGCAACCAAACATGCAACACCCATACATGTTAAGCACCTGAAGGTTCTTATCGAGGTCACATATTTTGATGTTGCCTAGCACCCACCTACTATTACCGGGCTAAATTTACCCATTTGGTTAAATGGTCAAATGACCAACCTGTTTGTGTATCAGGCTGTAAGCTTGTTTACTGCAACATGGGCGGCTAACTCACTGCTGCCCCTGCTGGACGTCACAGGAACTGCAGCTTCGTGTTTCAGCCGGTTATTTATACTACAGCAGGATCATTTAAATTAAATAGTTATATTTAAAGTACTTTTAATCTTAAAATAAATTAAAACATCTATGTTTTAAGTGTTTCCAGTACGATAATAAGACTGTTTTTAATGTTTAAATGTGTTTAGGTCACTGATTTTAAATCTTTATGAATCGTGTTGTGGGTTCATCCATCCATCCATCCATCCATTCACTTCCGTTTATCCTTTTCAGGGTTGCGGGGGGCGCTGGAGCCTATCCCAGCTGCCATAGGGCGAGAGGCGGGGTACCCCCTGGACAGGTCGCCAGTCTGTCGCAGGTGGTGTGAAGTGCAACTGCTATTGCATCATCTGTAGAGCTGCGCGGACCTCTCTGTTAACCCACGGCTTCTGGTTAGGGTAAGTTTGTACAACAGCCTGCAGTACGACGTCATTGATGCATTTAAGAATACTCAGCATAATTGTTGGTGTTGTTGTTCGCGGCAGTCCGGAAGACTTCCCAGTCTGTGATGCTAAAGCAGTGACGCATAAAGTCTGACAATAAACTTTTTACTGGGGAAAAAAGTTTCAATCAATCAATCAATCAATCAATCAATCAAGGCTTTATTCAGCACATGCAGGTTGGCCTGCAGTGAAATGGGACCCCCCCCCCCCCCCCCCCCGACCTTACACACACAACACAGACATCACATGGGGATACAGGTTGGAGATCGGTTGCAGTACAGAAATGTACACTACAATGGGAAAGTACAACAGCTCCCTGACCTGCACTCAATCTACAGCAGGCGGTGCTGGACCAAGGCCAGGAAGATCGTGAAGGACCTCAGCCATCCCAACAACAGACTGTTCTCTCTGCTGAGGTCAGGAAAGCGATTCCGCTCCCTGAAGACCAACACAGAGAGACTGAGGAGGAGCTTCTTCCCGCAGGCGATACGGTCTCTCAATCACACCACCACACAGTACTGACCCACACATATGGTTCTTACACACACACTGGACTTTCTGGACTTTGTTTCACTTCATCACTTAAATCACTTTAAGCATATTTGCACTGCACAAGACATAATGTGGATTGCACAACACTGGTCACTATATTCTTCATTTCCAGTTAATACTTGTACAGCTGCTGTTATTGTGTATATATTTATTTATATTTATATTTCTTCATACATTCTTAAATAGTTCGATATTGTGTATTTTGTTGTACAGTTATTTTATTTTCAACTTTAATTTATATATTTTATCTTATTCTTTCCCAGTTAAATTTACCCTTCATTCTAATTTGTGTTGTAGTTATTTCATTTTTAACCTTAATTTATATTTTATTCCTTCCTAGTAAAATTTACCCTTTTTTAATTTTTCATATTTATTTCCTATCTTATTCATAGCCTTTTCCTTTTTTGTTTTCTTTAGGTCACGAGCAGTTGTCCAAGCATTTCACTACATATCGTACTGTGTATGACTGTGTACGTGACAAATAAAATTTGAATTTGAATTTGAATTTGATTTGAATTTGATTTGAAAAAGAGACCTCTACCCATGCTGAGCTCCTGGGAGGACAGCATGAGAACAGGACGCAAAAAAACTCCTCTTCACAAAAAGCACATAAATGTCCACAGCACAACATTATAGAGCACATGACCAGCAACAGGGTTGGGTAGGGGATGAGGAGTAATCCGAGGCAAACACAGCAGCCATCCTGCCCAGCGCAACCATTCCCGCGTGGGCCCAGACCCGCCGTGTTCTCCAGGAGGGAACAAACATCGAAGGCGTTTGGAAAGGGAGGGGGGATGAGTGAGTGCCTATCAGTGTATGTGTGTCCAGAGTTCAGCTGAGACAGTGTCCTTCGCCCTGCCAGCCTAAGTAAACAGTCCTCCAGCCAACCCAGGTGGCCTTGCATGGGATGGGAAGAACAGTCTAAGCACAGTCGTTATCAGGGTGTTGTTGTTCAGCTCCAGACTTGAGCCCACAGCTGGCACTGAAGGGATAGCCGCATTATGATGGTGCTTTTTTCTTCTTTAGTGCGAACAACTCATGAGAATTTCAAGCTGTTTTTAACAGTCCGACACTGATCTCTCACTGGTTTCAATCCCAGTGTCAGCCTTGTGGGGGTTTGAACAGCTGGTTCCGCTTTCTTAATTCTTCGATAAGCCAGGGCCAAGCCAGCTCCGATAAGCCAGAACCCTGTTACCATGGTTCAGAATAGGTAGATATCTTCAGCGTCTTCCATTGACAGTCCCGCCAGACACACGATTCTCCATTGCTGCCACCCGTCCATCGTGTATCTGGCAGGGAAAGTACCTCCAGGAAACTCAGGCTCTCCCGAGCCCAGACTTCTCGTTGAGAAAAGGGTGTCAATAGCATTCAGGGACCAGTTGATTGAATCCATAATTCTCTTTTAGGTTTTAGAGAACAGACTGTGGACGAGTGTTCAGGGTAAAGTAACACAAAAAACACGAGACTAGTTGAGGGCATAAGAGTTAAGCAGGGAAAATAATGGAGAGGAGGAGAGGAGAAAAGTGCGACCACCTTCGCCGAGAGCCAAGAGAGAACACCTTGTGATTTTATGACATCATGTTATAAGACATTAAATTATTATCAACAACATTATCAGATTCTCTCCATATCATGTGTATTTATGGTTGTAAGTGGCTTACAGTCACATTTATTATTATTAAAGATAAATACGCTCAAGTTCATTCAGAATAAGTTGTTTTTGTATTTATTATATCTAGTATTAAGTCTTAATATCTAATGTGTGTTCAGTCATATCTTCGATATAAAAGTCTTCACTGAGCGTTTGATGATGTCAAATGATCTCAGGTCTCATGACCTGCTGTTGGACAAACTGAGCTTTGACTCTGAATGCTTCACACTTGTCACACTTTTAATTTCAGTTTGTGTCCCTGATGTTTGTCGTCTGCACTGTGGATGTCTGATTTCGTTTTTCAAAGTTTAGCCTGCAGATGTGTTACAGTGTGTGTGTGTGTGTGTGTGTGTGTGTGTGTGTGTGTGTGTGTGTGTGTGTGTGTGTCTGTGTCTGTGTCAAGAGGTGTCGTCATATGATCAGCTGAGGTTCTCAGTTCAGTTTCGCTCATCTCATCATTGAGCTGCAGACACACATCGGGTGAGTTTTTACTGTTTTTCACTGAATTTTAATCTCATTTATAAACTTTAAATTTAAACAAATTAGTTTTTAAATCTAATCTGAGCTTTGAATGAAGCCTCTGTTGCACACAACATATCACACAGCGCTCACTGAGTTGTCTTTATTTAACTTCATACTGCGGACAGACTTTTATTCTGAAGGCACATAAACAGTAAATTATTTTTTTAGCCTGGCTGACTTTTATTTGGAAAGTCTTTTATTGTAAATATTTTTGCAGATTGAGGTTTAAATTTAGTGAGAGTTTAGTCTGTGGGTGTGGTGACAGACCAGCAGCTGACACTGAACCATGTTCATCTCATATGTTTCAAAGTAAAAGACACTTCAGCAGCTGGACATCCTCAAATCTGATCATTTATAATTGGAGCAAAAATCAAGCTTAATCTTTTTGAAATTGTGAGTTGTGTCAACAAAAAATACATTTTCTTTTATGGGTTTTTAAAAAAAATTTTAATTAAAAAACAAACCAAATACTTATGGAAAAAATAACAATACACATTCAAGAGAAAACTTTAAAGTAGTTATTCTAATTTTTGATTTTTACTTTATTTTGTTTATTATTTTACAGCAGGGGTGCCAGAAGCTTTATAGCTTCTAAAATGATCAGGTCCAAATGATCTGCCTACTTTAAAAAATGCTCAATACATAGTTATACATATATTTAATTAAACAATATATGTCATGTGATCTGCCCATGATACCTTTGTGAGCTGCGGGTGGATCGACAGACTCGGAGGTGTTTGTGGATTTATTATCATTGTTTTTCTAATAATTATATTTTTTCATATCAGTTTGATGATGTTGATGTTCTTTTGCCTCAAAGTATTTCTAAATTTATGTTTAAATATTAAAGACTTACTGTGGCTGGCCAGGCAAAATATTTTACTTCTGATATATTATAGCTTTTTCATAAATATATTGGGGGTTTTCCTGAAAAAATATGTTGCTTTAAAATATTTCCAGCTTCTTGCTTTAATAGGAATTTACTATTTATTTATTAAGATATCTTTTTCAAATTTCTCATTATATTGAATTATAAAACCTTCATTTTGTTTGTCTAAAATGTGTTATCACAAAATCTGGTTCTAAAGATTTGTTAAGTGAAAAGTTTTTTTAATCTGAAAACTTTTGTCTTTTTCATGCTTTTATTATCAAAGTATTATATATGCACTATATTTTTCTAAAATATTTTATTCATTACTTCAAGTATTTCTAGAATATCCTTACATTCTAACAAGTTATACAACTTAAAAAAAAGAAAACCTTGTTACTAAAAGCAGAGGACCAACAACGAAACCCTGAAGAACAACTGCCACCTCATATGACTGTTTGATTGATTGTTTTTTTGATTGATTGAGTGATTCCTTTAGTGTCATGGAGCATAAGCTGGATCTTTCCCGTCTAACGGATGAAGAGGCCAAACATGTTTGGGAAGTGATTCAACGAGATTTCAACCTCCGCAAGAAAGAAGAAGAGAGACTCAGGTACTCGTTCCCACACTCAGAGTTTTCATGTACAAATATCAGAAACATTACTAAAGTTTCAGGGTGTTTTTCAAACTGAAGCTGAAATATCAGCATTAATAATAGCACACAGAAAATTCTTGCTGCAGAAATACAACAAAATAAATAAAAAAATGCTTTGAAGCTTCTACACATTTTAATGGAAGTTTGAATATTGTTTGTATTCAGTGTTATTAAAAATTGGGCAAAAAACGGGCAAATCAAAAATCAATCAATGTACAAAGAATCAGAGAGTGAATTAAGTCCTTTTTAAAACTGATTAAGCATCAAATATGTTGTCAGGTTAGTGAAACAAAAGTAAACACAGTAAAAACAAACAAACTGAAATGATCTTCAGACATTCCCTCAGTGAATTTTGAGCTGTTTTTGGCATGCTTTCCTCTCAGAGTTGCTATTTTTAAGTCTTGGATCAGGGGACTCCAGGCCTCGAGGGCCAGTGTCCTGCAGGTTTTAGATCTCACCCTGGGTCAACACACCTAAATCAAATGATTAGTTCATTAACAGGCTTCTGGAGAACCCCAAGACATGTTGAGGAGGTCATTTAGCTATTTAAATCAGCTGTGTTGGATCAAGGACACATCTAAAACCTGCAGGACACCGGCCCTCGAGGCCTGGAGTCCACTACCTGTATCTTAGATAAACCCCAGACTTTCCCAGACTTTCTCTCTGTGACTCTGAAGCTAAACTTTGTGTGAGTCCTGGAGTTTGAACCGTTTTCGTTCATGTGAAGTTTGCAGGAATTCCAGCGTGAAAGACGTTGTTGTTGTTGCACTCGATCACGCCCCGGTCACACGGAGTTGCCTCACAAAGACGCTCTGTGTCTCCTCCAAACACTCCAACTCCCATCAGCCCCCGGGGGGAGGGAGCAGCCTCACAGGGACTCATGACTGGAGAGAAATCATCAGGAACATGTTGTCATCTTCATCCTTTAACAAGCATACAAAACAAACCGAGAAATCAATAAAAACTGATCAGAATTCAACATTTAAAACTATGAAAGAAGCCAAAATGAAATCTGTAAGAAGACTTTTTTTATACTGTGGACTGATAAACTGGACAGGTGAGGAGTTCAGACTCTTGGGAGGGATTTGGACTAGAGTTCAAAAGGAGCACACTGCCAGCTCCTACCAGGAGGAGCAGGCCTGATGTAAATCCGGGACAGCAGGAGAGATTAGATCCTTGGGCTGGCCTGGGAAGGCCTCTGTGTTACTCCAGATAAGCTAGTGGTTGGTGGTTGCAGAGAGGGAGGTCTCTCTCCATTCCTGTCCCTGTGACCCATTGCCAGATAAACAGATCTGACTTGCAGTTGTGGTCGTCACATACTCTGAAGGTTTTTGTGGCTCAGCCCCTCCATGGTTCTCAGTCTGAGGCTGGTGGGCCTCCATGTGGACATTACTAAAGGGATGGATCACAAGAAGCAGGGAGAACACACGATTCATTCAGAGCCAATTATTGAGGGGCTGTGGGTGAGTCACAGATTGGTCATTTATCTTCTTTATGACTGCTGTTCCCTCTCTTCTCTGTGAAAATGTAAAGAACCGAAGTCTCACGTTGTTTTTTTTATCAGTTTAATAATTAATACCTTCATCCAACAGTCCATGGTAGCTCCATCTCCAGAGGGAATCAGCTCCTTGGTTCTGGTTCGTCTTCCTTTGTTTTTTATTCTACCTGTCAGCGAGGTTCAAGGTTTCTATAAGATCACCTGGAGTGGAATTTGAGTTGTTGTTTGCACCTTGTGATCTGGACCTTTGGATATTTGGCATCAGCCGACCTTTCCCGTTTTTGTGGAGCATGCTGCTGAGGTTTGATCCTTTGGTGCTTTACTCTGATCACGAGCCTGACTGAATAAAGATAGGCACAAACCAAACATAGCCAAACATCTCAAACACAGATTTACCTACTCTTTGTCCTGGAAAGCAAATCCATCACCACACTGTTCTTGAGAAACGAAATGTCAATGCCTTTGTTTCTAGTGTTTGATCTTCCAGATCTTCATCATCAGGTCTTCCTTCAGATCCTCAAAATTCCTCAAGAAGTTCTCTGTTATGGTTTTAGTTGTTTGTGCATTCCTTGGATTGGTCAGAGTGTTCTAATTTTATGAAATCTATGTTCATTTGTTATATTTGTTTAGGGAGCTGGAGCTATTTTTGGTGAAGTTTCCAAACCTCAAGGTCTCTACTCCATGATAAACTCGGGGACTATCTTTTCATGTCTTTTGCAGTGAGCTGAAGAGTAAGATTGAGAAGGAGGACTCAAAACGAGAACTGCTGGGCTCTCAGAGCAACTTGTCCGACTCGCTTTGTATCCGCTGCCTGCAGCCCTTCAAGTTCCTGGTGAACAGCAAACGCCAGTGTCTGGACTGTCGCATGTACACCTGCAAGTCCTGCAGCCGCTACAACAAGAAGGAGCACGGCTGGGTGTGCGACAACTGCCGCATGAACAGGTGAGCCTCCGGCAGCGGAGAGCACTGCGTCAGCGTAAGCTCAGAGTTATTTGGTGGTCATGGTAGTTTCTTTTATGGTAGATGTTTATCATATTCTCTATATTCTGCACTTGTGTTGTTCAGGGTGCTCAAGATCGGGACTCTGGGCTGGTACCATGACAACGTGAGAAACCGTTTCAAACGCTTTGGTAGTGCCAAAGTGATGAGGTCATTGTACAAGAGGCTGAACGGAGAAGGTGAGTTTGCCTTATGTTAAAGAATTCAGAGATAATGAGTCAACTGTGAGCTTTTTAGGGTTTTATTGAAGTTACACGCTAACAGACAACTTGTGTTGGTGCTTCAGGTGGGCGTGATGATGACACGCAGAGTATGCCGGATGTCCACAGTCGTGAGTTTCTTAAATGTTTTACTATTAATAGATTTTAATTGGAAATTTTCTTCCCATTTACCATGCTATTTATATGTTACTGTCAAATGTTCCTGGTAATTAGGGTTAGGGGTTAGTATGTAATGTAAATATGTAAGAAAAATTGTGTATGTTTCTTTTCCGTGTCCTGTGTACTGTTTGTTTGTATATTTGTCTTTTTGGCTGCTGTTACAACCAAATTTCCCCTTGTGGGACAATTAAAGGATTATTCTATTCTATTCTATTCTAATTATGGGCAAAGGTTCAAATTAATCATGTAAAGGTAACAGCTGCTGGTCCAAAGCTAAGACTCACCAAACGTCACCGGGACTTAGCCAATCAAAAGAACATACGCTCAAAGGCTTAGAGTAGAGAGTAGAGTACCAGAAAGTACAACGACTACCAGAAAATTAGAGGTCATCCAGGTCTTTAAGACATTCCTGCAGTTTAACAACCGTATTTTCCGCACTATAAGGGGCACTTAAAATCGTTTATTTTCTCAACAATCAACAGTGTGCCTTATAATCCGGTGCACCTTATATATGAATTCTGGTTGTGCTTACTGACCTCAAACCCATTTTATGTGGTACACAGCACTCAAAAATCTGTCAAAAGTGTTTTAGTGGCGATCGTGGCTCAAGAGTTGGGAGTTCGCCTTGTAATCGGAAGGTTGCCAGTTGGAGCCCCGGCTCGGACAGTCTCGGTCGTTGTGTCCTTGGGGACACTACACCTGTTGCCTACTGGTGGTAGTCAGAGGGCCCGGTGGCGCCAGTGTCCGGCAGCCTCGCCGGGTGGATGACTGCTTGTGTAAAGCGCTTTGGGGTCCTTAGGGACTAGTAAAGCGCTATACAAATACAGGCCATTTTAGTATGACTTTGGTAAGCTACGAAGCCACACCGCTTGATGTATTACAGCTACAGTAGTCAGGAGCCTCACGGGGTAATCTGGGTCCAAAACTACAGTAATTGGTGTGTGTTATCTGGCTTATAGATAATGTTGTGTGTGATCTGCATAGCAGTGAAAATACATGTCTATTCACACGTACAGTGGGATGCAAAAGTTTAGGCAAACTTGTTAATAGTCATTATTTTCCTGTATAAATCGTTGGTTGTTACAATAAAAAAAATGTCTGTTAAACATATCATATAGGAGACACACACAGTGATATTTGAGAAGTGAGATTAAGTTTATTGGATTTACAGAAAGTGTGCAATAATCGTTTAAACAAAATCAGGCAGGTGCATAAATTTGGGCACTGTTGTCATTTTATTGATTCCAAAACCTGTAGAACTAATTATTGTAACTGAAATTGGCTCGGTAAGCTCAGTGACCCCTGACCTACATACACAGGTGAATCCAATAATGAGAAAGAGTATTTAAGGGGGTCAATTATAAGTTTCCCTCATCTTTCAATTTTCTCTGAAGAGTAGCAACATGGGGGTCTCAAAACAACTCACAAATGACCGGAAGACAAAGATTGTTCACCATCATGGTTTAGGGGAAGGATACAGAAAGCTGCCTCAGAGATTTAAGCTGTCTGTCTCCACAGTTAGGAACATATTGAGACAATGGAAGACCACAGGCTCAGTTCAAATTAAGGCTCAAAGTGGCAGACCAAAAAAAATCTCGGATAGACAGAAGCAACGGTGAGAACAGTCAGAGTCGACCCACAGACCTGCACCAAAGACCTGCAACATCATCTTGCAGCAGATGGAGTCACTGTGCATCGTTCAACCATTCGGCACACTTTACACAAGGAGATGCTGTATGTGAGAGTGATGCAGAGGAAGCCTTTTCTCCGCCCAAAGCACAAACAGAGCCGCTTGAAGTTTGCTAAAGCACATTTGGACAAGCCAGCTTCATTCTGGAATAAGGTGCTGTGGACTGATGAAACTAAAACTGAGTTATTTGGGCATAACAAAGGCCGTTATGCATGGAGGAAAAAGAGCACAGCATTCCCAGAAAAACACCTGCTGCCTACAGCAACATATGGTGGTGGTTCCATCATGCTGTGGGGCTGTGTGGCCAGTGCAGGGACTGGGAATCTTGTCAAAGTTGAGGGACACATGGATTCCACTCACTATCAGCAGATTCTGAAGACCAATGTCCAGGAATCAGTGACAAAGCTGAAGCTGCGCCGGGGCTGGATCTTTCAACGAGACAACGAAACACTGCTCAAAATCCACTAAGGCATTCATGCAGAGGAACAAGTACAACGTTCTGGAAAGGCCATCTCAGTCCAGACCTGAATATTATTGAAAATCTGTGGTGTGAGTTATAGAGAGCTGTCCATGCTCGGAAGCCATCAAACCTGAATGAACTAGAGAAAAGAGGAATGGTCCAAAATACCTTCAACCACAATCCAGACTCTGATTGTTGGACAACATCTTCCACCCCATGCATGAGACTCTGACAGCACTGAGCAGCTCCTTCACTGGCTGCAGCACCCACGATGTGGAACGGAGAGATTTCACAGGTCTTTCCTCCCCACTGCTGTCAGACTCCACAACAAAGACTTCAACTGATTAAACACATCCACACATGTGCAATAGCAATAACACTAAGTACAATACTCTTTCTGGCATCGTTGTATTATACTCATACAGGGAGTGCAGAAATATTAGGCAAGTTGTATTTTTGAGGAATAATTTTATTATTGAACAACAACCATGTTCTCAATGAACCCAAAAAACTCATTAATATCAAAGCTGAATGTTTTTGGAAGTAGTTTTTAGTTTGTTTTTAGTTTTAGCTATTTTAGGGGGATATCTGTGTGTGCAGGTGACTATTACTGTGCATAATTATTAGGCAACTTAACAAAAAACAAATATATACCCATTTCAACTATTTATTTTTACCAGTGAAACCAATATAACATCTCCACATTCACAAATATACATTTCTGACATTCAAAAACAAAACAAAAACAAATCAGCGACCAATATAGCCACCTTTCTTTGCAAGGACACTCAAAAGCCTGCCATCCATGGATTCTGTCAGTGTTTTGATCTGTTTACCATCAACATTGCGTGCAGCAGCAACCACAGCCTCCCAGACACTGTTCAGAGAGGTGTACTGTTTTCCCTCCTTGTAAATCTCACATTTGATGATGGACCACAGGTTCTCAATGGGGTTCAGATCAGGTGAACAAGGTGGCCATGTCATTAGTTTTTCTTCTTTTATACCCTTTCTTGCCAGCCACGCTGTGGAGTACTTGGACGCGTGTGATGGAGCATTGTCCTGCATGAAAATCATGTTTTTCTTGAAGGATACAGACTTCTTCCTGTACCACTGCTTGAAGAAGGTGTCTTCCAGAAACTGGCAGTAGGACTGGGAGTTGAGCTTGACTCCATCCTCAACCCGAAAAGGCCCCACAAGCTCATCTTTGATGATACCAGCCCAAACCAGTACTCCACCTCCACCTTGCTGGCGTCTGAGTCGGACTGGAGCTCTCTGCCCTTTACCAATCCAGCCACGGGCCCATCCATCTGGCCCATCAAGACTCACTCTCATTTCATCAGTCCATAAAACCAGTCTTGAGATATTTCTTGGCCCAGTCTTGACGTTTCAGCTTGTGTGTCTTGTTCAGTGGTGGTCGTCTTTCAGCCTTTCTTACCTTGGCCATGTCTCTGAATATTGCACACCTTGTGCTTTTGGGCACTCCAGTGATGTTGCAGCTCTGAAATATGGCCAAACTGGTGGCAAGTGGCATCTTGGCAGCTGCACGCTTGACTTTTCTCAGTTCATGGGCAGTTATTTGGCGCCTTAGTTTTTCCACATGCTTCTTGCCACCCTCTTGACTATTTTGAATGAAATGCTTGATTGTTCGATGATCACGCTTCAGAAGCTTTGCAATTTTGAGACTGCTGCATCCCTCTGCAAGATATCTCACTATTTTTGACTTTTCTGAGCCTGTCAAGTCCTTCTTTTGACCCATTTTGCCAAAGGAAAGGACGTTGCCTAATAATTATGCACACCTGATATAGGGTGTTGATGTCATTAGACCACACCCCTTCTCATTACAGAGATGCACATCACCTAATATGCTTAATTGGTAGTAGGCTTTCGAGCCTATGCAGCTTGGAGTAAGACAACATGCATGAAGAGGATGATGTGGACAAAATACTCATTTGCCTAATAATTCTGCACTCCCTGTATTGTATATAGCATTTGTATTCTATTTTATTCGATTGTATATAGTATTTTATTTTAATTTATTTTCTTCTATTCTATTGTGTACAGTATCTTATGAATATATTATTCCAGTGTTTTTTTCTTCTAATTTTTCTATGCAACTTTGCACTGTCCACTGCTGTAACAAAACAAATTTCCCACGCGTGGGACTAATAAAGGTTATCTTATCTTATGTTATTGGAACCTGCAGGAAGCGCTTAGAGGCTGTAATTTCTGCAAAAGGTGGATCTACTAAATATTGATTTCATTTCTTTTTTTGTGGTGCCCAAATTTATGCACCTGCCTGTTTTGTTTAAACAATTATTGCACACTTTCTGTAAATCCAATAAACTTCATTTCACTTCTCAAATATCACTGTGTGTGTCTCCTATATGATATGTTTAACTGACATTTTTATTGTAACAACCAACGATTTAT
The DNA here is from genome assembly GCF_041146795.1 of Maylandia zebra. Lineage (NCBI taxonomy): Eukaryota > Metazoa > Chordata > Actinopteri > Cichliformes > Cichlidae > Maylandia > Maylandia zebra. The sequence goes on from NC_135181.1 coordinate 42,484,744, forward strand.
ACAGGAAAATAATGACTATTAACAAGGTTGCCCAAACTTTTGCATCCCACTGTATACTGTGAATAGATTTGCTCCTAGTAAAGAACCTTGTGGAACTCCATAGTTAACCATGTGGTATACATACAAATGTGTACACATTAATAATGATTTGCTTTTTTATAAAGCACTGTTCAAAATTAGCTGTGGAATCAAATGGTTCAAAAGGAGCATCATCTAAAACTAAAACTGGACAGAATAATGACAAAACATGTTGCATTTTCAGACGCGTATAATGGCAATGAGGATGATCAAGGAGAATTCGAGGGTCAGCGCTACAAAGTGGTAATAAACATAAAAGTGATAAAGATGTGATTCTACATCTGTTTTATGAAATAATCCACATTCAGGCGTAACGTGATGTGTTTTCAGATGAGGAAGAACAAACGTCTGCTGTCTGTTCATCCTATGGACTTTGACAATGAGGATTATCTGCCTCACTCACGGCGTCCGTCTGTACAGGTAAGTCAAAGTTATGAAAAGCAAACATACAAAAGAGATCTAAAACCATGTGTGTAACTTTGGATTCACAGCAGCAGCAGGATGATCGGTACTATAGGAATGACGTGGACTACGACCATTACAGCCACAGAGGAAACCGCAGGAAGAGCCTGGACCGATATGCCATGAGACCTGGTCAGTATACCAGCATACCAGTCTTCCAGCAACATGATGCAGGTCCCAAAATACACAACCAATTTCACATGTCCAACAAAATAAACTGTTTAAACCACTGTGGTCTATATGGGGGTTACTGGGGCCCACAGAATCTGTCCACCATGATTTACCTTCCCACAGAAAACTTCTGGGAGTAACTCTATGGAAATGCGGGAATTAATGGAAATGCTGTTTGTCCTGTAGCTGTTTTCACTGGGGCTCCACCTGCTGTCTGTTGGAGGAATCACAGCTTTTGTTTCACAGATTTATCACATCAAACAGATGCCTTCAAAACAAGCCTGTGAGACTGGATAACTAATTGCAAATTTTACTTATTATCAGGTTTAGAAAAAATTTCTACTTTGGATGTCCGACATGCTGCTTTTTATTTCCAACATGTACATTTACCTGAATGTTTTTACCTACCTGTCCATCTTTGTAGATCTGCATCCACCTGGGTGTTTTTGTGTGTCCATGTTTACCTGTGTTTGTTATCAGATGACAACGGAGAGAATCGGATGGTCCGGACTCGTTCTCTGTCCAAGATTACCTCGTCGGTGGCTCGGCAGCAGTACATTGACACATCAGACGAGGAGGAGTACCAGAGGTACCCGCAGATGTACCAACAACCACCCCACCGCCGAAGGGGCAGTAGAACCTCCTCCCAGGAGAACCTGGGACAAGCCCCGCCGGTAAGGACAATCAACCAGTCACTTTAAGTTAAATTTTGGTGGCATAAACATTGGATTTTCTTCTCTTGATTCTTGGAAAACCTGTTTTAATTCTATGTTTTGCCTTTTTTTCTTCTTCATGGTATTTTGTACAAAAAGTTTCAGTCCGTATAATCTCAGCCATAAAGAACCAGGAGATATTGTTAACTGACACGGAGTCTTTTTGTCATACAAAATCATCTCCTTGGTGTTCATGTTGATTTTACATTGCAGATAAATGAACTGAGCAAACGAATGTTGGCCATCGAGAGTCTGCTGAGCCGCCTGGAGGAAAAGATTACACCTGGTGTAAACGAGGTGAGATGCGATGATGATGTGGGATAATGTGAGATCATTTCCTGAAACCAGTCGGTACAAACATTCTGTAACTTTGTTTTACAGCAGGCATCAAATCCATCAGCTCAGAATGAGGAGGAGAAACTGAGAAGGAAGCTTAGTGAGCTGGCGGGGAACCTGAGCGATAAGGGCCCGTCATCGGACGACGAAGCTGGGAAGAAGTCCTTTTCTGTGGGTAAAGGTTTGGCCGGACTGAAGGGTGGCCCAGCAATCGCTCTGAACTCCCGGAAGAACAAAGAACTGAGCTCATCCAGTGATGAGATGCCCACTGAGGCTCAAAAGGTAGGAAGACTGATTCAGTCCACTGTTTACAGAATTAATTGAATTCCAACCCATAAATCCAGAGAATGGGAACCTGGAGGTTTCTCAGACCACCAGTGGATCCGATGTTATAAAAAGCTTACTTTTGGATCAGTGCACAATCATTTAATGGCAAATTCGTTTTTAACATTGTTTTCAAAGAACAAAATAAAGTCTAAAAGGTTTTTTAACTCTTTATTTTGTCCGATGTCTCATAAACATCCAGGTTCCCACGTGTGATACATTCAGTGCTTCTACAGCATGGCTTGGCTTCTCCCCAAAAACGCTGTTTTACTCCATCTATAACGGGTCTGAACACCATGTTTCTTGTTCATTCTCATGTTTTTGTCCTCATCCACTCCTGAAAATACTGAACGTTTCTCTAAACTTCTCATTGGTTTTCTTATTCCATCTGTGACAAAAAAATAATAATGAGAAATGAGGTGTGGTTCCTGTCCTAGTAAATTCACATCTACAGACTAGATGTCCAGTGACCTCCTTATGGAGGAGAACTCTTTCTGATGCATCACGGACTAGTCCTCACTAACCTGCTGCCTCCTGCATTGACTAACAGCCGTCTGTTAGGTTACTGTTACTGTGAAGCTCAGCAGCTACCTGCCTGGACCACATGACCCCTCACCTGTACAGGTGTTCACCTAAAAACTAAACCTCTGCTCAGTCATGTGACACCAAACAGAGGGAGAAATCTGTAAAAGCACTGAGTGTTGGGAAACCTCTTCGTCTGCCTCTGAATCATAGCTGGGGAATCAGCAGCATAGTTTTTAACACTGTAGTCAGGTCTGTCTGAAACACATGCCACCATTTTAGGAACAAAAGGTGTGCACCACATTTAAAAGTAGAAAGTTTTTTTTATGTGCAGAGTCCTTTTTAATCGCAACATGACCTCCCAGAGACACAAGTCAGACACAAGAAATGCTGTGGTGCTGTGGGGCATCCAGCCCGGTAGCTGCTGCAGGATGGGATGTTGTTTTCCAGCTGCTAACATCTGTCCCTCTACATGGCTTTCAGAGATCGACTGCCGCCGCCCTCTGTGACCTCACCACTGAGGTCCTGAGAACCATTAATGCCACAGAAAACGCTATGGTCGAGTACGGCCTCTCAGAGCCGATCGACAGGTCCCACTTAGTAGGCACTGACGTAAAGCAGGCCGATGATGCGTTCAGGGAACTTGAGGAAAATGTAAGCCTCCAACATGAACTGCACACCTCATTGTCCCTGAAACCCAACCCTCTACCTCGTCCGAAGCATGACGGAAATGTCTGGACTGGCTTTAACCTTCCCGGCTGTTGTGTGTCCGTCCATCAGCGACAGGGCTGGTGTCGGTCAAACACACTGGGTCCAGTCTCAGTCCAGTTTGAGTCCAGTTACAGCAGTTCTAGATTTAGGAAAAGGTTACGTGATCATTTGAAACATGCCCCAGAACAGTTGGTAAAACCAGGTCGATGCTCATTATTGTTCAATAGCCTTAAAGCTATCAGTAAAAATGACCCGTTAGGAGAATGTGTACAATATAAGGGATTTGTTCTAGTTTCATCATCAGGTCATAATGTCATGACTGAACTCTACATCCTCTGATGAGACCAGGTCTTCTCCTGTTACCTGTTCAGTGATTGAGTCAGTCAGAGAACCAGTGTGTTTCACTGATGCTCAGGCCTGTCTTCATCATCATCACCATCATTCTCAGTGGTCTGGAGGCGTGTCAGCTGACCCAGGGGTCTGTCCTGTTACCTGTTTAGGTGTACATCACGGCCGGTCAGTCCTACGAGCTGGAGTCGAAGCTGCGGCGGCTCGAGCAGAGTGCCAAGAATCAGTTTGGAGGGGCGACGGACTCGGAGCTGTCTGACCTTGAGGACGTGGTGGCACTGACCGCCGCCAGAGTCCAGAGTGCTGAGAGCGAGGTGGGTCAATGGCTCTGGATGGACATGGTCATGTTTACGCGGTGTCTAGGAACAAAATGGCTGATGCTGGAATAAACACAAATTTCTTACAGGAAGCTTTTCAAGTCTTCCTGTTTTTAATAAGCAAACTCAACAGTTTCCCTTCATGTTTGTTCCATCTGCAGGTCTCTGATATTGAGAGTAAAATCGCTGCTCTGAGCGCCGCCGGATCCAAGAAGAAGGTCAGTGTGTGAGGAAATGATGTCAAGGTTACATTAACGTGTGCTCACTCACAGGAACAAATAAAAAAGTTATCGGGCTTCAGCTGTTAGACGGTCATCACTTTTCTAGTGTAACCTTTTTGAAGGGAAACTCAGAGCATAGACTGGACTGAGTTACTGAAGAGAAATAATGGCACTGGATATCGGTACCCATCCCTAATTTTAACATGGGAGTATATGAGGACTGAGTCACTGCTGGAGCCTCTAGTGGACACCAGAGGAACTGCAGGTTTTGGTTTTCAGAGGTAGACGGTTGACTGGATGCCATGTTAGCTGCGTGGAAACAGTTTCTTTCTAACATCACTCAGGACTAAGTTAAAAACTTCCATGTTTCTTTGCAGGTTTCAGGAACTCAGAGAAAAAAGTCGACTCAGGATTTTCAGAGTAAGAAACACACTCACGTTGCTTTCTGCACGTTTAAAGTGAAGAAGCTGAAACATGTTACAGTCACGTTCCAGGCCATGACATTACAAAGTTGTGATGCGTGTTCGTTAACAGCGAAGAACCGTGTTAATGAGCATTTCTTGTTTCAGAAGCTAACGGCACTCAGTGGAAATCCAGCAACATGTTCTGAAGCAGAAACAGACCTTCAGCAGCTGCTGCTTGCTCCTCTTCGTCATGAAGCCTTCATCATAGAGCAACTCAAAGAGCAACTTTTATCTGTAACTGCTGCTGCTTATGTGTTAGAAACATAACCCATGATTACAGCTGGTAGATTTAGACAAAATATGAGAAAACGTGAAAAAGTACGTACCAAACTAAATGAGTATTCAAATGTACAGTCATTACAATATTTTTTGAAGCTCAGAGGCAGCTGGAGAGAATTACATGGGAATGAAGTAACATGAAAATGTTTAAAAATGTATAAATCCAAAATATTTCGTTTTAACACTGACAAAGTTTCGGCTTGTCTCAGCAACGCAAAGCCCCCAGCATCCGACATCAGCATGGAGGAGAGGAAGGCACTCACATCACTTAGTGATGACAACAAAATCATCATCCTTCCGGCAGACAAGGGCAGGTGCACAGTATTGCTAAACCAGAAAGACTGTCATGAGAAAATTTTGTTACTACTCAGTGACAAAAATACTTATGAGCCCCTGAAACGAGGCCCATGAAGTGGACTGTCTGTCTGAAGCAGTTAGAACAAGACGATGCTATGGACTTGATCTCATACCACAGGCTGTACCCAGGGTAATCAACACCAAGTCTGTATGGTTTACCGAAGATACATGAACAGGATGCACCTTTAAGACCGATTGTCTGTATGATCAACTCGGTCACCTATAACAACCCAAAGTTTCTGACTTCGATCCTCAACCCGCTGGTAGGCAGCTCTGAACACCACATCCAGAACACCTTGGAGTTTGTTGAGAAGGTGAGAGATGTCATTATGGAGGCAGATGAAACCATGGTCTCGTACGATGTTACATCTCTTTTCACTTGCATCCCAGTCACGGAAGCGTTGGAGGTAGTAAGAGATTACAGGATGACACCAACCTTAGCAACAGGACCACTCTCAGCATCAGGGATCATATTTTCCACATATTTCACATACAAGGGTCAGTGTGCCATGGGTTCCCCAGTTTCACCCGCTGTGGCCAATTTGTACATGGAAGAAGTGGAAAAGAGGGCTTTGCTATCCTACCCTGGAACACCACCAAGTCATTGGTTCAGGCATGTGGATGACACCTGGGTGAAAATCAAATTTCAGGACGTACCACAATTCATGTATCACATTAACTCGGTGGACCGACACATCAAATTCACCAGGGAGGATATGAAAAGTGGCAGGTTAGCCTTCTTAGACTGTGACATTTCCATCAGTAATGGGGGACATCTAAAAGCTAAAGTGTACCGGAAACCTACGCGTAGGGATCAGTATGGCGCGATATGGCAGCCTCGCTTCTGTCAGTCTGCCCCAGGGCAGCTGTAGCTACAACTGTAGCTGCCTCCACCAGTGTGTGAATGTGAGAGTGAATGAATAGTGGCATTGTAAAGCGCTTTGGGTGCCTTGAAAAGCACTATATAAATCCAATCCATTATCTAAGGTTTGACTCTCATCATCCACTGGAGCACAAACTGGGTGTCATCAGGACGCTACAACACAGAGCGAACACCATCCCCACAGACACAGCAGTCAGGGAAGCAGAAGAACATCACATCAAGAAGGCGCTGAGTAGATGTGGTTATCCTAGCTGGACATTTGTCAAAGCTGGGACGGCACCGAAAGAAAGCTCCAGCCAATCCAGGAGAGAAGGGCAATCAGTGCCTAAGCAAAAACCTGTAGTGATCCCGTACGTGTCAGGAGTATCAGAACAACTGAGACACTTTTTTTCTAAACACCGGGTCTCTGTGGCTTTTAAACCCCAAAACATGCTGCACCAAAAATTGGTCCACCCCAACGATCGGTCCTCCAACTCAAACAGAGTAACATAGTGTACGCTGTTAAGTGCCAGGAGGATTGCCAGGACTTATACATCGTGGAAACCAGACACCCTCTGGCGAAGCGGATGGCACAACACTGAAGAGCCACCTAGTCAGGGCAAGACTCTGCAGTCTAGTCACACCTACAGGCCAGTGGACACTCTTTCAATGATGAGGATGTACAGATCCTGGACAGGGAGGAACGCTGGTTTGAGGGCGGAGTCAAGGAGGCCATTTACGTGAAAAGGGAAAGACCATCTCTGAATTGAGGAGGGGCCTAAGGGTCACCATCTTACAATGCTGTGATTGCAGCCATTCCCCAATTCTCTGTGAATGGTACTAATGGCCATTGATCAGTGGGCTTTGATCAATGCTCATGAGTATTTGCATATTAATGATCAAGGAACTGACTTCCCAGCCCATTGTTCCTTCAGTGGGCTGGTTTCAGTCATTATGCAAATGTCCTGTTTATAAGATTGAAACCTGCAGTCAGCTGAGACTGAAGAAGTCACTTGGATGAAACATTTCTCCCACTGAAAAAGTCCAGATGAACAGAATCAACTTTTGGTGACTGACAGAAGACAGATATAAAAACTTTATTTCAAAATAAAATCTATTAACTTTAAAACCATTTCTAAACGTAATCTCCTCTGACGCAATTTGATTGGCTCAGACAGACAATTCACTTTTTACTTTTATGTTTAATTCTGGCACCACTGAGCTTCTATAGACTTTGGTCAGCTGTTTATTAAACTTGTGTTTGTATCACTGCTGATACGATCAATAAATTTTAAAATCAAACCCTGTTCTTATTTGATCCATGTATTGATTTTATGGATGAATGGTACTGATCATCAGAACTGATCACATTTAGAGTTTAACATATTTAGTTTCTTTGATTATTGATAACATTGATCTGCATTTGCCTTTGTGATCCATAAAACATCAAATCAATTCTGCATTTTTAACTTATTTCATATATTCATGAGAAAATTACAGGATTCTTTACCATCAGTGTGTTCAGCCTTGAGATTACTGAAGCAGTCCATCCTCTGACCAGCAGGGGGCGATAATTCCTGCAAAGGAGGGTGGATTCTACATAAAGGAGAAGTGGACTATCTAATCCATAGAGGGCACTTTGTAGCTCCTTTTATACGAGCTCACAGTGTGTCCAAGTACTTAGAGTGTCTAGTTACTGGCTAATGACATCAGGCAAACCCATGAAACACTCCAAATTCACTCAGCTCCAATAAAAGTGTTAAATGTACACACGTCATGAAAAAGAGCATTTACGAGCTAAGTTAGAGGCTAGCAGAAAGTTAGCTAGCTAGCTTGTAAAGATGAAGATGAACCATGTTGTGACTGAAGGTGTTGTGATATTTTGATACCATGGTAGCATTTACAGGATATTGTTTTATTGTGATATTATACAGAAAAGAGTTACTCAATAAGGCCCATTTAATAGTTGTTTTTCTCTTTCTCTCTGACCCAAGAATTGATGTGTAAGACTCACAGGCTGGTACCCCAAGGTCGAAAACACCACAGAGACGAGACCACTTCCTTACTCCCATCCTCCCTTCCTTATCTTTTAGAAAAGAGCCAGGTGGTTTGTTTCAGAATTCACTAATGAAAGAACTCTGTATTCTATGTCTAGGAGTGTATTTTGCTGGGATGATCATAAATTGTAGCTGAACTGATAAACTACACACAGGATACTTCTTTGCTCACAAGGCAGGAAGACGTTTCCTTATTTGGTCTGTACCGGTTTGAACTGAGAACTTGCTGACACACGAACCTTTTTTTTCTCTATATAAGCTGTTGTATACTTAATAAACCTTTGAGTCGATTTGGGAAGACAACCTGAAGCAGTCTGTGTTTCCTTGTTCTCCCAAGCTGCTCCCGACGTCGTAACTAACCCAGCTGAATGGCATACCTGAGTGTTACTTTGAATAATTAGGAATCTTATAAGGAAAGGACAAAACTCTGCTTATCGCTCGTGCCTTGGAGGGAAAACCGGGATGGACATTTTTTCCTTCAATTTGGCGTCAGAAGTGGGATGGACTGACAGAAGGTAAATATGCGTCTTTCATATTTATATAAAGACCGTATTATACCTCTCTCAGTGATCGATCCATAAAAAAACGGGATATGCTGACGAAGTTTCACTTAGTGATCCAGAGAGATACACTGACGACTTCCTCAGTCCCCGAATAAAGTAAATTAACCCTTGTGTGGTGTTGGTGGACCCGCTCAGAAAGACACAGGAAGTTGCCTGTTGTCTTGAAACGTACGTTAAAAAGTGAGAAGTTGCTCACTCAGAGTTAAGTGAGAAGTTGCTCACTCAGAGAAAGCTAGTAAATAATTAAATTTAATTTTGTTAAAAAAAAAAAAAAAAAAAAAAAAAACGAAAGAAAACTGAAAACGGGTCTCACAGACCCGATTACCATACAAGGGTTAAAAGCAGTAAATTAAAAGCAGAAAGACACAGGGAGTTGCCTGTTGTTTTGCGAGAAGTTGCTCGTTAAGCGAGAAGTTGCTCGCTAAGTGAGAGTTGCTCACACAAACAAAAAATTGCTAGCAATAAATTTAAAGTAACCTCAGCTGTGCCGCAGCGAAAATACTAACATAAATCCTTCAAGCGTGTAAACCCCTCTGGAAATCACTGAACATGAGTCAGAATTATTCAAAGACCACAGACAGGTCCGATAAAAAAATCTAAAGTACCTGTAAAACCAAAAATTAATAAAATACAAAATAAAGTCTCAAATAACGGCTCAGTACAACTCCCATTTCCGGTTACGTGTAACCCACGTCCACGAATCGGCGAAGACTTCCATGATTACGTATCCAGAACATGCGGAAGTTCTTATGTGACTGACTTTGTTTACAACTTACGGACTGTAAGTTCAATGCATTCTAATTTATTTCTGGAGCCTTATCCCGAACGATTATCGCCAGAAAACAGGTCAGTAGAAATGTTGAATACCATTTGCGATAAGAAAAGTAGTCTGCTTAAAAAGTCCTGTAGAAAATACATGATAGAATGCCGCGACGTGATACATCAAATGTTACCACTATGGAAAAAGGGACCGGAACCAGGTGTAGATGCTTTAACATCAAATAAAACTAGTGCAGGCTCTAGCAAAGAACATAAACCTACCGCAGGAAAAGCTAGTCTTGCATGTTCAGCCGTTCAGCCTACAGCCCCACCTCATTACGATGAGACCGAATTAATAGTCGCTGTAGCAGCTGCACGTAAACAATGTCAGCATTCTGATCCAACCAGCTCAAAAGAAAGCGACGAAAAATCTGAATCACATGCAACGGATCTTAGCCATCTCTTTAAACAGGATCAGGAAAAACAATATATACGCCGCAAGGAAGAATTAGCAGAACATAAAAAAAAAGAGAAAAACTTTTGAAAGAAGAATGTGAGGAACTTATGAAAAACAATTTAGACGACTATGAAGAAAAACTTTTGCATCAGGCAGTGTCCATGATAGACACCCACATGAAACGCCACGATATCGTAGCTAGAGGTTTAGAGGTAGCTAAAGAAATACCTGTTACCCGAACTTTAATAAAGACTTATCTAAAAGGAAAAAAGGAAAAACAAAGCCAGGATGACAAAGGTCCTTACGCCAACACTCGCGGTAGTAAACAAACAGAACCAAAATCTAGTGACGTCAATGACACTTACCCCTTTATGATAATAGGAGATCAGTGTTGTATTCAGCCCCCTAAAATCTCAGAATTAGTGACAACTATTAAAGAGCTTCCCGATCCTCTTAAAAATCCTACAGCCTTTGTCTCTGCACTACAGAGAAGTACCAGATATCACCATTTGGGTGGTCCGGATTACAGGTACATATTGTGTCAATGCATTCCTGGAGTAACCAAGTCACAACTCATAAGAGAGATAGGTGAATTAGACCCAAAGCACGATAAAGCATCCACAACTGCAGAGTTTTTGTGGGTAAATAATGACAAAGTCGCCGATTTCTTTAAGAATCTAAAGAAATTCCTGCTCACAATGTCCAGAGACAAAATTGACTTAAATGCAGTAACTATGTGTAAACAGAAGCCTGATGAATCTATCCTAGTATTCATAAAACGCTTTATGCACTGTTGGACAAGCTAGAGGTGCAAATTTAGCTCAGTTTTCCAGCAGCCGCAGACACCCAGAGCAAAAATGAATTTGTGTATTTCATTTAACATAAAGGGTGAAATGTTTGCTGACACTGATAACAGCTTATGTTTTTTCTGCCCTATGTACCGACATGATGGAGAAGGAACATCCTCTGTGTCAGCTGGACCCTCAGCAGAGAATGAACTCAACATCCTTTTTGTCCGGTACTCTATGTCACACACTGTGCCAAAAACAACGTGTACAGACGCCACTACCAGGTAATCCCATGACTGGGAGCCACACTTTTGTTTCTCTAAGGTCAAACAGTGATTTTGTCACATAACTCAGACATAGTTTATGACATAACTACACCATGTCGTCACATAGATCTAACCTAACCTATCCACTGTACTATTTCTGCAGTTACATTGCCAGCTGAATACCAGAATATGACATTGTGGTCTAAAAGTGAGAATGATATAGGATTTATTGACTGCATACCTTATCACGTACACCTATTAAAACACAACAAGCCAGTATATGTCAAGCAACATCCCATTTCTGCCGAAAAAGCCGCAGCCCTAGATGTCATGATGGGAGATTTATTGACTACAGGAGTAATAAAGCCCACACTCCTGTCAATCCTGTGCCAAAGCCTAACAAACCTGGCGTATGGCGTTTCATACAAGACTTAAGGCAAATTAATGCAGTCAACATTCCTCTGCCACCTCTCGTTTCAGATGTTCACAGCATATTGACATGCATTGCATACACATTTTACCGTGGTGGATTTATGCTCCGCTCCTTTTTCTCAGTACCTGTGCATGAAGACACACAGCCGTTATTTGCATTCACACATAGAAATAAGCAGTACACTTGGACTCGTTTGCCCCAAGGCATGATAGACAGCTCTGCTGCTTTCTCAATGGTGCTTCACTCCTCCAGGGCTGCACCCTGATCCACATGTGGATGACCTCCTCCTCTGTGCTGAAAGTGAAAAACTATGTCAAACTGCTACACACATGCTTCTCCAGCACCTCCAAAAGACTGGCCACAAAGCATCAGCAAAGAAAATGCAGTACTGTCAGACTTCTGTTCAATATTTGGGATTCACACTGTCTCACGGAAAACGTTCCATGACTGCAGACAGGGTCAAAGCTGTGACCTCCGTCCCTCGGCCCACTACACAGAAGGAAATGTTGTCCTTCCTGGGCATGGTGAACTATTGCAGACAGTGGATACCAGACTGTTCTTTTCATGACCACATTCTGCGTGACTGTTGTAAAAAAGACAAGCCTCCTCGAATACTGTGATCCACAGAAATGACTGCCTCTTTCAATGCATTAAAGGGAGTGCTGACCTCCGCCACTCAAAGGTGCTGCCTGAATTGTTCAGGGAATGCCGGCCTGCCTGAGGGCAGTAGCAGCTTGCTCTATCATGATAAGGGACTGCGAGAAGCTCACACTCTCACATGACACTATTCTACACACCAATCACCAGGTCACGACCATTCTAGCAAACATAACTACACAACATATGCAAATCTCACTATAAAAGCGAGCAGCACACCCAATTCGCCAGCACATTTATTGATCCTATGCTGTGTTCTTCTGACCGACAGGATGGCTCAGACAGGCTTGACGATCATGACTGCATGACACGTATACAGGAATCCACAGCACCACGTCCAGATTTAGAGCAAACACCTATCCCAGACTCAGCCACGGTTTATGTGGACGGGTCCTGTTCAAGGCCGAGTGACAACTCATTTCTTTGTGGCTATTCAGTGGTAACAGTGCCTGACATCATACTAGAGGCTCACTCATTACCATTTCACTCAGCACAAAAAGCAGAGCTCATGGCTTTAATACGCGCCTGTGAGCTACATTTGGATAAGCGTATGACAATTTACGCAGACAGCCGCTATGCATTTGGCGTTGTGCATGACTTTGGCACATTGTGGAGACAGAGAGGATTTAGATCTGCTGATGGAAAATAAATTGCTAAATTCTGATTTTGTTCAAAGACTTTTTCAGGCTATACAGCTACCATCGGCCGTTGCAGTTGTAAAAAACGAAAGGACACAGTACAGCTGACACAGACGAAGCAACAGGTAATGCCTTAGCAGACGTGACAGCCAAGGCTGCAGCTGCATCACAGCTCCCACCTCCGCAGGAAGTATTATCTGTGCCCCTACAGCTGCCACTTGTTACACTCCCAGACTATTTAGACACAAATGTTGATTTAAAATTCATACAAGAGCAAGCCTCTGCATGTGATTACACCTATTGGGAGAATAATGACTGTACCTTAGATGACAGGGATGGCCTATATAAAAACCTTGAGGGTTTGATTGCCCTCCCATCTTCCCTGCTGCCAGTCCTTGTCCGACATTTTCACGGTGTGAGTCATGTCGGACAAAGAGGGGTAATAGGGGCAATAAAATCAAGATTTGTAATTGAGAAAACATCACATGCAGTAAAAAGCATATTAGCAACCTGTCTAACATGTGCACGAACTAATGTAGGAAAATCAAAAGCAAAACATCAGCATTTACCACAACCAGATTTTCCATTTCATACATTACAAATTGATTTCACACATATGCCAGTACAAGGAAGCATCAAGTACTTACTGGTAATAGTGGATCAATTTAGTAAATGAGTAGAAGCTTATCCAACCTCAAAAGAAACTGCAGAAGTAGTCTGTCAAAAGTTGAGCAATGAAATAATACCCAGATTCGGAATACCTCACCAGATTAACAGTGATAGAGGATCTTCATTCACATTAGAAGTAATTCAAAAGTGTGCTAAAACTTTAATGACCTGGGTCAAATTACTTCCTCAAGTCCTCTGTGAGATTGGAATGACTCCATCTGCAGTAACCAAATTATCTCCATTTGAAATAAGATTATTTCCAACACCATGGTCAGCTTCCAGAGGGGCACCGCTAGTAGAAGGTGATGTATATTGCATTGTCCACTGATGTTCACAACCTGATAGAAAAACTGAATAATAACTATCAGAAAGTTTGTCTCTCTCAGCCTTTCCCCTCCACAGTTCCACCAGTGGAGACAAGGAGATGCGTGTCGGAGAAGCCACTAAAACCAAGGACACTCTGGGAGGCCGCGCGTGTTCCAGCCCCAGACTGTACTGGCAGTGACGAAGAACCAGCATCCTCACAGACGGACAACCTCAGTGGATTCATGCCAGCAGGGTTAAGACCAGCCCAATCGGACCATCTCAGGCGTCGGATCAAGCAGATGACATCTCCGGCGGGCCAACGCCCGGAACCAGCGCAAATAAACACACGGGTAGATGACATCTCAGGCGAGCCAGCGCCCGGATCCAATGTACATACACACACGCAATCACTGATTAACACACAACGTCTGAAAGAACAACAACAAGGTACTCAAACATCCAGCAGGAACAGAAAGCCAAAAGTACCACATGATGTCTAACCTGATAAAGCCAGACTCATTCCATCCTGATAATGGAGAAAATGAAATGCCCATTGTCATCATACGACGCTTATTCTGTGTCTCTCGAACCTGGGACCAGGCCAGAAGACGACTGAAGAACTGTCTTTCTTATATATTTAGGTTATTTATCATACCTATCGCATTAACCTTAGGATTTTTCTTTGCTATTTTGTATTGTAAACTGCAACCATGTTCACATTTCTGCAGGTCGTATTTTGCTGACGATACCTCATGCTCTATTTTGCAAGACACCTACTTAATGCACTCCTCACGTTCCCTAAAATCAGTAAATAGCAACATAGACGCCACTAATAAACCATTTTATGCACCCTCTAGAGCAGGAGCTAACGCCTGGTATGAAAATGCCAGAACAGCCGCTCGTGATTTAGGAAACAGTAACTGTTATGTCTGTTCAAAGGCTAATCCAGAACAGGTAATAGTAGGATACCCCATATCCGGTTTCCCCCTCACTGAGGGACTAGAGAAAATCGGCGGAGATAATGCTCTCCTTAAAGACGCTTTACAGTTGACTCTGAGCCCTCTCGACTGCCTACTTAGACACACACACACACCAACTAACCCTGAGACTCCATTAGGCGAATTATTGAAGTTATCTAATGACACCGCAGGGACCTGCGCCCCAATGAAACGCCCTAAGAATAGGTTAAAACCCTCACTGCCCTTAGGACAGATCCCTCTCCATTTTAATACTAGTATGATATGTCTGCGCAGACTAAAGTTAACTGGCCCAGACACACACATAGATTATACAAAGGATAACTATACATTCTTCTCTGACTCCCCAGGTGCACGCTGTAATGAGACATGGCTAGCTGTCTCTGTGGCTGAAGTTGTATCATATCTGGAGGAACACACACACAGTTCAAGTTCGAGCGCAGACTCGATCATTGTTCCCCCAGACGGTGTATTAAATGATACTGACTGGGGGGAGTTAGTTAAATCACATATGGTCACGCGCCTAACTAGAGCAATCCCACATGCTTATTGGATGTGCAATAATACTCTTAGATTAGCTCTACCTGTTAATTGGACCGGTACCTGTGGTCTAGTAACCGTTGATGTATGCTGTACTTTCATTCCCAATAATACCGCTCCTAACGGTCCATTCACACAAGCTATGAATAAACTTGAAGCATTGAAGATAGAACTAATTGCCAATACAGGTCACGGTCAGTGGCTAGATAAGTGGCTACAGGACACGTTTGGAAAATGGAGGGAACTAATTGTAGCCTTTGTAACTGTTGCAGCATGTATTATTTGTTTTCGATGATTATTGTCTGTTGTGTGATACCATGTATACGCTCTCAGAATTTTTGATATTAAGCTTGCTCGAAGGACCAGTTACATTTATGATTTGTTTTATGTTTATGATTTGTCTTTATATTATGTTATTACATTCTGTCTTTATACTATGTTATCATTTCATGATAAAAGGAGAGAACTGTTGTGATATTTTGATACCATGGTAGCATTTACAGGATATTGTTTTATTGTGATATTATACAGAAAAGAGTTACTCAATAAGGCCCATTTAATAGTTGTTTTTCTCTTTCTCTCTGACCCAAGAATTGATGTGTAAGACTCACAGGCTGGTACCCCAAGGTCGAAAACACCACAGAGACGAGACCACTTCCTTACTCCCATCCTCCCTTCCTTATCTTTTAGAAAAGAGCCAGGTGGTTTGTTTCAGAATTCACTAATGAAAGAACTCTGTATTCTATGTCTAGGAGTGTATTTTGCTGGGATGATCATAAATTGTAGCTGAACTGATAAACTACACACAGGATACTTCTTTGCTCACAAGGCAGGAAGACGTTTCCTTATTTGGTCTGTACCGGTTTGAACTGAGAACTTGCTGACACACGAACCTTTTTTTTCTCTATATAAGCTGTTGTATACTTAATAAACCTTTGAGTCGATTTGGGAAGACAACCTGAAGCAGTCTGTGTTTCCTTGTTCTCCCAAGCTGCTCCCGACGTCGTAACTAACCCAGCTGAATGGCATACCTGAGTGTTACTTTGAATAATTAGGAATCTTATAAGGAAAGGACAAAACTCTGCTTATCGCTCGTGCCTTGGAGGGAAAACCGGGATGGACATTTTTTCCTTCAGAAGGACTTCTACAAACATGAAACATACAGATGTGTACAGACTGGTAGAGCTTTGGACGTAAACACAGGTGAAAAACTAACCAGCATGTGAACTTTTTTTATTTACGAACTTTACTGTTTGTTCAGCTCATGTTTGATTTCTTCACACAACAAACTGTGTGTGTTTTTATTTCCAGTCTCACAGTCTGGCAGAGGCAGAGTGTATGCATTGATGAAAGGACCTAAAATGCAGACACAAAGAACATGGAAGAAAACTTGAATATTAACAAAAAGCAGGCTGTTTAATATAAAAAAGGTGGAAAAACAAAAATCAGATACACACAGGGGAGAAACTAAATGCTAAACACGCAACGAAAAAACAAAACTTAGAATGTCGTAAAAACCTGAACACAGAAAAAAACCCGTAGACACGGAAACATGAGGAGAAACAACAGACGACATGACAATGAATGAGCAGAAACACACAGACTAAATACACACAGGGGTGATTAGGGGAAGTGGAAACACATGGGGAAACAGCTGACACAAAATAAAGCATAACTCAAAACGCTGGGTCGAAAGACCCAGGATCGTGACATCCAGTTTCGTGCCAAAAACTGTTGCCCCATTTATGAGAGCGCGCAAAGGAGGAGGAGCCACTTGCCCAGCTCCGTTTCTGTATGCTACTTGTCACTGATCTGCAGCCGTTGCAATAAAGCACTTTAATGGTAATTTAGTGACATTGTAATGTGCCGTGCGGAAGACTATTTACCCTAAACTGTGCACTGCAAAAACCTGCCGGGAACAGTTCGAAGAGGAGGTTGAATGGAGACATAAGGATGGGTTCCAGAGTTTGACAGACATAATAATCATTTGTTATTGTCACACTATATAAGCTTTATGGCCCGATGAGGGTCATCCTTTGTGTGAAGACAGATGTTTGATTTAACACAGAGGTCCACCGCTGTAACTTGTAATTTCAGCTGCTGAAGCAAATTAAATCTTTTTAAATTAAAGATATTTCTCCTGAATTCTTTCTGAAAAATCTGAACATGTCAGTAGATGAGTTAGTGAAAAGATAACTCATTTTCTTGCAACTAAAATCAATTCTGAAGTAGGATTTGTCCAACTCAGACAACTCAACTCAACTCAAACCATGGCAGTTTGTCCTGAAACAACTGTAATCTCCACTCTTATTCTGAAAATGATCAATAATATTTGTTTTCTTAATGGTAGCACTGGTTTAGCTCACTGAGATGAGCAGAGCGGGTGGTGAGGGTTCGACTGTAAATATAAAGACCCGAAGCACAGCGAGTCTCCGACCATGTGTTTAGTCTGAGTTACAGCTCTGTAAATGTATTCCTATCGCTGCTCAGATACTGTGTCCACACTGACATTTGATTATTAAATGTCAGCTCCCTCCAAAATAAGAGCTTTCAAAAACAGTCACATCAACTGATTTTATTTTGAAAGTCAGAGTTTGTTGAAGCTGATGAAACCAGATTTAAAAACACTTCATGTCATCTGTGTTCATTCAACTGACATCATGCAGTTCATCTTCTCACCAGCAGAGGGCCACAAATCACCATCCATGAAAAGTTCAAGGACATGTAAGTGACATCAGAGCTGTACATATTGATCTGATCAATATGGAAGTTCATGTTTCTTTGATTGGATCAGTTTTTAAAAGCAGCTGTTTTTATAGAATGACGGAAACATGAGATATTCTGAATGCCTTTAATATTTGATACACTGAGCACTACTGGATGTCCACTTATTCACCCATGATGGAAAAATCCCATTAAGAAAGAGAAACCAGACATTTGGATTCATTTTAATGAGCTCAGGCTTGTTGGAAATGCAGAGCAGCTGTGCCTGACTGAACAAGGACCATCATGACAACAGTCCAAATTCCAGGACTGATCATTGTCTCCACACAAACAGTCTTCACTGTCTCCTTTCTTCTGTAATTCACTGATATATAAACGTCTTCTCTCCACTCGACCTCCCAGTAACAGCGACCAGTCAGACCATTTCTACACAGCAGCTGAAGAAAAACTTCAAATCTGATCAGGATATGACTGAATCTCCTCCACACTTGTCACATTCCTGTTGTTGTCAGACAGTTGGAGGTTTGTGTTCACTGTGTTTGTGTCGATTGTGAGTTGACAGGAATCTGATGGAGAGAACAAACACAATCCAGCTGCAGTTTTTGATCCATCATCTGTTCATTGATTGACACTTTGATGATGACTCCTGATATCAGAGATGTGACAGTTTGAAGATGGTTGAATGTGTGCTGCTTTGTTTTCATGAATCACATTAAAAACACACTTACACTTCCTCACAAGACCATAGGTCAAATATTATCTTCAAGTATATTAATGGAAGTTTGTGCCACTTGCTGTATGAACACATGTTGATCAATACTGTTTGAAAATGTAGTAATTAGGATCAGTAAGTAACCTTAAGTAACCTCATCGTGGACTACAGGAGGAATGCTGACCCACATCCACCCATCCACATTAAGGGGACGGCTGTGGAGCGTGTGAGCAGCTTCAAGTTCCTGGGAGTCCACATCTCCGAGGATCTCACCTGAACGACCAACTGCTCCAAGCTGGTCAAGAAGGCTCACCAGCGCCTCTTCTTCTTGAGGACTCTGAGGAAGAACCACCTGTCCTCAGACATCCTGGTGAACTTCTATCGTTGCACCATCGAGAGCATCCTGACCAACTGTATAACAGTCTGGTACGGGAACTGCTCTGCCTCGGACCGGAAGGCGTTGCAGAGGGTTGTGAAAACTGCCCAGCGCATCGCCGGAGCACCACTTCCTGCCATGAAAGACATCTACAGGAAGCGGTATCTGAAAAGACCCCAGTCACCTATCACATGGACTCTTCACCCTCCTGCCCTCTGGGAGGCGCTACAGGAGCCTCTGGACTAAGACCACCAGGTACCGGAACAGCTTCTTCCCCACAGCTGTCAGACTCCTGAACTCTGCCTCCTGACATCTGACCCACGTTAAACTCATGGACTGAACATACACACACCCACAATGGACAACTGTACCCTCAAACACACAATAATAACATGGACTGAACCACCACTCACAACCACCAGCACTTTATATAGCCTCTGTAGGAATTATATCTCACTTATCTTAACTGCACTACTGTATAGCTCTGTGTAAATAATCATTCTGTACATACGATAATTTTTAATCCTACAACTGTTTATAACTTGCATAGTTCCCATTTCTGTATAGCTGTATATCTCAGATTCTGTAAAGTTATTTATTTCATATTCTGTATAGTTTTTCATATTTATATCCTGTTCATAGCCTGTTCATAGCTTGTACTCACTACAGCCTGTACATACCTATAGTTATAGAATATTCACAACATACTTCATACCGTGTACATTATAACATACCATAATAGACCCATTTCTGTAATATACTCACATATCTATATATATTGTAATATATCTATATCACTAAAGCACTTCTGGATGGATGCAAACTGCATTTCGTTGCCCTGTACCTGTGCATGTGCAATGACAATAAAGTTGAATTCTAATTCTATTCTATTCTTTAATTGTGTTATGGCCAACGGTGACTAGTCCAGATATTGGGTTAAACCCTTCCTCGGTGTTCATCTGCAATCATCTGTACCGCCCCACGTTGTGTCCAGCCCTTCCATTGCCTATACGTTAAACAAACCTGGCCCCACCAGGCATGCACCTGGGGTTCTGTTTTCCCACCTCAGCTGCCAGAAGCTGAGAAAAACCCTTTCTTAGCATAGATAGCAGTTTACTTTTGGCATGCACGCCCGAAATAATTGTCAAATTGTTGAATTGTTAACTGCCATTTTGCAAACTGACAAAGGGACCCAGTTCAATGATGGATGTAAGACTGGTTCTCGGGAAGTTATGTGGTAGGGCCAGAAAGTTATGTATCATAAGTGGAAGATGAAAAGAAAGAACAAAGGATTAAAGGGTACCCAACAGCAGGAGGAGGGGTCACTGATCGTATATAAGCGTTGGGTCGATTTGACCCGGACTGCTGCTTTTTCCTGTCTGTCTTTTTGTGTGTCTTTTCTGTTTGTGCTTTAAGGCTCTACACGGTTGCTTCGCTTTCGTTTGCTTTAAATATACTGGTAAATGTACTGGTTTCTGCTGTTCATATGACACTGTTTAATAATTTCTATTCTAAGAAATCTACTCTTTTCCAGAGGATCTTTTTGAGTGATTTGATTTTAATTGGATCTGACAAGCTGGACCTTCACAGCATTGGTGGGACAAGGCTATCATACTGGCTTTAAAGTTTGTGACCCAACAGCACTGCAAAAAGGAAACACCTTTGAAAATGGAAAAGAAGAAAGGTTTTTGTCCTGATTTAGAACAGAAACCACAGATCTTTAAAAAGACCTCGATACATTCTGAATAGGTAACCAGTCCATCCCCGGACACCGGACAGAGAAACAAATACTTTCACAATCTTCAAATCGCAATTAACTTGGAAACCACCTCAGACACTGTGCAAACTTCAAGATAGACTCAGAAGTCACAACCCTAGACTTGTTGCATTTATGCTCAGTTACCTGCATAGTTACATACTTTAAAATGCCCTCAGTTACACTTTGTTCTTGATGCTAATATTAGGATTGCATAATGCATTGTACAACTGTGTTGTGAGCTACAGGTAATGGTCAAAACACTAACTGAGAGGTTTTTTTTCCACTTTTCTATTCAAACAATGTGTCAGCCGGTGATCGGCTGTGATCAGCTGATCACGGGGCCGGGGTTAAAAGAGAGACGCCACCCACCTGTTCGCCGCTCAGACATCAGTCTCTTCGTGTCAGGAGCTCCGAAACTCTGCCGACGTCAGTCTCCGCCTGATTCAGCAACCGTGAGTGACAATCCCTTTCAATCCTTTTTCTCTTCCCGGCTCCGCTCGCTCTCTGTCTGTAACGACAGTTCCGAAGCCACGCTTCGTGCACTGGTCATTACTAGAATAACTGCGTGTCTGCTCCAAACCCACCGCTAGCCTTCGCCGCGCTTGGGTCTAGCCAGCACGCCACACGGGCACGCCGAATTACTGTGTGTGATCCGCCCGACCATGACAGGATGTCTGAGCCACATATAGACCCAGCGGAATTCGAACGGCTGAAAGCCGAAGTATTATATCTTCGCGGTGTGGTGGATCGGATGAGCACAAAGATGGAGTCTCTCACCGAAACTGTCCTCCAGCTTTCCTCTTCCGTCACCTCGCTGCAACGTCAGCCAGCGCCGGTGAGCGCTGAACCCCGGATCGGACTACCAGATAAGTGGAACGGAGTAGACGGCCGGCCTGATGGGTTGCTCGCCACCTTAGACATGATGTTTGAATGTCAACCCACTAAATACGCCACTGCCCGTGCAAAAGTGGCGATGCTCACCTCTCTCTTGTCTGGCCAGGCTCAGGAATGGGCCGCGGCTCTCTACAACAATAAATCTGCAGCGTGTAATGACTATGCTCTGTTTGTGGAGGAGTTACAAAAGACTTTCGTTCCCCCCAGCAGTGAAGTGGAAGTGGAGTCACAGCTGCTTCATTTACGCCAGGGCAGCCGACCAGTCTGTTACTTCGCCTCCCAATTCCGCACCCTGGCTGCTAAGCTTCAATGGGGAGATGCTTCTCTGCGCTCCATCTTTCTAGAGGGACTGGCTGATTACATCAGAGACGAGATGGCCGGCCGTGAGGCCCCAAAGACCTTGGATGAGGCCGTGGACCTTGCCCTGAAGATCGACCAACGTGTGATGTCGCGGCCTCGCCATGCCCCTCGGGCCTTAAAACCCTTCCAGCCTCAGCGGACCACGTCGTCTCGACCTCCTCCCCCCTCTGATGGAGCCACGGCTAGCCCAAGCAGCACATCCAGCGAGGAGCCCATGCAGCTGGGTGGACTCCCCAAAGAGGAGAAAGAGAGACGCTGGCGTGAGGGCCTCTGCGCCTACTGTGGATCAGCTCGACACCGTCGTCCCCAGTGCCCGCTACGGCCGGGAAATGACGACGCCAGGTAGACTGCGGGGGTGTCCCACCTGGCCCTTCCCACTCCTCCGATCCCTCTCGTTTTCTGTTACCGGTCACATTTCACCTGAAACACCAACAGCTCTCATCCAAAGCCCTCCTGGACACCGGAGCTGCCGAGAACTTCATCGACCAAAAACTAGCCTCTCGGCTTCGCATCCCATTGACTTCCGTCGACCGATTTCTCCCGGTGACCTCAGTAGACGGGCGACCACTCCAACCCTACCCGGTCCAGTTCCAGACCCAGCCAGTCCGCATGTCTGTCGGGGATCATCAGGAGGAGATCCGGTTTCTAGTAGTCTCGGCCTCTTCCTCTCCTCTCATCCTCGGATACCCCTGGTTCCGTCGACATGACCCCCAAGTCTCCTGGTCTTCCTGCCAGATCCTGGACTGGGGTCCCCGGTGTTCACGCCGCTGCCTTCTCCTCCGGACTGGACAGGACTCAAAGTCAGAAGAGGCGTCACCCCCGGAGCCCATCGATCTGGATAGGATCCCTCCGGCTTACCATGACCTGTCCGAGGTCTTCAGTAAGAGGCGAGCCTCCGCTCTCCCTCCTCATCGCTCCTACGACATGGCCATCGAGCTCCTCCCGGGAGCAGTCCCTCCTCGTGGTCGCCTGTTCTCGCTGTCAACCGCAGAGAACAAAGCCATGGAGGAGTACGTCGCTGAGGCTCTCCAACAGGGCTTCATTCGCCCTTCTACCTCCCCTGCAGCTGCGGGGTTCTTCTTTGTAAAGAAGAAAGACGGCGGGCTTCGCCCCTGTATAGACTACCGAGGCTTGAATAAAATCACTGTTAAGAACCGCCATCCTCTTCCTCTGCTATCCACCGCGCTCGATTCCCTCTCCCAGGCCTGCATCTTCACCAAACTAGACCTACGCAGCGCTTACAATTTGGTGCGGATTAGAGAAGGGGACGAATGGAAGACGGCCTTCATCACCCCTAACGGGCACTGGGAGTATCTGGTGATGCCCTTCGGCCTCTGCAACAGCCCTGCTGTCTTCCAACACCTGATCAACGATGTCTTGCGGGACATGCTGGGCCGGTGGGTGTTTGCCTATCTGGATGACATCCTGATCTACTCCCGCACCGAAGTGGACCATATTCGCCATGTGCGGGCCGTGCTAAGCAGGCTGCTCGAGTACCAGCTGTTCTGCAAACTGGAAAAGTGTGCCTTCCATCAACGGTCCACTACCTTCCTGGGCTTCACCATCTCCTCCAATGGCCTGACCATGGACCCGCAAAAGCTCCAAGCCGTGACCCAGTGGCCTCAGCCTTCCAGCCTTAAGCAGCTACAGAGCTTCCTGGGCTTTGCCAATTTTTATCGGCGGTTTATCCACAATTTCAGCACCATTGTCGCGCCACTGACATCCCTCACTAAACCAGCTAACCTGCCCAGGCCCTTCTGCCTCCCCCCTGGTGCGAAACTGGCATTCCGAGACCTTATCCGTCGGTTTGCTACAGCTCCCGTCCTGCTCCACCCTGATCCTGCCGGAGATTTTGTGGTGGAGGTGGATGCCTCCGATGTTGGCGCTGGCGCCGTCCTCTCTCAACATGGCCCGGATGGAAAACTTCACCCGTGCTGCTATTTTTCAAGGAAATTCTCTGACACGCAGCGACGGTATGGTGTCGGCGACCGGGAACTCCTGGCCATCAAGTGGGCCTTGGAAGAATGGCGGCATTGGCTCCTGGGAGCGAAAGAACCATTTCTGATCTGGACTGATCACCAGAACCTGATCCATATTCGTTCTGCCAAGCAGCTCAACCCAAGGCAGGCCCGTTGGGCCTTATTCTTCGAACCGTACAACTTCCACCTCGCCTACCGCCCTGGCTCCAAGAACACCAAGGCAGACGCCCTCTCCAGGCAGTTCGCCCAGGACGACTTCACGTCAGACCCTGGACCTATCCTACCGTCTCATTGTTTCGCTGCCCCCCTTCGGTGGCCCTTGGAGGACTCTATCCGGGATGCCCTGACCGCCGAACTGCCTCCGCCGGAGACCCCAGCTGGGCGGCTCTATGTGCCATCCCGGTGCCGTCAGGAGGCCTTGCTCTGGGCTCACTCCTCCCCGCTCTCTGGTCACCCAGGGCCCGACAGAACCCTCCAGCTCCTCCGTCGTGCCTTCTGGTGGCCCTCCATGACTCGGGACGTCCGTGACTTCGTTTCCGCCTGTGACACCTGTGCTCGGGCCAAGTCCTCCACCCAGCCGCCCGCTGGCGACCTTCACCCTCTCCCGGTGCCGAGACGTTCCTGGTCCCATGTCGGCCTTGACTTTGTTACCGGCCTTCCATCTGTGGACGGTCTTGACACCATCCTCACCTTTGTGGACCGGTTGGGGGTCCTGTCTACGCTGTCCGTCGGATCTTGGACTCCCGTCCCCGGGGCCGGGGGGTCCAGTATTTGGTGGACTGGGCTGGCTACGGCCCTGATGAGCGCTCCTGGGTGCCGTCCCGCTTCATCTTGGATCCTTCCCTCATCTCGGATTTCCGTCGCCGCTGTCCTGGCCCGTCGGGTGCCGGTCCTCGGGGGGGGGGGGGGGGTCCTGTCAGCTGGTGATCGGCTGTGATCAGCTGATCACGGGGCCGGGGTTAAAAGAGAGACGCCACCCACCTGTTCGCCGCTCAGACATCAGTCTCTTCGTGTCAGGAGCTCCGAAACTCTGCCGACGTCAGTCTCCGCCTGATTCAGCAACCGTGAGTGACAATCCCTTTCAATCCTTTTTCTCTTCCCGGCTCCGCTCGCTCTCTGTCTGTAACGACAGTTCCGAAGCCACGCTTCGTGCACTGGTCATTACTAGAATAACTGCGTGTCTGCTCCAAACCCACCGCTAGCCTTCGCCGCGCTTGGGTCTAGCCAGCACGCCACACGGGCACGCCGAATTACTGTGTGTGATCCGCCCGACCGTGACACAATGATTATTAAAACAGCTTTTGTTTCCCAAAAATGCTTCTTTGAAACACTTTTCCACAATGCCAACAACTCTATTCTTTGTTTAACTCGATTAGTGTCACAGTGGAATATAACAAAAGTCTGGTGGAGGCCTGAATAGACAATACAGAGATGCCTTTACATTTGTGCTCACTAACACTTGTCATATAATGCGTGACACTGTCTGTAGGCATTTGGTTTGTCATCCATGTCTTTCAGTTAGAAGGCTTTGCTGAAGACAGATGTGGTTCTGAACAGACTATCTAAGAAAAAACTTTACTGTCATGTTTTAACATATTTCACAAAGGAATATATGCATAAATAAATAAAGTGGTGGGAGATGGAGAAGTTTTCAAGTACAGAGTGGTTGCTTATTTTAAGGCACTAAGGCTTGTCAGAGTGAGACTGTCATGGTCCTGGGCCATGTTGGCCCAGTGTTCTTAGTTTTCTTGTATGTTTGTATTTTGTTCCTTGCTTAGGCCGTGTTTTCTGAGTTGCCCTGTTGTGTTGTTCCCTAAGTGTTTTCCCTTCATGGCTTTTACCCCCTGTGTGCCCCTCTGTGTATCTGTGAGCCCTCGTCTCTCCTTATGTTTTATTCCATGTTTCCCCTGCCCATTATGTCTAAGCTCTCCCCGTGCTCTCTCTTCCCCCTGTGTGCCTTCTATGTATTTATGAGCCCTCGTCTCCCTTTGTGGTTGTTTCATGTTTCCCCAGCCCGTTATGTCTGTGTTTTCCCCGTGCTCTCTCTCCTCCTGTCTGAACCTCTGTGCACTTCCTGTTTACTTTGTGACTCTCACGCCCGTACATGTCATGTTCAGTTCACCCCGCCCTGTCTCGTTATGATTATCAGTGTCACCTGTGTTCCCCGTGTGTTCCCACTTTCCTCGTTAACCCTCTGTGTATTTCTGTCTGCGTCTCCCTCTGTTCAGTGTGACGTCGTCCCTCATGTTGTGTGGATCTCCCTGTGTCTCTCTGCGTATGTTAGTTTACTTTTCCCAGTTTAGTTTTGTATTTCCTATGTTCTGCCATTCCAGCATTAAAGCTGTGATTTTGAGTTCATCCCCGTGTCTGCGAGTTTTGCGTTTGGGTCCTCCTCCTGCCTGCCACACAGCCGAGCCTTGACAGAGACAAACAAAGAGAGCTTCACACAAAGCATGCTGTGCTTCTCCAAATGCAATGCTTTCAAATTGTGTTTAAGTGTGTTTATCTTTATAGAAACCAGTTTGATATAGTGTCTGGTCGTTTCACAAACCTTTAAAGGCATTTTTGGTTTTAGTGTTGAGGTTTAATTTGGGTTAAGGCTGGTGTTAAGCACTGAGTGCAGCTGTTGTCAATCAGTGTCCCCCCAAAAGATCCCCATACAAACAAACAAACAAACAAACAAACAAACAAACAAACAAACAAACAAACAAACAAACAAACAAACAAACATTTGGTGTCTTAAATAGACAGAGAAAAGTAAGACAATGTATGTCAATGTGTATGAGCAGGGCTGCTGATGACAGATGCCACACACTGTGTGATCAGACTGCTTGAGTGACACTCACAGATGCCTCAGTATTCTGCTCTGATGGAATAAGGAGAGTGCTGCTGACAGCACTGGGACTGCCTGCAGTATATTGCCACAGTGTCTTCAACAAAGCACAGTGTTGCACAGGCATTTGACGTATTTTAAATGTAAGCGATGATGTGTATTTCTTTCCAATGACTTTCTGACAACAATGAAGAATTTTAATTAATTAATTAATTTACACGTAGACATTGAGGGCTAGCAGGAGGGGCATGGAGCTTACCTGCTGCTCTCTGGCAGGTAGCTCCATGCCCTCCTGGGTTTTAAATGCACCTTAGAACATACATGCATCAACACTACATATGAGCGGGTGGAGGGAAGTTTGGAGTCTTCTCTCACCCCTGTTCTCTGCAGCCTGCTGGAGCGGGGGGGGGGGGGGGGGGGCTAGGAGGAGGAGTTGGCCGTCCGACTGGGGTCTGGAGTGTGGGGCCTCCCTGCTGCTGCGGAGTCGGGGCGGTCTGCCTCCCCCCACCGCAGGGAAAAGGGTAACACCACCTGGGTCTGGGTGCAGTTCCCCCTCCAGGGGCAAAGGTACCTAGACCCGGTTCTTAGAGTACGCTTGGGGAGTGTGATTGTGTGTACAGCGTCTCTTTATGTCTGTCTCCACGTTGGTTGAGTGTGGAGTAAGTGCATATGAGAGCATGAGGGTGGGAATGGATGTTTGTATCTGTGTGTTCCTGTATGTCTGTGTCTATATGTCAGGTTGGGTATCAGACGCCACCTCTCTGGGGACATCTCGGGCCCTCTAAGGTATGGAGGCCTATCTCCCCCCACCACTTCCCCTGCCAGTGGCAGACTCCCTCAGACATCGGTGCGTTGGTGGTTCTTTGTGTCTGGGGATGGGCGTCCAGGTACAAACTGGCTCACTCCTTGGTGGCTGCTTGTCGGGGCCTGGAGCCTGGGGCTCGCTCGGGCCACTTCGGAGGTGGGGTGCTGTTAAGAAATATACTCTAAACACTTCTTCAGTAAAGACTCAGAGAAGAGAAACACACAGAACTTCTTGCTAGCAAGGGCAGCCTCCAGACTGAGAGACTCGCGCTGAGAAACTGCCCCAGTCTTTATTTATACTTCAGTGGGTGCGTGTGTGTGTATGTGTGTGTATGTGTTCCTGCTGATCAAAGGGTCATATAACATGAAAGCACAAAAGGTACATCCTTGGTCAGGAAGAGGGTAGTCTCCCCCTCACCCTAGATGGTTCGCCCTAGATAACACAGTGAAGAAGTCCAGTAGTTCATCTAAACAAAAGGCACTTAGACTAAAACTGACATAACTACGTTAATCCTACCGTAAAACAATAAGACAAGGTACGACCTCTCTCATGCTCCTACACTGAAAAAAATGCATTAGGCTGGTTGTTGAATTTGCATATAAGGATTTCATATATCCAGCTTGAGTAATTTCAATTTCTCATCTCAACATAATTTAGTCTTTTCATTTTCACATATTCTTTAAGGATGTTGAGTGTATTAGACTAAATCATGTTGGAAAGAAACAAAGCAGTGATATTTTCTCCTGAAGCTCCACCCCCTGGAAATGTTCAGGAGGAAAAATTGCCTGCACCGTCCGCCATTTTGTCTCTCGCTTTGGAAACTGGAAACCGTCTGGAGTTCTTTTATTGAAGGTAAATAAGAATTTAAAGCTAAAACACCAGTGAGAAAGAGTGTAGACCCTTTAGTTATGTGGACTTTTACTGGTGTAATGTTATTTTTCTGGTATGTGGGTTGTTTATCAAAAACCATGAAAGGCCAACGTAAGGCTCCAGTTAGCTAATGGTAACCGAAATTATGTGATAAATGTGTGATAAATGTGATTAATAAATTAGTAATAATCAAATATAATGGGAAATAAGATTTATATTTTTTTTCAGTCTAAATTTACTGAGTATTACAAAGTTGCATCAGTGTCTGTACTAAGTGGTGGTAACTGCAGTGGCTTAACCATTAACCCTTTACAGCCGATCGGAGCGGGCACGCTCTGTTTTGCGTAACTATTTTTAAATCCCAGTAGCACTGCAACCACGTAAGCTAGCGCAAAAAATTTTTTTGCATATGAAACCGGAGGAGTTGTACTTACAACTTATGCCATCAGCTTGTCCTCGGTCACGGTTTCCTTCCACATAAAGCTTTGCAAAAACTGCATAAAAAGCGCTTGCAGCAACAAAAACATAATATTCCAGAAACAGGCTTTACCGATCCAATCAACTGGTCATAACACCTCCTACGTTGGAATAGACGTCAGCGCGAACTTTTGCATTTCCGCCATTACCTGCCCGAAACCGGAAGTGACGTCATTTTCGCGGAAATGTAGTCTTTTTTACTATCAGGGCCTCAGGGCCTATACTCGTCTTTTTAAAAGTTATCTTTGACTTTATGACTTTCTGTGTCGTTTCTGGGATGCTTAGGACTCATATTGCACTGCTGGAAATAGTTTATTTTGATGCATATGATGCTTTTTTGCAAATTTGCAGTATAATATTTATTTTCGTTTTTCCTGCAGTGTATAAAAATTGGTGTATTTCAAAAATAAAACTATGGAGACACTCAAAATAAATTTCCTGTGGTGGGAAACTATTTTGTGCAACTTTTTTGTATTTACAGTTTTGAGGGATACGCCTCTTAAATTTCTCTAACTACAAATATATGTTAAAAAAGCAAAAACGATTTTCAATTTTTTTGTAGTTTATTGCACTTTTTTGCAATTTATGTAATTACTATGCACTTAATGAATACATATTATTAAAATCTGGGCTATAATGGTTGTATTGATGTATAGCAACTTGAAATGCTCCCAAAAATGGCTCCACAGCATGTAAAAATATAATATAAGCTCTGGCGGACTTGGTTCTATGTTAGGTCTTAAAGGGTTAAACAAGCTAATAGGGCAGGGATACGACTGTCTTCTGCCACAAAATAAAGTAAATTCGTGCTCATGTAAGGTCATATTTATGGGATGTTTGCTTTTCTGTAGCTTTAGTTCAATTTATTCTTCTAAAATCTGTTTTTATTATTATTAATATGGCTGCTCTGTTGATAGTGTGTCAGCAGTGACATTACCAGCACATAGCCACAGCCGCTATAAACATGCTGATAGGATGATGTTGCTTCTGCAGCCAGCAGCGAGAACACTCAATACAGATTTAAGATTCAGTGTAACAGTTATCTAAATGTTGCGTGTCCTGTTTGTAAGCCCAGAAAATAAAATTAAATAAAATGACAACCTCTAGCTTCAAGCTAATGTAAGCTTCATGCTATTGTGAGGTTGTTAAATTTGCAAATATGCGCTTCACATATTCTACATGAATCATTTATATTTTTGATCTAAACATAATTCAGTCTCACGCTTTTCACTTGTTTTTAAAAGACTGTTCAGTCTTTTAAAATAAGTCAATTAAAATAATCGAAAATAGTTATGTTTTCTGTTGAAACCCCGCCCCTATAGGGTGTGTTCTGCGAGGGAAGATTGACCGTGGTGTCCGCCATTTCTTCTCTTCGTGGGAGGCGTACGTTTGGCGCAGAGCTCTACTTTGTCGAGGTAAATTAA
Source organism: Maylandia zebra (assembly GCF_041146795.1). NCBI lineage: Eukaryota > Metazoa > Chordata > Actinopteri > Cichliformes > Cichlidae > Maylandia > Maylandia zebra. Next base: position 42,515,232 of record NC_135181.1, read on the forward strand.
ACTTAAAACTAAATTTTCGAGAGGAAATGAAGATAAAATCTATCAGATGTGTGAATTTTTACCGAGGTAGTTTTTCGTATATACTGCTGTTGAGCAACATAATGGAAAATAAGAATTATTCCTCAAATTAAATGACGATAATGCTAGCTTAAGCTGCAGGGCAGTATTATGCATGTTAACATCTTTTCCAACAAACTTGTGTGCATTTAGTTAACTGGTGTTAGTAAAAATGTTTTACAAAAAAAAAGAAAGGTATGAAGGGCCTGCAGTAGTCATTAGTGCCAGAGAAATTGTAAGTTTTTTGTATTTTCTGGGTCATTGTGACAATATAATTATTTGAAATGTATTGACTTTTTCTTTACAGATATTTGGTGCTTGTCCCTGCTGAGAGGCAGATTGTTGTCACTTCAGAGCAATTCTCTAGTGCTGTTCTGTAGTGGTATTAAAAGTTAATGTTGTAATAATATTTTGTTTGTTAGTGAAGATTTGCATATGTTATCTTACTTTTTGTAAATTTTATTTTGCAGAAAGATCAAATTAAATTATGTAACTAAGTATTACTGAAAGAGAATTTTGGTGGCAGGATACAGATGTGTAATATTCCAGTTATCAACATTGTACTTAGTTTTAAGTTTTTGGATTAGGTTTGGGTTGCCACATGGAATATTTTTTTTTTCAGATAAAGGTGCGTAGTAATTTACCATATATCTGTAATGCTTTAATCAGATGGAAAATTACTTTAATGTATAATTAATAACCATGATTAGTTTATTTTTAAAACACACATAGAACTATGTTGAACAGTTTGTCTACATCTTTAATAGATGCTAAATGTTTTTATAATTGATGCAAAATTTGATTTTTTCTAGATATCGTATTCTGCCTGTGAAACAAAATTTACCTCTGTCCTGAGTGTCCCTAAAGGCTCTGTAGGGGTGGTGAGTGTTTGAACTATAAATAGGGCAGTACTTAAGGGGTTTAAGTACATTTAAGTTCTACTAAATTGCATTGCAAATGTTAATGAATCTGTCTCTCTCCCTCTCCTCCTTCTCCAGTGAATGTGGCAGTGTAAAGGGTGCTCAGTATCAGTTAAAGGTAGATTAGAGCTACTTAATCATTACAAACTCAAACATCCACACTTTGGACGTACTTCCCGTTATCCATGTACGTATTCAAAATGCCCATGCACATTTAAGACATGGAACGCCTTAATTGTACATCAAAGTAGAGTGCATTCTTCACAAGACAGTCAGACATTGAAAGAGTTATCTATATTTAGTTGTCACTTATGTTCCTGCAAGAACTTGGCAAATGAAAGGGAGTACTTTATTCATATCAACTCACATCTAAAGAAAAATGAAAATGTTTCTTGCATGTTTGTTGGTTGCAGTTTTCAGACTTGTATTTATGGAACCTTTAAATCTCACAAGAGTCGCAGACATACACCCCATAACCTTGCAGATTTTAAATCAGGTACTGTGAAGAAATCTACAGTAGCATCTCTGTCATCATTTCCTGATGAAAAGTGTGAGGAATTTGTCGAGGAGGATTCAAATTGTATATCGGTAGATTGCAGTGATCAAGATGAAGCCCTGCCAAATGCAATAGAGCAGCAGCTTGCAGCGGCCTTACTGAAGTTGGAGTGTTTAGTACATGTGCCAGGTACAGCTATTGATGAATTTTTACAAGAACTTTATCATTTAAAAAGCGCTGCATCAGTCCCAGTATCTAGAGACTTCATAACTGACATCTTTAGCCGTCACCATCTTCAAGTTGAAGACTCTGTAGTTGAAGAAATCCTTGCAGCAGTTTGTTTATCTGACCCTCTTCAAAACGCAATAGGAAAAGGAGGCCCTCTTAGCACCACATATCAACGTAAACAATTTTACAGGGAAACGTTTGGTGTTGTGGAACCAGTTACCTACATACTTGATCAAAAAAAGAAGCGCACCTTTCAGTATGTCCCACTGTTACAATCATTACAGCAACTTTTAAATAGAAAAGCAATTCTTGATAAGGTACTTGAAAGTCATAGAGGAAAGGACGAAACTGAAGTTGACCCATCTTATGAGTACAGGTCTGTTAAAGATGGTTATCATTTCAAAAACAACTGTTTCTTGAATGCTGATGAGTTGCGTATATCACTTTGTTTGTATGTAGATGATTTTGAGACCTGCAATCCCCTAGGGACGTCTCGAAAGAAGCACAAGCTTTTTGGTGTTTATTGGATACTAGCAAACCTGCCCCCAGGCTGTCACTCTGCTTTATCATCTATTTATCTTGCTGTGCTTTGTAAAAGTGATGATGTTAGAGCATATAGTTATGACAAAGTTTTGGAACCTCTTGTGGAAGATCTTAAAAGTTTGGAGGACCATGGTGTGTATATTGCTTTGTTAGGGTACTTTGCATAGCATTGTGGCTGATAATTTGGGAGCACACAGCATTGCTGGCTTTGTTGAAAATTTTTCTGGTGATTACTTCTGTCGGTTTTGCACAGCAAAACGTTGTGATAGTAATTCTCACAGTGTTGCTTCAGGTTTTTTTGGCCTCCGAACTAAAGCAGTTCATGCAGAACATGTTAAAAAAGCCTCTGAGAACAGCACACAGTACTTGGGGGTTAAACAAGATTGTGTTTTTGCAAAACGATTGTCACATTTTCATGTAGTCTCTGGTTTTCCCCCTGACATTGCTCATGACTTATTTGAGGGTATTGTGCCAGTAGAGGTGGCTCATTGCTTAGCATCACTGATATCCAAGAAGATTTTTAAAATAGATGAGCTAAATAAAGCTATATTGTCATTCCCCTATAAATGGTCAGACAAAACAAACAAGCCACATGTTGTGCCACAGAGACTCTTGGGTCTGAAAACAATTGGAGGCAATGCCCATGAAAACTGGAATTTGCTGAGGTTGCTCCCATTTTTAATAGGACATCGTGTGCCAGAAAATGAGCCAGCATGGGTTGTATTAATGGTTTTAAAAGATATTGTTGAGTTAGTTGTTGCCCTTGTACATACTGATGAGTCCATCTCATATCTTGAAAGCAAAATAGTTGAACACAGACAAAGGTACCAAGAGCTGTTTTCCTGTGTCAGACTTCTACCAAAGCATCACTTTCTTGAGCACTATCCTCAGATGATAAGGTACTTTGGCCCTCTTTCAGCAGTATGGACAATGCGATTTGAAGCCAAACATCGTTTTTTTAAGCAAATTGTCAAACACACCAGTTGCTATAAAAATGTACCTTTGACTTTGGCTTCAAAACATCAGCTGATGATTTCTTTCCACATCAGCTCACCGTCATATGGTAAATGCAACCTAGATGCACATCATGCGTCCCCAGTTCCAGTTGATCTACTGAAAGAGGACGTTTGTCAAGCTATTAGGTCAAAACACCCTGGTACATGTGAAGTATATCTGGCCAAAAACGTGTCAGTTATTGGCATAACCTACAGTGAAGGGATGATAGTTACTCATGGTTCAACATCCGGATTACCAGAGTTTGCCGAAATTATTCAGATGTGTGTTATTAATGAGAACCTGTTTCTCATTGTCAAAGTGTTGTGTGGGTGGTACAATGAACACTACAGAGCCTTTGAATTAAGTATGTCCCCTTCAAGAGAAATCAAGCTTCTAGCACTGAGTGAACTCTGTGACACTTATCCGTTGGCTGATTACATGATTGGCCCAATCCGAATGGTGACCTTAAAAAGACATATCATCATAAAAGGTTGGTTAATTAGGAGTTTTGATTAGTTTGCAGTTTTGTTCTTACTTGACTGCACTTTTTGTTTTTGTTTGGACATAGGGCTACAAGACAGATAATGTGCAGTGCTTAACACATTTGTTTGACCACCCAGTGTAAGGTTTAATGTAGATCTGCCCTATATTAACAGTATTGGTAATTACCAAAATTATTACCACAGCTAAGGAAGTGATGTCTTCAAGGTCAACTTAAGGATTTATTGGTGGAAAATTCACAAAAAGTCTTTTAACTTAGAAACTGATTATTACAAGTGTAGTTTTTATTGTAAACATAGATTGTATCATTTAACTTTTTAAAAAAAAATATTATGTCACTTTCGACCTCTGACCTCTCCTTCAAGCTCAACAGATTTTTCTAAAGGTCAAAGTGACAGTAATGTTATATAGAGCTATTTAAAACTATGTTTCTTACTGCCATTGGTTGTATTTACAAAATATAGTCATACAGGGATTCTAAATATCACATTTCTTTGGCTCTCTGATCTCTTCTAGAGTGAGCTGGCTTGGCGGAGGTTTGCACTCTATGTGCTTCCTCTGTTTATGTTTCTGTAATGGTCAAAGTATATTTGTCTTATTTCTAGTCAAAAAAGATCATCAGTGCATCTTGAAACTGGAGAATTTTCACTTGTTCACTTGGCAGATTTTTAAAATTTATTTCAAGCAAAAATAACTTGTATTAGGTGAAAATTCTTCAGTTTTAAGATGCACTGTCTAAAAACAAGTTACTATATCTCACTGAAATGTAACTCTGTAGCTGAATGTGTATTATTTTAAGTGTGATGAGATTAGTTTGACTATAAAAAAGACAAATATACTTGGTAAGATTTTGAGCTTTTGCTGTGAAATTTCAGTTAAGTATCAATCCTGAACAGAAAAATAGATTTTAGTGGTGGATTGTGCTTGATTAATTTCTGATTTCTCAGAGAAGTCTAGTATGCCAGCTCACATTTGCGTATAAAAAGATGACTTCAGTTTTAAACTCCTCACTCCTGTTCTTAATGTTAAAATGTTGGTAATGCACTGAAAAGGAAAAGGACTTCTAAACCTTTAATTCTAAAATATTTCGTTTTTCTTTCTTTTTTTGGGGGGGGGGGGGCTTGTGGTGTAATAAGTTTGTTAAGCACTGGATATGCAGACATAATGTTTATTTTTTGGGGGGGCTACTTTTGATTTTTCTCTTTTTTCCAATTTAAATTGTTAATTTTCTTGTGGGCAGCTTATCAATCTTTTAATTATCTGTTATGTAGTTTTTAAGTTTGAGATTTAATTATTCAGACGTGTTTTTGTGATTGATCATTTCACATTTTTTTTTAAAGTATAGTGTTCTTTTACATCTATTTCGCAGATTAAGGATATACAATGGCCCCGGCAATTCTCAAAGTGATTTTGGGAGACAACAGCAGTCAGAGGCTGACTTTTCACTGTGGACTTCCAGGATCCGTTATTGAACTTATTGAAGAAGTGCAAAGACAGTGTGGCCTCAATAATAGCAACTTCCGGCTTCAGTTCATGGATCCACTATTTGGGAATGAGTTCATGAACCTTACTTCAATGGATGAAATACAAGATAGGGGAACAATCAGAATGACTTCCCTGGCTGAAGGCTTAACTACACAGTCTGCTGAGGCTGATGAAGCTGATGCTTCATGCATTTTTGTCTGGATGATTCCACCTCCCGGTCCAGTGGATGTGTTGATACAGACATACTCTCATCACCAGAATCTGAGCCATCCTGCTCATCAACCTCTAGGGCATTGTGGCCAAGGGTTTTCTGTGTTCCTGAGTTTTCCTTTGATGCAGAGCTAAAACTTGAGCGAGGCAATGCAGCATACAAAGAAAAGGGCACATTGCTTACTCCAGATCCTAAACTGAAGTCGCAAATTCTTGAAGGCCTCATTCAAGAAATTGTCAGATACAAAGTTTATGTCACTGATAAAGACTTTAACACAGTTGGTGAGGCCCTCATCTCAAAACATCCTTGTCTCACTGAGAGGGGCTCCCTCACAGGATATGCTGGATGGAAAGCTCGCTTAAAGAATAAACTGGCAAGTTACCGCACTCAATTAAGAAAGTTAGGATGCCCTGAGGTGGTTATGAACTCTGTGACACAGAAACCAGGGGGCAAATCAAGTGCTGCTTTTGCCGTTAAAAGACCACGGCGGTCTGAAGTAAACTATTGTCCCCCCTATCCGGTTGGAGAATCTGAAGATAGCCTTGAGACTGTGAGAGTGGAGCTTCTTTTAGATGTGAAGAAGACAAACAACCGGGAGGTGGTGAGAATGAAAATGGAGAAAACATTTGCATATAGGAGACATGAAGTAGTTTGTGACACACCCATGATCAGCGACTTCCAGGCAAGATGGCCAGCACTCTTTGAAGTGAGCGAGGTATGTAATTTGTGAATTCTTTTGTGAAGATCATTGTGTTTTAATGGTATCCTGTAATAGAACATTGACAACATTTACGTTGTCTGCCAGGTTTGTGGAAAATGTCAGAAGTCATTTAGAATTGTAAAGATTTTTTGTTATTGATTATAGCACCTGAAGCATACACTGTATATAAAAGATAGAAATGGTTTCTAGGTCTGCTGACTTTATCTTTGACCTCAGTAAACATGGTTTATGGTTCCTGAGTGTTTGTGGTCTAAGTTGCTAGTTTCACTGCCCGGCTTGGACAGTCTCGGTCGTTGTGTCCTTGGGCAAGACACTTCACCCGTTGCCTACTGGTGGTGGTCAGAGGGCCCGGTGGCGCCAGTGTCCGGCAGCCTCGCCTCTGTCAGTGCGTCCCAGGGTGGCTGTGGCTACAATGTAGCTTGCCATCACCAGTGTGTGTGTGTGTGTGTGTGTGTGTGTGTGAATGGATGGATGACTGGATATGTAAAGCGCTTTGGGGTCCTTAGGGACTAGTAAAGCGCTATATAAATACAGGCCATTTACCATTATGACATGGTGTTCATTGTACCCATTAATATGGAAAAGGACAGTGGACTAGTGTATGCTCATTGGCTAACGATTTTTGATTAACTAATGAGGGTACAGTGTCTCTTGATTCCATAGGCAGATCTACACTGTGCTAATGACGTGCTATTTAAAAGAAAGCTGGAAGGGCAACTGTGGAAACGCACAGCTTAAGACTTCAAATTAGAAATTAACAAGTGGTGACATCATTCTCTTTTTATATACAATCAGTTGTTATAAGCCACTTCTAACGCGAGCAGTTGTGTAACTTTTTTCCTCTGGAAGCCTATCGAAATTAAGCTCTACTGATGGAGGGTTGTCAATCTGTGTGGCCTGTGACATTGTTCTTGTTGTAGGCTTTAGCTCAGGAGGTAGAGCAGGCCATCTACTGATCAGAAGCTTAGTGGTTTGATCCCTGGCTCCTCAAATCTGCATGCCAAGTATCCTTCGGCTACAAGAGATACTAACCCCAATTGCTCTCTGATGCGTTCATCGGAGTATGAATGGTAGTTAGGAAGCACTAAAAAACTTAGAAAACAGTGTTTGTGTGAATTGATGTGATTGGATGAATGCGGCATGTTGTATACAGCGCTTTGAGTACTCCGGGAGAGTAGAAAAGCACTATATAAAAATCAGTCCATTTCACCACAAAAGTGAGTGGGATGCATAGCTAAAAATTAGTAATATGAGAAAAGATATAAGTTTTTGTAAATGTGACCTTGTTACATTTGAGTTCGTGACTGTATTTTTATGTGTCAACTTCTCTTTTTAGATAAATGCAGAGTTTAGGCGGATTACCACCATGCCACTGCAGTCCCGATTTCTCTCGCAAATTGATGTGCTATCGGACAAATTTATAAAGGTGTTTAAAAAGCGAGGAGGACACATAGGAAGAAGACTGCAGAATATTCTGGAACCCATGGCCCAGGTAAGAAAGAATTTTAATTTGTGTCTACAGTTTAGAGAAAATAATAATTTTAACAAAACGCTGCTTGTCACCCTTTGCCAGGATGATGTTGATCTTGTGCGTGAATGTATTATCAAGGGGCTCTGCGTGTACCTCAACGAAGACCCCAGCAATTTAATGACAGAACATGTGGTAAGTGTTATTATAGAAGGTCATTTTTATTGAAAATAAATGTGGTTGCTTCATGAACTAAACCCCCCCTCCCAAAACTTAAAAATCTAAAATCTCTTACCCCTTGGCTGAAAAAGGCTTTTATTGCCACAATGACGCGTGGACAACTGAACAACAAAGTCATGTCGGATTGTCAAATTCATCCCATTGGTGCAGCTACTAAAAAGATTTTGAATCTCAGTGACATTGACCTCTCGGATTTTGAAAATGATCTAAGATTTTCAAAATTGTGCCACAGGTGTATCTGCTGGTGACTGGGGGATACCACTGGCGGCCCCCAGTTTGTATGTCTTTTTTTTATTCTAAAATGAATAGACATATCTGAAAAGGATTAGACTATATTTAGCTATGAAACCTTGTGTTATATACATGCTGACATGCCACAATTTCACTTTTTAATGGACATATTTAATAAATATTGGGGCCACCTTATTTATTAGACAAAATACTGTATGGCCTGGAAGTGTTTATAAAAAAAATATTTATGAAATACTTGGATCCAGCTAACGTCTTTGTTTTGGATCATAGTTTAGCACAGTTCAGATGTTAGTATCTCACGGTTATTGCAAAAACCAAACTAAATCAACAAGCTTGTTTTGTGTCATTCACTTTGTAAAAAATACTGCTTTATTCAGCGTCCTTTTTAAACCATGGCAAAATGTAGTTATCTACTAATAAATGGGTTGAATGTCACCTTAACCAAGAAAGAGATACAGAGAATTGTCTATATGGGTTAGAGAAGATATTATGTTTAGGTGTTTTACCTTTTTTTTTCTTCTACATGCATTAGGACCACGTGTTCTCTGAACACCTCTTCAGAGAATGAAGAGGTGTTCATAGTTGAACACTTCTTCATTCTCTGACAGTATTCTGCTTCTTTGCAATGACCAGTGTTCTGTTGAATTTAATTTTGGGAATGTGTATTTTCCAGGCCACAGATGAAGGAGTTATCCAACAATCTATTGAGGAAACAACAATGGGAATCTATATCATCAAGTCAAGAGATGCCAGTGACAGCCCTGAGGACATTGGGATAGTCCTGGAAGGCCAGAGAGTCTTGCAGGATTTGCCCTAGCAGCTGCTATGCTATTTGGATTAATGTACACTTTGAACCTGACCTACCCACCAGAACTGAAGTATACCTTCGAGGTATTCCAGAAACTGCTTATGGAGCTCGAAGGGAACAGCCTTTCAAAGAAGGTACAGGTTCTCAAGAACAGACTGTACGAGTGAACAGTTATGACATGGAAACAATATGTCTACCTCTCTGAATATGTTCCATTGATTCTTTTTTGCCAACACTGGTAAAATTACAGTATATAGCGAAACTGATTTTTCTCACAATTTTATAGGTTTTTACTGGTAGGAGCAACTTTCACTTTTAACTTTGGGGCCATCATTACTATAGCATTCAATGTTCATTTTTCAAGCCATACTCTTTTGAGGAATAGTTTGTACTCTAGTGTTTTTTTTCTTGTTTTCTTGGTTTGTTTGTATTTCTCATCACATTGAGGCTGAGTGTGCCACACTTTCTGCTTCTGCACAAATTTTCAATCAAGGTGTATTGCCACTGACATAACTCAGTCCCATTCAATTGTAAAATGATCGTTGCATCATTGCCATCACCAAAGTCATTTTGAAGCTGGTAACTGCTCTCAGGTAAAAAGCCTGAAGTAATTGAAGCAGCTGTTTAGAAGGCATACAATTTTTAAGTTCATTGGACATGGTTACAGTAATTTTGGTTATGTTGTGATGTCCAACCACTGTTTTGTTTTGTTTGTTAGTATAAGTTATTGTGATGTTTCACTTATAGAAGGAAGCCAAAACGAATCACATTTTAGGGCTCTTGATTTTGTGTTTGTGGGTGAAAATGTTATTTTCAAGCTTTTCTTCGTCATATTTTAATATTTGCATTCCTGTTGCCATAGTGCCTTACGGCTCTTACATTTAAAAAAAAATTTAAAAAAATTACCCGAGGAATTCTCACCTTTTACCTTTGGGCCAGTATTCCTAGAAAATTCAGCGTTAACATTTTCATAGGCCCTAGAATGTTGAATTAAGATCCAGAAGTTGTTTGTGTTTGGTACATTTTGGAAGAGATGCATTCAGATGACTCAAGTATAATCTTGAACTGCTGTTACGACTTCCAATTGTATACTGTTTTGAAAAATACAGGTCATTGTTAAAAAATGTTTTGCTTGTTGGTTTGATTGAAAGCAAAATATACAGTACATACAGTGTGTGTGTGTATATGTGTGTGTGTGTGTGTGTGTGTGTGTGTGTGTGTGTGTGTGTGTGTGTGTATACATATATGTGTATATAGCATAAAATTATCTTGTCAATCTAACACATGGTAGTCAAATACAATTAACATAAAGGAACTCTTTACATTTTACATAACCAGTTAATGTCTGATAAACAAGTAGTTTCTATAAATATTTGACATGAATGAAAAGGATACAAACAACATGAAAAAATCATGTTCATGTTACAAAAAATTTGTGTGCAGTTATAACATGAAAAAATAAGGTTGACAAAACATAACTTAATTGCGTGCAACCGATTACAATGATTTTTTTATGTTTATCCCACTGATTATTTTTTTCAGTGTAGGATGTGGGGGTGAACACCCTAGAATGTTACAGACCTCCTATGAGACATTCTTTCAATATGCCACCAACTATATACTTCTACACACAAGTGATTACATGCAGTATTCTACCATATGCAAACTTATATCACTGAAAGATTATACTGACTACTAAGTACAATTTTCCATTGACAGGTGCCCTCGGCCTCTCGGCCTGGGGCTCGGTCACTCAGGCACGGCTGGCTGCCGGCGGAGCTCACGGGCGCGTCACTGCAACTCCCCCTGGCTTCTGCTCCGCGGCTGCTGAGTGAGCCCTCATCTGGGACTCTCCTCAGCTCTTTCTGGGACAGTGGCGATGCTGCCCCTCTGTTGGTCTTCCTTGGTCTCTTGTGTTCTGGGGGCCTCTGGATGTCTGGAGTTTTGATCTCCAGATTTTACGTCCACTGTTATAGCATTGCTGTACGTGTGTGTGCTTTATGAAATACATCAGAATACAGAATATCTCATGTTTAATCGTCGGCTAGCTAGCTTACTCCTAGCTCACCTCAACGTTGTAAATCTTCTTTTTTATGGATGCCTGGACACTTCCTTTTATAATTCCGCCTGGAAAAACGGTTACACTGACCACTTTACTAGAGTTGAAGGAATTAAGACCCTTTTTAACCCTAATTGGTACTTCGCTAAAGAAGGAGGTAATCGTGAACAAAGTCACTGGCTCCGCCATCGTTGTTTCTTGAGGAGCACTTAGGCCCGGAAATACCAGTAACGTCATCCGTGACGTCAGACTGAACAACCAGATTCCTCTGATCTACAGCTGGACCCTCTCATCCAAGCAAATTTAACACATTATATTTTAATTATGTTTTCTTTTACTCACAGTATCTAATATCATCAATGCCAGCTTACCAAAGCAATGTGTTTCATGGTGAAACGCCTGTGTGGAAGTATTGTTCTGGATTTAACATTTTAAAGGCTGCTTTAAAACTCAGAGCTATAGTTTAAGAAAATGTTCTCTTATTACATGTGAATAAAAAAAGAGAAACTCATCACAAGGTGGGAACGTTTTCATCCAGTCACAAGGGATACTTTAAATCTAAATTGGAAACTGCAGTTTAATGCATCTATAAACAGAAAACAAGAGAAAAGAAAAAAAACAATAAAACTCATCGTGGAAATAAAACACCATTTAAGATCTCATAATGTGCCCCCTGAGTTCAACAAATAGATGAATTTTAGAAGGATGTCCTGACTGAGATGTTCCAATTAGGATGTTAATTTGTGCAAATATGATGCATTACATTAGGTGAGGTGCAACAGTTACTTATAAAGTAGTGTCAGAAGCAACTGGAAGGTTATTTTTTGTCCTTTATTGAACAAACATCATCTGTAAAGGAAAACGCTAAAAACTGACCTTTTGTGCGTCAGTGGGAAATCTAAGCCATAGCTACATCACAACCGCAAACCCCATGGTGTAACCTGACCTCCCTAGAAATGCAACTACTGGTTACATCAACTCAGCCCACACCAGTTGTTATTGGCTTGCTCAGTACTGTCGAATTCAGCTATACATGTTTGTCTAGTTTTTCTCTGCTGTTTTGTATTTATCGGTGACAGAATAATAATAATTGGCTCAATACAGAGAATCGTGTTGTGAGTGCTTGTTATGATGCTACAAAGTCTAAACCAGGCTAACAACATCTACTGACATCCTCAGTTTTCCAGTCAAGTCAGTAAAGTTCCCAAATTCCCTCTAAATATCTTTCTCTATTCTTTTTGGGATAGCAGACAGAGTGAGGTCCAAAATAACTAAACGTCTTTCAAGTGTAAGCGAAGATAATTTTTAATCTTGCAGAATCATTAGTTAAACCAAGAAACTCACATGATGTCAAAATAACAATTTTGTTCACCGAGACAAATGATGTAAAATGTGACACATGTGTGCAACTGTTTCTGTGTTTGGACTGGTATAAGCAGCTTTTCTACAGCAATAACTCATATGTCACTCACCTGAGATAAGTGTCACAATGACTGCACAGCTCAGCCAGCTTTGACTTGGACAACAATGAAACGTGACGACAAACACATCTTATTGTTGGATGACACAAATGGATGATACAAGCCTTTAAGGATTATACTGTAAAAAACTGATATTCTTTGCTTATTGTAGGTTTTCAGCTTTGTCATCTGTTCTGACTTTTTGTGTATCTGCAATATCATTGCTGAAACTTGTGCCTGAATGATTCACTGTGCCTCTTGGTGTTGGTCTTCTATAAAGCCTCAACAGCTTCTCCTCTGTGGCTCTGGCATCTCAATTAGATCCCAGCTATAATGCAATCAGCCCAGCTGTAATGAGCAATATTGCCTTGCATAACTCACTCATAACTCATTTGCAGAATTAATTGCTGCATTAGACACTGGGTGTCCCCAGTGGCAAGTGAGCTCCACTGATAAGATATTTCATTAAATTCAGTTGTTTACAACACATTCCATCAGTGGCACTGCTGTTATTCAGCATGAAGAGAAATGCAGCCTGCCATTGTTACAAAACAGGCTCCCCATGCATGAGGCAGAACAATGAAGTCAAGCCCAAACTGTCAGGTGGAATGGCAGACGAGACACGAGCAGAGCAAACTGAGTCGACACAAAATGTTGTTGTCATTCATTCACTGCTCCTTCCACTCTATAAACAGAGTTGTAATTAACACTAGATAGTAATAAAAAACCTACTCAGACCGCTTTTTTTGGTGCTATTAATGACATCATTGCTGTATTCTTTTCTCCTTAAACGTGTACTACTTGGTACCAGTGGCACTCCATCAGGAAAAGTATGGCCAACGGTGTATGACTTGTCCAATCTAAAAACGGACATAAATGAAAATTTGCCAAAATAAAGTGATCTCTCTCCTTTCATCTCAGACAACGCTATGATAAAAGTTCCTCGCCTGTTTGCATTCATCCTTTACATTATTACTATTTTGTCACCGCAGTTACCTGCTGTGGCTAAAAGCTCTGTTTATTTCATACTCACACTGTAGCTGTCTCTGTCTTGCGGGGGGGACTGTCTCCCATTGACACTGACTTGAGCTGGGCCAGCTCAGAAGCCAGAAGCTTTTTTCATGTGGTCTGCATATGCACATTGTAAATAAACCTCTGGTGTTTCATCAAAAACTCATGGGAGACCAGCATGCAAGGCAAGTTGCCACTGGCTCTTCTTTCACTGCTCTGATCAGTTAGAATGCGCACTTTGTATGGAAACACAGCTAGCATTAGCAAGCAAATGACCTTCTGTTATTATCATCATAACAGATGTTTCCTCTTGCTAACCTTCTCAATCAACATTTTTAAGTAGGGAAGGTGGCGTGTGAAAAAGTTGTCTGTCATACATTAGCAAAGTAGGCTAGAAGGATGATGGAGGTGCACCCAATGAATTAGAAGATTAGCAGTTGCCAACATTTCTCCTTTCACTTTTAGTATTTAGCATCGTATGGGGTATGTACATATCAATAGCAGCATGTATCATTGCACATTAGTATCCAACCACTACACTAGAAAGCATTGTGTGTGCATATTTATTATATATTTATTTTCCCACTCACACTGGAAGCAGTCTTCATCATTTGGGATAAGGTTTGGGTTCTCTACCAGAGGACTGGGAGCTTGAGGGTCCTTTGCTATCTTACCTTCGTTAGCTGTTTCTTGGATGTCTGCAAAGGTGATAGTTACTAGATCCTGTTGAGGGAGGTTGCTATTAGATCCACTAGCCACTAAGTATTGATGTTGTGTCCTTCTCCTGTATGCTCTTCCAGTATTCCTCCATCTCCAGTGGAGGTTTGGGATGGACAGCTTGCATCCCTTCTTCACACCTTTCTGCAGCTCCAATAGTTGGCTAACATCCCTCTGTGCTGCCTTGATGTTGGCCTAATGTCATGGAGGGTACTGCTCCTTTTGGCTGTTCATCTTGTAGCCAAGCATCTTAGTGATCACTGATGCTGTGGTGTCGATCAGCTGACTAGTTGATGATGGTGATTGTCCATAATGCTGCACTCATATCTTCTAGTAGACTTTCACCATTTTCACCACTTTCTAGTAGACATCACCATTGGTGATAAGACCCACCACTGTTTGCGGACGACACTACAGTGGTGGGTCTTATCACCAATGGTGATGAGACGGCTTACAGGGAGGAGGTCAGCGCCCTGACCCACTGGTGTCAAGACAACCATCTCACCCTCAACGTCGCAAAGACAAAGGAGTTGATAGTGGACTTCCGGAGGTGCAGAGAAGCACACACCCCCATCACCATCAACGGCGCTGCTGTGGAGAGAGTGAGCAGCTTCCGGTTCCTTGGTGTACATCTGGCTGAGGATCTTACGTGGTCAGTACACACAAACAAAACAGTGAAGAAGGCGTAGCAGCGCCTCTTCTTTCTCAGGAGACTGAAAAGATTCGGCATGAGCCCCCGCATCCTCAGGACCTTCTATCACTGTGCCATTGAGAGCATCCTCACTGGATGCATCACCACCTGGTATGGCAACAGCACCGCCTACAACTGCAAAGCTCTCCAGTGAGTAGTGCGGTGCTCTGAACGGATAATTGGAGGTGAGCTTCCCTCCCTCCAAGACATCTACAGGAAGCGCTGCCTGAGGAAAGCGGGGAGGATCATCAAGGACTCCAGTCACCCCAGCATAAACTGTTCAGACTACTTCCATCAGGAAGGAGGTTCTGCAGCATCCGGTTCCGAACCAGCAGACTGAGAGACAGCTTTTTCCATCAGGCCATCAGACTGCTGAACACGTCATAGACACCTCAGCTTCACTACTGGAACTTTAACATTATGCACTCCATACTGTACAGTAACGCCACTGTTTTGCACGTCTCAACTCTGTATATTTTTATATATTTTATTTATTGTTTACTCTATTTAACTTGTAAAATATGTGTACACACACAGAAAAATATTTAGTATACACATCCAGAAATGCATATACTATTATATATTGTACATATATTTATTAGTTTCAGATGTAGCCATTCTTGTATTTTGCTTGTTTACATTCTTGTATTTTGCACAACTCTGTTGCTTGTGAAGCTCGCACACAAGAATTTCACTCACATGTACTGTACCAATGTACCTGCACATGTGATGTGACAATAAAAGTGATTTGATTTGATTTGACTTTAACAACACGACACATGAAAATAATATGGACCAGAGATAACACAAAATTATAAATAAAGTGTAACACATTAAAAGAGGGCATTTGTAGATGGGGTTAACAATACTCAGCGTGGTTGCCTATGGTAACCTGCAAGCATTTGGGGTTTAGCTGTGCCTGACTATGACAGAGTTTTTCATTTAGATGTTTCTGGAACAAAAATTTGGGGTTTTGTTTCAGGAAAAAGGGGGGAGGTACATCAATCAATCAAAGCTTTATTCGTCACATGCAGGTTGCCCTGCAGTGAAATGGGACCCCCCCCCCCCGACCTTACACATATAGCACAAACATTACATGGGGATACAGGTCGGAGATTGGTAGAATCAGGAAAAAACATTGAAATGTACACTACAGTGGGGAAAGTACAAGAGGAAAAAAGAGACCCCTACTCATGCTGTGCTTCCATGGTAGGACAGCATGAGAACAGGAAACAAAAAAACTCCTTTGCACAAAAAAGCACATAAATGTCCACAGCACAACATTGTGAAGACATGACAAGCCACAGGGGTGGGTGGGGGGTGAGGAGTAATCCGAAGAAACACAGCAGCCACCCTGCACAGCGCTATCATTCCAGCGCGGCACACAGACCCGCCGTGTTCCCTCGCCGGAAACAAGCATCGAAGGCGTTGGAAAGGGAGGGGAGATGAGTGAGTGCCTATCAGTGTAAGTGTATGTGTGTGCGTGTCCATAGTTTAGCTGAGACAGTGTCCTTCGCTCTATCAGGCTAAGTAAACAGTCTGCCAGCCAACCCAGGTGGCCTTCATGGGACGGGAAGAATAGTCATCACACAGTCGTTATCAGGGAGTTGTTTTGGTGGGCTCCAGCCTTGGGCCTAGCAGCTGGCGCCGTGGTGTCCAAATGTTGAATATTGTTGATTTCTCCTTTGTGAGCAGCTCGAATTTAGCCCTCTGACACTGGTCCCTTGATCTCCCGTTGGAGAGCCGCGAGCCTCCCCATGATGGTATCAAACTTCTGTTCCATGGTGTTGTCAGTCTTTTGATTCTGAGACCTCACAACTGCAGTGATCCGTTCCGCGATGTTTTCCAACTGTCGATCAAGGGTGTCATTTTGAGCAGGCCTTTCTCTGATGTTTCCCCTCATACGCTCAATGGTGTTGTTTTGAGCCTTCCCAGCAGCTGTAAGCGTCTCCAAGGTGTTGACCATATTACGTTCGTTGTGAGAGGTCGCGCCTCGTCCCGTCGCTTCGAATCCAGCGGGCAGCCTTGTGGGGGTTTGAACAGCTGGTTCCGCTCTCTTATTTCTCTGATAAACCAGGGCTAAGCCAACGCCGATCAGCATGAACCCTGTTATCATGGTTCCGAATAGGTAGATATCTTCAGCGTCCTCGATCGACAGTCCCGCCAGGCACACGGTCCTCCAGTTCTGCCACCCGTCCATCGTGTAACCGGCAGGGAAAGTCCCTCCAGGGCACTCAGGCTCTCCCGAGCCCCGACTTCTCGTTGAGAAAAGGGTGTCAATAGCACTCAGAGACCAGTTGATCAAATCCATAATTCTCTTTTAGGTTTTAGAGAACGACAGTGAGAGACTGTTCCAGGGAAAGTAAATGCACACAAGACAAGACAAGGACATAAAAGGATACATAGAAATAGGAAATGTATTAACGTTACTGTCATGGTCCTGAGTCTGAGGACTCAGTGTTTTGTGTTTCCTTATGCTTTTGTTCATTTCGAGTGTGTATTCTGTTGTGATTTTGCCATTTGTTAGGTTTCTGTTCTTTGCCTGCCTGCTCCCACTTCTCTGTGTTCCCTCTGTCTGTCCATGGTGTTATTGTGTCTGCTCATGAGTCTGCCTGTCAAGTTCAGTGTCCTGTCTGGTTCTCTGTCTGTTAGTTTCCTGTTTTATTCTGAAAGTTCATGTCACATCAGTGTGTTCAGTTTTACCTCTCCCCTGTCTCGTTAGCCTAATTGCTCCCAGCTGTGTCTCCCTCCTGTGGCCCATTCCCTGATTACTCCCCGTGTATTTAAGCCCTGTGTTTTCCTGTGCTCTCTGTCGCGTCGTCTGTTTAACGCCATGTCCGTCTGCATCATTCTGTGTAACCCGGTGTTCAGTTGGCGTCTCTCCGCCATCTTTCATTGTGTATTTTGTTCCTCCTCCCATGCGTGTTTGGTTTAAGTTGAGTTCTTTAGTTTTCCCCAGTTTAGGTTTGTTTACTCCCCGCTCTGCTCCTCCTGTTTTTGTCACCTTATCACCGCTGCAAATAAACATTCACTCGCATCCCAGTCAGTGCCTGCATCTTGGATCCTTTTCTCAATTCACCACACGACTGCTGTGCAGCCGTGACACTTACTAACACACACACACACACATACACATACATACATGTAATGAAGTAATGAAATTCATTAGGATCAAACACAATTTTAAGTAGGTAATACTGTTACCATCATCCTGTCTGGTTTATTGAGTGGGTTGAGAACTGATACATAGACGACTGAATTAGTATTATTTTGGGGAACATGATAGCCGGGGTGAACAGAATCCTGCAGCCAGAGTTTAAATGAGTGAAACTACCAGATTATTGCTTTGTTTTGTTTTGTGTTTCTGAAGTATGGGGAAAGTTTTACCATGCCACCAAGTTTTAGAGTTGGTATTTTTTCACTTATAAGAGAAATAATATTCGGTGACAAGTCCTAAGACCCGGCTTCTGTTTTTTTTTTTTAATTTAATTTTGTTTTAAAGCTTTATTTTTGATTTTATTTTTTGAACAGTGCACTGATTTTTGTTTGTGAATTTCTTTTCTTTAAGCAGATCTGCACATCGGAAATTACAAGCATTACACGTCCACGAGAAAATTGTTGCAAGTGAGTTTCTCCACATTAAAATGGGCTCTGGGGAAAGCCACTTATGGGGACAATTAGAAAATGAGAGTTCCTGCCTAAAAAGGATTCAGCGAGGTAATCCGATCTAAAGTTCTTGTTTTTCTTTTTGAAATGACGTCA
Organism: Maylandia zebra; assembly: GCF_041146795.1. Classification (NCBI taxonomy): domain Eukaryota; kingdom Metazoa; phylum Chordata; class Actinopteri; order Cichliformes; family Cichlidae; genus Maylandia; species Maylandia zebra. The sequence continues at coordinate 42,533,858 of NC_135181.1, forward strand.
TTTTGCTGAGGGCGGAAATCTAAATGCGGCGATGGTTTCCACTATCAGCAAAGAAAGAATGAATGAATGAATGAATGAAAGACTGGAAATAGAAACAAACTGACTGACTGGTAAAAGCTGGTAAAAGCTGACAAGACTTGACCACGACTCAAGGTTAACCTCCACCTAGACAGGACAAAAGGGTGGATGAATTTATGTGTGTTTCTTTTTACAGGAGCTGAAAGATGACAGCGACATCTGAGGTTGCGTGACGATTTAACTTTTAAATGCCACGTTCTGTGTTTGTGAATCTACCAGGGGTGTGTTATTCATGGGTTTGTGTTGCTCACAGGGCCACAAACAGCAGAACTCTCTGCCTGGGAGGGATGTGAGATGGGCAAATGAACTGAATCATTTCTTCAACAGATTTGATTCAGCCATGAGGCAGTCTGCAACATTGGCTGCAGGCTCACCCACCCCCACTGCTGCTGTTCCACCTCAGACACTTCACACCTCCTCTATTCACCCTGCTCACTCCTCCCCACCCCCAACTGCAGCATCCAATACACACTCAACACAAGGCTCCAGCCTGTCTCTCTCAACCACCCAGGTTAGGAGGGAACTGAGGAGGATTAATGGCAAGAAGGCAGCGGGTCCAGATGGCATCAGCTCGAGGGTCGTCAGGTCCTGCGCGGACCAACTGTGTGGGGTGATGGAGCACCTCTTCAACCTGAGCCTGAGGTTGGGAAGAGTCCCACAGCTCTGGAAAACCTCCTGTGTTGTACCAGTGCCAAAGACTTCACGCCCCAAGGACCTCAACAGCTACAGGCCGGTGGCTCTGACATCCCACCTGATGAATACCCTGGAGCGGTTGGTCCTGGCTCAGCTTCGGCGCCTAATAAGCTCATCACTGGACCCACTTCAGTTTGCCTACCAGCCTGGCATTGGAGCGGATGATGCCGTCATTCACCTCCTACATCGTTCCCTCGCTCACCTGGAGACCGCTGGAAGCACTGTGAGAATCATGTTCTTTGATTTCTCCAGTGCCTTCAACACCATTCTTCCCTCGGTTCTAAAGGACAAGCTGGTGAACTCTGGAGTGGACCATCACCTCACTACCTGGATCCTGGACTACCTCACCGACCGACCACAGTATGTGAGGACTCAGGGCTGTGTGTCGGACAGGGTCGTCTGCAGTACGGGGGCCCCACAGGGAACGGTTCTGGCTCCGTTCCTCTTCACCATCTACACTGCAGACTTCTCCCACAATTCCACCCAGTGCTTCCTGCAGAAGTTCTCTGATGACTCTGCAATAGTCGGCCTCATCACTGATGGGGACGACAAGGAGTACAGAGGTCTGACCCAAGACTTTGTGGACTGGTGCCAGCTGAACTACCTCCAGATCAACGCCAGTAAAACCAAGGAACTGGTGGTAGACTTCCGCAGGCACAAGCATTCTCCACTGCAACCACTGAACATCCAAGGTATGGACATTGAGGCTGTGGACAGCTACAGGTACCTTGGTGTTCATCTGAACAATAGACTGGACTGGACTCATAACTCAGACGCCCTCTACAGGAAAGGGCAGAGCAGGCTGTACCTGCAGCGGAGACTCAGGTCGTTTGGAGTGGAGGGCCCACTCCTGAAGACCTTCTATGACTCTGTTGTGGCTTCTGCTATCTTTTATGGTGTGGTCTGCTGGGGCGGCAGCATCTCTGCTGGGGACAGGAAGAGACTGAACAGGGTGATCCGAAGGGCCAGCTCTGTTCTAGGATGCCCTCTGGACCCAGTGGAGGTGGTGAGTGACAGGAGAACGGCGGCTAAGCTGTCATCCCTGTTGGACAACATCTCCCACCCCATGCAGCAGACTGTGACAGCACTGAGCAGCTCCTTCAGTGGGAGACTGCGGAACCCACGGTGTGGGACGGAGAGATTTCGCAGGTCTTTCCTCCCCACTGCTGTCAGACTCCATAATAAAGACTTTAACTGATCAAGCACACACATCCATACATATGCAATAATACTAAGTGCAATAATCCTTTCTGTCATCGTTGTATTTTTACTCAGTTGTATATAGTATTTGTATTTGTATTCTATTTTTATCTTATTGTATATTTATTTTTATTTTATTCTACTGTATATAGTATTTTATTTTATTCTATTCTGTACAGTTGTGTACTGTATTTATTCTTATTGTATTCTAATTTTTGCCTCATAACTTTTGCACTGTCCACTTCCTGCTGTGACAAAACAAATTTCCCACGTGTGGGACTAATAAAGGTTATCTTATCTTATCTTATCTTATAACTGTGAGAAAGGGTGTACACACCTGCGCAGCGTTAAACATTTGCATTTTCTTCTCTACAGCATTACAGTTCTTAATGTGCTTTGAATATGTGATTTATAACTGGACAAGTAGTTAATGTTTTCTAATAATGTTTTCCTACTACAGGATTTCTGGGCTTATGTGTGAAGAAACGGGGTTTATAGGTTATGAGTTGGTGATGCTATTAAACTGTGGGAGACACATCCTGTCTTGAAAACAGTGTGATTCTTTTTACAGGAAATCTTTTTACAGCACCTCTGGGATGTGGAGGGCTGACGCCTAACCCGAGATGGTCAAATGTGTTGCTAATGTTTGTTTTGCTTTTGTTAAGAGTGCATGTGGAGGATTCAGTAGAAAACAGACAAGTGACATGAGATAACAAATAAGAGATGCAGTTTGTATGGAACAGTTTAATAGAGGGCTCATAGTGATAAAACAAGTGGAGTGACATTGCTTAAGGAAGTCACTGATTAAATTGGGGATAAAATAAATTGCGGCAATAATAGTGATTTAATGATTTGGGAAATCCTGAACATGATATTGTCTGTTGTGCTGAATACTTTATCACTCTCATGATCTATAGTTGGTTGTAAATAAGATGTTTGATTTAACAGATTTGTTTTCCAGGATACAGGTTCCAGGTGGAGCTGGGAGTTAAATGAGCGTAACATGTAACTGCTGACTAATGTTTTTACACAAGCTTACAGGTTGGCGGGAGATTGTTTTAGAGAGAATGTGTAACGTTCTTGTACAGGTCTCAGTAGGGAGTTGACACATGGCGGAAGCCAGGTGCAAGAGGAGGGTCATTTTAATTCGTAGGTGTCGTGACGTGCCATGACGAGAAGTGAGTGAGGAAGGGCGCCTACAGGATGGAAGTGGAGGCCAGGATAGAGGCTTGAGGAGGATCAGTGATCATCTTAAATCTTCAGCGGAATAGTACAGGCAGCTGTGCTACTGAGCTTCCAGGAGACTGAGAGGAGTCTTCCTACAGCAACGTTTTAAATAAAATGAGAGATTCATCGTTGACATTGAGGAAGACAACTAAGGTGTACGACGTGCTCTGCCTTAAATCTTCAGCAGCGTTGGAACATGAGAACCTGAGGGATGAAGGGAGCGTGCCAAGCTCCAGAAGTGACGGCTCGTACCACAACAGCGGTCCAGTTGAAGGGGACAGGCAGGACCTAGTTCCATTGGTCTCAATGTGCAGTAGCAGATGAGAGCTTGGTGGAGACAAGCTCATCTCCAAATAACACGGGTGGCAAAACAGAGGCAGAATAACCCTCTGACCCGTGCAACGACTAACCAGTAGTCTACCTGGGAAGTTGAAGAAAGAAGAGAAGGATCGTAGAGCATCATTTCACTCAAAGAGGAGGTGGCTGAGTGGCTCGACGAGGGAGACATTAAGAGGAGTGTTGGCCTCTTCGAGGCCAAAGAGGAGGAGTGTCGAGATGAAATATTATTTTACATCCATAATCCTTATTATTACTGTTGCATCATTTATGATTTATTGTTGTTGTCATTTCATTGACACATTTATTGAAACTGGTGAGGTTATATTAAAGTCTGTATTTCAGGTGTTAGCCTAAGCACATAATAATCTTTCATTGCAGGTGCAACTGTAATCATGTTATACACATATTGCATAATTAAAGGGTTGAAGCTCGGTTAAGTTAATTAATGGTTTGAAGCTACGGGCAGCACGATGTCTGGCCGATCAATGGAGCAAAGTTCAGCTATTGAAAGGTTGCCTACATGTTTACAGTATAATTTACTACATGTTGCCTGTGTGCATTCAGCAGGCTGCACTGGAGTTTGCCTGGTAACAGATGACGTAGAGGGAGGTCATGCACTTAGATTAACGACACAGACACATAGCCTGTCTGGGTAAACTGATTGCAAGTGTTGTCTAAGTCTAGAAAAGTGTAATAACAGGATGCATCTGGGAGGCGGTGGAGGAACTGAAAGAGGAACTGTTCTGTTTTAGTGACGCGAGTTACTGGTCATCATAAGTATAAATATTACAACTACCTATTGTCAGGCGGGAGATGGAGCCTGATGTTTTGCAGAGCCTATCTTCACCACATATATGTGTTTTAATAAAATAATTTGTGTTGACCCACTATGGACTTTCAGTCGTATGTCTCTTCCTCAAAAATTCGAACCGCGACAGGGTACTTCACATATTCTTGGTTATCAGCCACAGAGGGTCCAGGTTTCTAGCTTATCCACAATCCTGCTCTTGCACTTAATGCCTTCAATGTGGCTTGGTACCTGGGATGGGATGATGATATCTTCCCCCTGACCTGATTTCCTGCTCCCCCGTGCCATAACATTTGAGTTATACCTCGTCAATATCTAGTTGTGAAAAGAGTTGCTTCTTCTGGATGTTGGAACACTGAGCTACTAGTTGTTTTGTCATCAGTCTAGATGTTGGGTGTCAAAGATTCCATAGGTCCAACTTCCTCTTCATGCTTCATGTAATTTGTGTAGTAGCATTAAAACCGCACCCTGTTCTCATCCCTTGTCCACTTGTGCCTTCTTGTTCCAGCAGCCCACTCCAAATAAGTGTGTCCTGGTTCCTCAACTCCTGGGGAATGGACCTTGAGCAGCATGGGAGGCCTAGGTTAGGGGAAATAAAATCCAATTCTACATGGTGGAAAAGTAATCACTTCTTAGACCCCATTCCCACAAAACTGCTCAAAGAAGTCCTGCCATTAATTAATTCTTCGATCTTAAATATGATCAACCTATCTCTAATAATCAGCTATGTACCACAGCTGGCTGTAGTTAAACCTTTACTCAAAAAGCATCTCTAGACCCAGCAGTCTTAGCTAATTATAGGCCAATCTCCAACCTTCCTTTCATATCAAACATCCTTGAAAGAGTAGTTGTCAAACAGCTAACAGATCATCTGCAGAGGTTTATTTGAAGAGTTTCAGTCAGGTTTCAGAGCTCAGCACAGCACAGAAACAGCTTTAGTGAAGGTTACAAATGATCTTCTTATGGCCTCTGACAGTGGACTCATCTCTGTGCTTGTCCTGCTAGACCTCAGTGCAGCGTTCGATGCTGTCGACCATAATATCCTATTAGAGCGATTAGAACATGCTGTAGGTATTACAGGTACTGCACTGCAGTGGTTTGTATCATATCTATCTAATAGACTCCAGTTTGTGCATGTAAATGGAGAGTCCTCTTCACACACTGAGGTTAATTATGGAGTTCCACAGGGTTCAGTGCTAGGACCAATTCTGTTTACATTATACATGCTTCCCTTAGGCAGTATCATTAGAAGACATAGCATACATTTACACTGCTATGCAGATGACACCCAGCTCTATCTGTCCATGAAGCCAGATAACACTCACCAATGAGTTAAACTGCAGGAATGTCTTAAAGACATTGCCAGAAGAAAATTGTACATAGTGTGATCAGCTACATGAAATGTGTTTTCATTGATCACTAAGCAATCCACATGTCTACGTGACTTTTTACATGAACTCTTGTGTGATAAACTTATTTAGCATCTAACAGCTTCCTCTTTTCTAAGAACATACAGACTTAGAAAAGGGCAACCTCAGCTCTAAGTTCTTGGAATAACTTTGTTATCTTTGTACACACATGTGACCAGCTTGTATAAATAAAGAACGCAGACAGTGACAGAGCGCGAGTCCGTGAGTGCTTCCTGCGAGGACGAGCACTCTGTGACTGCCCTCGCGAGTAAAGACGACTGCAGTGTTTGTGTTTTCTAACTCAGGTGTCTCAGCTGAAGAGCCCTGGGGGGATATTCTTAGAAATCCCCTGTCAGACATAAAGACCTGGATGGCCGCTAACTTTCTGCGTCTTAATTCAGATCAAACTGAGGTTATTGTACTCGGCCCTGAAAATCTTAGAAATATGGTATCTAACCAGATTCTTACTCTGGATGGCATTACCTTGGCCTCCAGTAACGCTGTGAGGAACCTTGGAGTCATATTTGACCAGGACATGTCCTTCAACGCACATATTAAACAAATATGTAAGACTGCGTTCTTCCATTTTTGCAACATCTCTGAGACAGGATATTTCTGATTTTAGAGTGATGCTGAAAAACTACTTCATGCATTTATTACTTCCAGGCTGGACGACTGTAATTCATTATTATCAGGATGTCCTAAAACTCCCTGAAAAGCCTTCAGTTAAAATCCAAAATGCTGCAGCAAGAGTCCTGACAGGGACTAGAAAGAAAGAGCAGATTTCTCCTGTTTTGGCTTCCTGTTAAATCCAGAATTCAAAATCCTGCTCCTCACATACAAGGTCTTAAATAATCAGGCCCCATCTTATCTTAATGACCTTGTAGTACCATATCACCCTATTAGAGCGCTTCGCTCTCGCTCTGCAGGTCTACTTGTTGTTCCTAGAGTATTTAAAAGTAGAATGGGAGGCAGAGCCTTCAGTTTTCAGGCCCCTCTTCTGTGGAACCAGCTTCCAGTTTGGATTCAGGAGACAGACACTATCTCTACTTTCAAGATTAGGCTTCAAACTTTCCTTTTTGCTAAAGCATATAGTTAGGGCTGGACCAGGTGACCCTGAATCCTCCCTTAGTTATGCTGCAATAGACGTAGGCTGCCGGGGGATTCCCATGATGCATTGAGTTTTTCCTTTCCAGTCACCTTTCTCACTCACTATGTGTTAACAGACCTCTCTGCATTGAATCATATCTGTTATTAACCTCTGTCTCTCTTCCACAGCATGTCTTTTATCCTGTCTTCGTTCTCTCACCCCAACCAATCACAGCAGATGGCCCCGCCCCTCCCTGAGCCTGGTTCTGCCAGAGGTTTCTTCCTGTTAAAAGGATGTTTTTCCTTCCCGCTGTCGCCAAAGTGCTTGCTCATAGGGGGTCATATGATTGTTGGGTTTTTCTCTGTATCTATTATTGTACGATCTACTGTACAATATAAAGTGCCTTGAGGCGACTGGTGTTGTGATTTGGCGCTGTATAAATAAAATTGAATTGAACTGAATTAAATTCTGATATCTTGCTTAATCGATGCTTCTCTGCATCTCCAGGTCTTCATCCATGTTTGTGACTCTTTGTTTAGTTACCTTATTTACTCATCACCATTAAAGCTGCATTAGCATTTAATTCCTTTGTCCTGAGTCCTGAATTTGGGCCCACAATCTGCTTGCCACACAGCAGAACCGTGACGCATATATATAGTGAACAGTGCCTGCTGCTTCCACACATAGATGTTTCTTATCCTTCTGTGAACTTTACATATAGAAGAAATGCATCGTATTGACATACATAGGGTGGCTGTAGCTCAGGTGGTAGAGCAGGTCATCTACTGATCGGAAGGTTGGTGGTTCGATTCCTGGCTTCCCCTAGTCTGCATGCCAAATATCCTTGGGCAAGATACTAACCCGAAATTGCTCTCCGATGCATTCATCGGAGTATGAATGTGTGTGAATGTCAGTTGTGCTTGTGCGAATGGGTGTGAATGGGTGAATGCACAAGTTGTGTAAAGCGCTTTGAGTGCTCAGAAGAGTGGAAAAGCGCTATATAAGAACTAGTCCATTTACCATAAGACCAATTGACTGCAAACAAGTGTGCTTGGTTTAGTCTAATGCAATCATGTGTTCAGTTCATTACACAGATTCTCGAGTGTTGATCTTCCAAAACCATAAAATAGTTTTTGTTTTGTTTTTTCCAGGTACAGAGTACAGATCTCTCTTCCCTCCCTGTTTTCCAGTGTCTGCTCTGGGATATAATAGTAAGAACAGCAGCAACAATCCAACACAGTGTGTGATGATTCCGGTTGCAAACAGATGGCTTACTTCCCGAGTTTTATTTATCTCCTCCCTCCTCTAAGGTAATAACTGGAAGAGCATGCATAATTCAGTGAAAATCAGGATTTCGATTACTGTCAGATGAAAGTGGTTTAATGTGTTTAATGTCTCTGCCTCATCACTTTCCTCATCGCTCCCTGAGGACTGTGTCACAGAGAGGAGTGAGACGTTGTAAACACCCTACTGCTGCAGTCATTTCTTTTTTATATATGCAACATTTATTTTGTCATTCATGGTCAGATGCAATACATCTCAGCTAAATATAAAATATCTGACTCTCTAAATATATTAAAAAATAACAATGGCCCTCTTTAATGAGGCTAAATGATTTTTACCCAATGAGGATTTGGCTACACCTACACCAAAACCTTATTATGAGCTCACCTCCTGCTGGCCTCTTTAACAGCAGCCAAGCTGATATGTTTCACCTGAAGCAGAAAGTCCAGCATCCATGCCTCCTACTACTGATCTGTGCCTCTAGAGAGAAAAAGGAAAAGAGGTTTGTTCAATATTGATAAACTGTATATGGTGTGATGCTGTTTTGATTATTTATTATTTATAAAATTGCTCCTTATAGCTCATTCAGTTGCACAGCTATTTCTCAGATGCATTTTAGAGAGATTTAAGTACTTATTGTTTCCATGCATCCACTAAATGGCCTAAAAACTTTGAATGCATTATGCTAAAGTCGAAGCTAGGAATCTGCTGGTTATGTTCCCTGGGCGAGCTATGGCTGCATTGTTGATGACTATTTTTCAGTTTTAGTTTCCCCATATTTATGGTTTCTACATCGTGGTTCTGCTCTGCCCATTTTGTGTGTATGTGCAAACTACAAAAGTGATTTAACTATTAATTAAAGTGTAGTTATCACCCTGGGCTACATCAGTTTTGTGTGTATTGTTTCTTTGGTGGTTTTCTTCTGTTAGCCCATACATGCTAGCTGATCACCAATTAAAGCAAGGAATGGTTTGTGGTCATGTGATCATGTGCCAATTCGCCACCCTTAAGTTGTTCTTCATACTTTGCATTCACATTAAAAACTGAAGTCTAGCAAATGTAACTTAAATGTTCCACAATCTATATCACATATTATTAAACACAGAGAGGAAAATTGTTATTATCTATATCGTGTTCATTTTAATTGAATTGATAATTTGAAAAATCTGTCAATTAAAAGTTTTCATTATTCAAACTTAAAATTGCTTCATTGTACGCTTAAATATTTTTTGAAACTGAAAATAAATCAAGAAACTATGACTAAAAATGGTTACATACACATATTTGCAAATTAAAACAAATCAACAAATAACTGAATTACAGGTTCAATAATGCTATGTATTAACCATTTATGAAAAAGCATGCAAACCTGGCTGAAGTCCAAAAGTCTCAGTTTTTACCTTTTTGTGCTTCTTAAAATTTCTGTTCATCTATGTTAACAAAGAAAAAATCAAAACAGATTAAATCTCTTTGCACATATTATATTATTTTTTAAATTGAATGTAAAACTGTAACTGTTCCTTGATTTACTGTAGTTTAGAAATAATGCAAATAGTTTAAGCTTGCTTGTGGCATGTTTACTAAAGTAAATGAAGTACAGACTTTGAAATGTACTCAAACTAAGAAAGTCAAAAGTAGCTGTTTGGAAGACATTTCTACCAACTATTTTTATGCAAAGCTAACTGAATCTACTGCTATATTAACTCAATACTAAAATTACAGCATATGGGAACGGGACGAACAACAAAATCATTTTTAATGACTCAGCATAGGGAAGTACAGCAAGGCAACCACCTGTACTAGCCTGCCTATATTTAAAAAAACATAAAATTATTAGACCTCACTTTGTTTTGCAGGACATTTCACAATATGAAAAAAAATCCCCTTAGGTTCCTATCATATATAAATCCAATATTTGATTTTAAAAAATGAGGCCATTACATGTAAGCTTTAAGTTTCCTGTTTATGGGGAAATTTTGGGAAAATCTGGATATTGTCCAGCCCCAATTTCTTTCACAAAAAAACAAAACAAACACAAAAACCCCGCAAAACCTCTCTGGAGATAAAGAAGAATCTGTAAAAAGATAGATGGAAAGGAGCAGGAAAAGATCATAATAAATGGTCTGCACTTTCATATCCCATTTTAACCTCAAAGGTTCTATAAAACACCTCGCAGTGTCTCTTATTCACACAGTCACACCCTCACCAGTGATGTGAGGAGAGCTGCTATCCAAGATATTTGTCTGCTATTAGGAACTCAGTGTGTAAGCCAAGCAGTCTCTGGCATGTGCAAAGGCCACAGATTACAGGACAGCTCCACCACTTGAGCCACAGCCTAACATTTCGCTACACCTGAAAATAGCAAAACTGATGACTTAGCGTCAAGATCAACATCTAATTACAGCTAATACCGATAATGTGACACCTTTGTATAGCTAAATGTGTAGCAGCAAAGAACACGGTCCTGTCACTCCTTTTGATGGATATAATAACTCTACTTCCAAAGTTAATTTGGAGGGGACAATGAACAGAAGCAGTAATTGCAGCTCAACATGTGTTAAAATAATCTTTTCAGCCAGAATTATTTGAACACCCTGAACCAGAAATTGCCCAAACAATGCAAGAAATTAGTCTCCTGAATTCTTTTTCTTCTTTGTCCTTAGCGGGCGCCCGGCGGCGGTGGTTGCCGCACAACCATTACGCTGCTATAGGTGCTGCAGGTTCTCTTGCTTGACCAACGCTTTTTGATCTAAGGCGATGGTTCTTGCCTTCTCGAGGTCAAGTCGACGGGTCCTCAAATCATCCTCGATTTGTTTCATCCATGTCTTCTTTGGTGCATTTTGCTGCACATTAGATCGGTGATAAATTGATCGGTCGAGGCTTGGACTCCGCGGCGGCCCTCAAATGCCTTGCGCATCACATCGATAACGATGTTGAACAACAGAGGTGACACCACATCACCCTGCCGGACCCCGGTCATGATGGGGAATTCTTCGGACATTTAGTCACGAATACGTACCAAGGCCTGCTGAATAGTGGCTCTTAGAGCCGGCTCTTTGACGTGAACGACGCGAGCCGGCTCCTTATTGCGAGCCGTGGGTTTTTTTTTTCCTTTCTCTCACCCTCTCTCTCGCACTTTTTTCCCGCTTCACTCAGCACACCAGCCTTGTGCTTTGCGCTGGGAAGAGGGGGGAGGGACGGTAGTTACACTCAGTAGCACAGGAACAGAGCCAGAGGGAGAGAAAGAGAGCCAGGGACAACAAAGTCACATTAGAAAGGTATAGTAATCATCCACAACTATTTTCGGTTGCAGATGATAAAGGATTCAGAAAGTTTATTCATGCAGGTCCATATGACAGAGAATATGCATGTTCTTTTATATAAATAATAATTAATAAGTAATTTATATTTAATTGTGTTGTGGTTTGCAGTGTTTTGTGTTGTTTCACTTTAAATTTGTAAAAGAAAAAAGCTGAAAATTTAAAAGTTGAAATCTGAATAGTTGATTTTTGTATTATATGATTTATTTATTACATTTTATGTGGAGTGAATAAATAAAAGTATATTTACGGTGGCCCCTACAGAGAAAGCACATACAAACGTCAAAACACGTACGAACCCTGAAGCATGTACAAACTCCAAAACACGTAAAAACTCCAAAACACGTAAAATTACGTACAAACTCCAAAACACGTGAAAACTCAGAAGCACATAAAAACTCAAAACACGTACAAAAGACAACAGAAGTGCTCCAGGATGCTAGGGGCAGTGTTGAACTTTTGTTACCTAGTGGCTACACAAGCCAGCAAGTACCAACAACCGGATTTGGTGTGTGGTAGTAAGAGGTCAATGAACATTTTTTTTATTTTTTATTATTTGACTATACATGAATGGTTGTGTATAAATACACAAACAGTACACATATGCTTTTATTTAAAGTGGGATCCCGTGGATGGGGTTAATAAGATGGGGGTGAGGAGAGGTAAAGAGGAGCAGGGAAAGGTTAGGTTTAGGGTCCAAATCCCACCCTGCACAGGGTCTACTGAGGTTAGGTTTAGGGCCCATTCCAGAGATAGGGGAGTACTCAGTCCAATTAGGTATTAGAGTGGTTAGGTTTAGAGCCGAAATTGAGGGTTAGGTGTGAGTAAGAAACAGGCCACCAGCAAGCTGGTAGCCTGGCGTGCACGGGCCATCGATGGGGCCGGGTGGTGGTGTCCCTGCTCTGGTTCAAAAAATTACCCATTTCTAGGGTCTAGTGCACTTCATTAGGCCTTCGCGACGTTTCGGCGTAGTTTCGCGTTCTTCAGGTTGGCCCAGTGTGTTTCTGTCTGTTTGTGTTCTGTTCTGCCTCTCTTGGCTTTTATACTTTTAGTTGACTCCTCCTTCTTTTAGGTTTTCTATTTGTGTTTTTCAAATACTTGTTTGTCTTCGTTGCTTTCTCTGTTTCTCTTATTTTTTCTTCGTTTCTTACTTGTTTTACTTCGTTGCTTTCTCTGTTTCTCTTGTTTGTCTCTTTGTCTTATTTGTTTTTCTTTCTTTATATTTCTCTTTGTTTTCATGGCACCCCCTGCTTGGTTTGACATCCCGTCCTTTGTTGTTTATGTTTCTTATCTTTCTTTCTGTTTGTTGACTTTCTTGTCTTTTCTGTTTTTCATTGTTTTTCCTAGGGACCCCCCTGGTTAGGGTTAGAATTTGAGAAAGGACTGGGGCCCCAGCAATGCTGGAAAGCCACAAGTGCACGGTCCTTCGCTGGTGCTGCCTTCCGTAGCGGACTTCTTGCCACTCGTCAGCCATGACGGGTGGTTTTTAATTATTTTTTAATTTGTAAATGTCTTTTAATGTAGATGAAATGTAAAAAAATGAATTGTTTTTTCAACTAAAAGTGAAACCCAAAAGGGGCTCAAAACAACTAAAAGAGAGCCCAAAAGGCTTAAAAATCCCTTAAAATAAAAACTGTCTGTTCGGCTGTTTCTTTTACATTTCTACTAAAAATTTAAAAAAAAAATAACTAAACAAGGTTTGTTTTTAACCAAAAAAGAAAACATCCAAAAGGGGCTCAAACAACTAAAAGAGAACACAAAGGCTTAAAAAAATCCCTAAATACAAAAAAAAAACGTGTTTTCCGGTTCAAAAAAATTAAAACGTGTCTCCCTCAGGCCTGTGAGGCACGAAAGAAAACAAAATCAACAAAAATCCAAGCGCTCAAAACAATGGCTGGCTGCTGGAGATGTGCACTGTTCGGTCATCGAAAGCAGAATGAGCTCTCTCTCCTACCTGCGCTCCTTTTATATTCTCCGGTCTGTAATGCGTTTTATACAGTTCTTTTTTTTTATTAATGTTGTTTCAGTGTCCCTGTCTTCTTATAAAATTAGGGTTTGACTCTGTATGTGTTCATCTATTTGTACTATGATGAATTATATGAATTGAAAAAAAATTATTTCATTATATTATTTACATTTATTTATTTATTAGTGTTAATGCTTATTTAATATTTGAGTATATAAATTAATATTTATTCCTTGACGTTATCATAATGAATTTACTGTTATTAGTGTAACCCTTTTACATGAGATTAATATATTTTAACATTTGTACTTTATAAAATTAATTAAGGAAAAAATATACCTTTTTAAAGAAGTCAAACTTAGAATTAGGGTTAGACATCAAGCCAATTTGGGTTATTAGGGGAAAGGTTAGGGTTAGGGAAAAGGATCATGGGTGGGGTTAGGGTAAGGGAAAGGGTTGGGGTTAGGGAAAGGTAGTGGGAGGAGATAGGAGGTAAAGGTGAAAAGGGGGAGGGGTTAGGGTTAGGAAAAGGACCCGGGTTGAGGATAAAGGGTTAGGATGATACAAAATTGGACCAGACTAGGGTAAATTCCAAATAGGGTTGGACAAACAATTTGGGATCCGGAGTTGGGTCAAAATAGAAACTGAATCAATTTTGCATATTTAAGCCAGATGGTTCTTTGGTACCTAACAAAAAAATTCCAATACTTTTCCTTCTTTTTACGTTCCCAATCCGTCCACTTCACATTTCTTTGCAAGCCAGCCATTCTCATCGCTTCTTCACCATGAATTGAAAAATGTTTAACCAAAGGAGTTTCTGTTGCCTTCTTGTTCTTCACATTGTATCGATGTTGCATCATACGTGTGGACAATGTATTCTTGGTTTCTCCAACATATTGAACACCACATTTTGAACAAAAAATGACGTATACACAATTCTTCGAGTTGGTGCTGAAACCTTGCTCAACTCGAAACACTTTTTTCTCAACACTCTTGATGAACTTAAGTCTAACAAATTGGGATTCCAACACCTGTGGTTTCCGCAAAGTTAAAGATGGTAATCTAGCTTTAACCAAAAAATCCCGCAAGTTTTTATTCCGTCTATAGGCTGTGATAACCTTAGACGAAGGAACAAATTGCTGTATATCTGGAACCGTGTCAAAATTCGTTTTAAACTTCCCATTTAAAACCTTGGAAATACTCGAATAGGTTGTAATCAGTGGAATCAAATTCCGATCATCCAATGTTTTAGATTCCTTAAAGGTCTTGCATTCCCTAAGAAAGGACCTAGGGTAACCTCTGTTCCTCAAGGCCCTAAAAAGAGCCCTTACTGCTTCAAAAAACTCCACTCGTCTCGTGCAAATCCGATCGAACTGTAAAAGCTGTGCTTTCACAATTCCTCTAAAACAGTGTGTCGGATGGAAACTTTTCTTGTGGAGTAGTGCGTGCGTATCAGTTGTTTTAAAATGCACTTTAATATCTAACTTAAGTGTCTTTAAGAAATCCGGTCCTTTAAACACCGTGGTATCTAGGAAATCAATCTAGTTTTCCTCAAATTCCTTCTTCAAAGTAATTGATGGATCGTGTGTGTTGAGAATTTCCACAAAATTATCAAATTCCTCACGTGATTCCGTCCAGATACCCCAAATGTCATCTAAGTATCTGAGATAACATTTTGGTTTCGTCCCACATTTGGCTAATACTTCTTTCTCCCAATTGGCCAGGGTTAGGGTTAGGGGGTTAGGGGGTAATAGCCAGTAGTCGACCGAATAAAATGGAATAACTTGAAAAGTAAGTGTCGTAGAGGGATGAAAGTGGTGTCTACGGGGTTTTTTGGGGTCCTCCGGACACCCTGGTGAAGACCCCATGTCGATAGCACCAACGGTTCTGGACTTGGTTGAAATCGGTTAAAATTTGACCGAATAAAAAGTTCAAAGTTGCAGATAGGAGTGTCTGATCGGGCTAATTCCACCACCACTGTACTCAGCAGGCCCTGCTGGGTCGTTAGACACCCGACATGGCGTTAGGGTTAGGGGGAGCTGGGGTTAGGGTTAGGTTTTGTGTAAGAGCAGGCCACCAGCAAGCTGGTAGCCTGAGATGCACGGGCCATCGATGTGGCCGGGTGGTGGTGTCCCTGCCCCTTTTTTATATACCGTGGCTTAGGGCGATCGTGGCTCAAGAGTTGGGAGTTCGCCTTGTAATCGGAAGGTTGCCGGTTCGAGCCCCGGCTTGGACAGTCTCGGTCGTTGTGTCCTTGGGCAAGACACTTCACCCGTTGCCTACTGGTGGTGGTCAGAGGGCCCGGTGGCGCCAGTGTCCGGCAGCCTCGCCTCTGTCAGTGCGCCCCAGGGTGGCTGTGGCTACAATGTAGCTTGCCATCACCAGTGTGT
Source organism: Maylandia zebra (assembly GCF_041146795.1). Taxonomy (NCBI): domain Eukaryota; kingdom Metazoa; phylum Chordata; class Actinopteri; order Cichliformes; family Cichlidae; genus Maylandia; species Maylandia zebra. The sequence goes on from NC_135181.1 coordinate 42,549,662, forward strand.
GAATGGGTGGATGACTGGTTGTGTAAAGTGCTTTGGGGTCCTTAGGGACTAGTAAAGCGCTATACAAATACAGGCCATATAGGCAGGAAGGATGACAATTTCTTTATTTAATTTGTTTAATTTATTACTTAGAATAACAATTTAGAAAAATATACTTAATTGCTCGATGTTTAATTACTTGATGAGACTCAGAAGATAAATACCACTTTCCTTTCCTTTTTTTTTTTAATGAATGCATTTATTGAAGAAGGACCACCAAAATCTTTGTTCTATTTGGTGTACATATTAAGAGTTGCTGGACTAACAGTTGGTTTGATTTGCTTCAGAGAATCCTCAAATTCTTTCATCTTAATGTTGCGCACCTCAGCAGCAGCTATAATACGGACTTGGTCTGGTCCCAACTCTCTTATTGGGCCAAGTGCAGCATCTCTGGGTAATGCTGTCAAATTGCTCCCTGAATATCCTGCAGTCACTTTTGCAAGACAGGACAGTTCGTTTTGGCTCAGTGGACTCCCGTGCTTTCCCAAAAGATTTTTCAGCAGCGTAAATCTTGTCTTCTCATCGGGTAAGGTCACATATACTCTTTTTGCAAAGCGCCTTAATATTGCTTCATCGAGCTCCTGGGGCCTGTTAGTTGCTCCAATTACAAGTACCCTGTCATCCCTTCCTGACTGCAACCCGTCAAACTCAATGAGGAACTCGGTTTTTAAATGGCGAGAGGCGTCATGCTCCCCCTCCCTCCTTTCATAGAGCAAGCTGTCCACTTCATCGATGAAGATTACTGAGGGCTGTAACTCTCTTGCAACCGCAAAGAGTGCTCGTACGAGCTTCTCGCCTTCTCCCACATATTTGGAGGTCAAACTAGCAGCACTGATGTTGAAGAATGTTGCATTAGACTCTGCAGCAACTGCTTTGGCGAGCATGGTCTTCCCATTTCCTGGTGGGCCAAATAAAAGCAAGCCACGTGCAGGAGCTCTCAGACCAGTAAAGAGATCAGGTCTTAAGGCAGGAAGGATGACAATTTCTTGAAGTGCTTGCTTTGCCAGATCCTGCCCTGCGATGTCATCAAATGACACAGTCGCTCCACTGCAGTGAACAGAAGAAATATTTTAAATGTGCAAAACTTTTTTTTTTTTTAAATTTCACCCAGGGAAAAATGTCTTGTTGATTGTGATGCTTCTGATACCTTTCTACAATTTCATTCATAACTAGAAAGGGCATTTTCTTAAGAAACTGCAGTGTGAATGCTTGAATCTGAATGTATGCACTGAAATGAATTAATTGCTGAATGTTAAGTTAAAAATTCTGAATGAGCTGGAAAATACAGAATTTTTAACCTGAAAACAAAAGTGCAGAACTTTTGAAAGTTGATGTTCACACAGAAGAAGTTGGAAAAAAGCTAAACATGTTTAAAATGTAAATAATAGAAAGATGAGTAATGACAAAAGAAAATTTAGAGTCAGAAAACATCTGAATGAATACTAAAAGTTCATATTCTTCTAATTGAAATGAACTTAAAAGATGAACAAACATTCTGGAGAAAATACAAACTTGTGTACTGTATAGAGATTTGTGAGTAAATTCAAATGAAAGCCTAAGGTGGTGACACAGTTTAACACATGCAAATAATCAAATAAACAGTCCTTTTTGTGAACATGGATAAATAAGTATCAATAGTTTACAGCATTGTTCAGCCATGCCACTAAATGCTTTTTTACACATTGTTTTAACCTGGGCTCAGACACAAAGTCCCAAATTTAGTTAGTCCCTGACTTTGAGTTGTGGTTATGACTAATTATTATACACAAGGCTTTATCTATCTGAACTCTAAGGACACAAATATAAAAAAACTATACTTACCAGCTGATACCCCACACTACACACTAGGTGTGTCAGCAGAGGTGGGACCAAGTCATTGTTTTGCAAGTCTCAAGTAAGTCTCAAGTCTTTATCCTCAAGTCAAGTCTCAAGTAATGTCAGGCAAGTCAGAGTCAAGTCTCAAGTCATTGGTGTAAAAGTCCGAGTAAAGTCACAAGTCTGAAATTTTGAATTTCAAGTCCTTTCGAGTCTTAAAAAAAAGAAAAAATGAAAAAAGAATGTTGCTGTTATGCTAAATGTAAATATTAGACCATGTAATTTTTAAATCTGTGTTTTTCTCAACACATGACAAAATAGTGAACTTAGAAAATATACACAAATTGTGAAATTGCACCTCTTTAAAATGCAGCTCAATTAAACCTAGCTCCTAGAATAATTTTCACCGGCAGTTCTGAGATAAGCTGCATGTTATTCTTGGATGCGGTTGTAGGACCGGCTTTAAAATCGCATGACAAAAATATCATACATATTTAAAAAAAACTGCATCACCTACGTAGCCTGGACAACATTTGCTAGTTAGATGAAGTCAGCTATCTCATTGTAGCATATTTATATGCATATTTATAATCATACGGTTCTTGGAGTGAGTGCATACACTCATGAAGTTTAGTAACTTCCGGTCACTGCAACAAGCCCAGGTACAGTTTACCGCCGGATGGGTACAGGACCGTGAAATGCACCGTGTAGAAAGTAAAGACCATCGTACCTATCATAAGTTTACCAGTCTCACAAATTGTCTTCATAAATACACATTCGTTAACCGTTTATTAATAGGACCTTTGAGCTCAAGGGTAATTAATTAGTAGTGGAAATAATTTCTGGTAGCATTACAGAAATGTAGCAGTGACAATAATACTGTATGCTGTAATCGCACTGGGCAATTAGTGATACAAAACAACTGTTTTATCCTGTGAATAAAAGTATATGTTTTTGTCAATGTACCATAATAACAGAAGCGAAACGCAATATTGTGTCAGGACAATTCACTATTTATGCACAATAAACAAAGGAGCATAGCGCGAGAATTTCTGTTCAGCGCCAGACTTGCTTGTAACCTATATCACCAATTATGTTAAGAAAAATGACGCATTAACTACAACAGAAGACTGACCTTTGTGGGAATGCTTGGAGCAGACTAACCTGTGAGCTGGAGTGTTCTGGGACGTTATATTTGGTCTTTGAATGGCTGCAATCCAGGCCACCCGTCGCCTCTTTGTTACTTCGGAAACATGGCTCGAACAATTTACAGTGGGGCAAAAAAGTATTTAGTCAGCCACCGATTGTGCAAGTTCCCCCACCTAAAATGATGACAGAGGTCAGTAATTTGCACCAGAGGTACACTGCAACTGTGAGAGACAGAATGTGAAAAAAAAATCCATGAATCCACATGGTAGGATTTGTAAAGAATTTATTCGTAAATCAGGGTGGAAAATAAGTATTTGGTCAATAACAAAAATACAACTCAATACTTTGTAACATAACCTTGGTTGGCAATAACAGAGGTCAAACGTTTACTATAGGTCTTTACCAGGTTTGCACACACAGTAGCTGGTATTTTGGCCCATTCCTCCATGCAGATCTTCTCGAGAGCAGTGATGTTTTGGGGCTGTCGCCGAGCAACACGGACTTTCAACTCCCGCCACAGATTTTCTATGGGGTTGAGGTCTGGAGACTGGCTAGGCCACTCCAGGACTTTCAAATGCTTCTTACGGAACCACTCCTTTGTTGCCCGGGCGGTGTGTTTTGGATCATTGTCATGTTGGAAGACCCAGCCTCGTTTCATCTTCAAAGTTCTCACTGATGGAAGGAGGTTTTGGCTCAAAATCTCACGATACATGGCCCCATTCATTCTGTCCTTAACATGGATCAGTCGTCCTGTCCCCTTGGCAGAAAAACAGCCCCATAGCATGATGTTTCCACCCCCATGCTTCACAGTAGGTATGGTGTTCTTGGGATGCAACTCAGTATTCTTCTTCCTCCAAACACGACGAGTTGAGTTTATACCAAAAAGTTCTACTTTGGTTTCATCTGACCACATGACATTCTCCCAATCCTCTGCTGTATCATCCATGTGCTCTCTGGCAAACTTCAGACGGGCCTGGACATGCACTGGCTTCAGCAGCGGAACACGTCTGGCACTGCGGGATTTGATTCCCTGCCGTTGTAGTGTGTTACTGATGGTGACCTTTGTTACTTTGGTCCCAGCTCTCTGCAGGTCATTCACCAGGTCCCCCCGTGTGGTTCTGGGATCTTTGCTCACCGTTCTCATGATCATTTTGACCCCACGGGATGAGATCTTGCGTGGAGCCCCAGATCGAGGGAGATTATCAGTGGTCTTGTATGTCTTCCATTTTCTGATGATTGCTCCCACAGTTGATTTTTTCACACCAAGCTGCTTGCCTATTGTAGATTCACTCTTCCCAGTCTGGTGCAGGTCTACAATACTTTTCCTGGTGTCCTTCGAAAGCTCTTTGGTCTTGGCCATGGCGGAGTTTGGAGTTTGACTGTTTGAGGCTGTGGACAGGTGTCTTTTATACAGATGATGAGTTCAAACAGGTGCCATTCATACAGGTAACAAGTGGGGGACAGAAAAGCTTCTTACAGAAGACGTTACAGGTCTGTGAGAGCCAGAGATTTTCCTTGTTTGAGGTGACCAAATACTTATTTTCCACCCTAATTTACGAATAAATTCTTTACAAATCCTACCATGTGAATTCATGGATTTCACATTCTGTCTCTCACAGTTGAAGTGTACCTCTGGTGCAAATTACTGACCTCTGTCATCATTTTAAGTGGGGGAACTTGCACAATCGGTGGCTGACTAAATACTTTTTTGCCCCACTGTATCTTCAACGACGTAATCCGATAACAACCGATCTCTTTACCCGTCGGCTTCCCGTGGCTGTCATGCGACCGGTTATTGCAGTTAATAATACAACAGCTTCTTGACATTTTTGTGTTTCTTTTTATCGCTGTGTGACTGATTTCAATTGAAAGCCTGCGTGCGCTAGTACCTCTTGCCACGAGTTCCCAGAATTCTTTGCGGTTTTACCCCTGAATGACGTCACATTTTCAATCTCTAAATAATATGCATGTTAAATTTTAGATTTGGGGTGAAATATCAAGTCTTTTCAAGTAAACCGGTTCAAGTCCAATTCAAGTCCCAGGTCATTGGTGTAAAAGTCCAAGTCAAGTCACAAGTCTTAGAACATTTTTTCAAGTCAAGTCTAAAGTCATAAAATTAATGACTCGAGTCCAAGTCATGTGACTCGAGTCCACACCTCTGTGTGCGGGCAGGCGGAGAGGAGGATCCAAACGCAGGACTCAGACACTAACTTGAAACTTAAAAACCTCAGCTTTATTGCTGGTACGAAAACAAAACATGAAGTGAACAAGGAATATGGAGAACCGAAACACACAGGCATAATCTGATGGTACGACGCGACACCGAGCATGGGAAAACACAGGGCTTATATACACAGGGTAGTAACGGGGGAATCGGCAACAGGAGGGAGACACAGCTGGGAGAGATCAGGGCTAACGAGACATGGGGAACAAAGCTGCACACACTAACATAAGACAAAGACTTTCACAATAAAACAGGAAACATGAATCACAACTCAGAGACATGGACTCAACACAGAGACAGAAAATGACACATGGAACTGAACTATACATGAAACCACAATTCCTAAAACATGGATAATAGAAACATGAAACTCTAATAATAATAATAATAATCCCCACAACCACAAGAGAACAAGAAAACAATCCATGATGCAAAATAAAACCAAAACATAATAAACTCAAAATACTGGGTCCAACGGACCCAGAACCGTGACAAGGTGTGCCATGTGACCTGAAACCTTGGTACAAAATCATCATAATCATTCTGTTAACACTGTTTTTTAACACTGTTTGTGTTGCTGTTCAGCAGTTTAAAATGTTTTAGATTGGATTACATGGAATGAATTTGAATTTTCTTGGGGGTTTTGTGTGTGTTTCGTTCTCAGCAGATTTTGAATTCCAGTTACCACATTTCTGGTCATATGACATCTTGAGTGCCCACTTAAAAAAATCCCCACAGTTAATTCAACATTAAAACAAAATAAAAATATGTTAAATAAATAAAGGTTTGCTCTGTGATGAAATATTAAATAAGCATACATTGTACAGAGCACTAACAATGAAAACAATCCTTTAGCCTGTTGATCAGAGAGAGGCAGTCATTATGTCCATTTAAAACCTGTAATCACAGAGCACAACGTTTCTGTGAAACTATGAAGTCCCATATGATCCTCATCATGTCCAGTGACTTCAGAGTGGATCCTCCCTGTCATCCGGCCAGTGTTTGATGTGTGGCAAGCAGTACAGAAGCAGGATAGCTGAGGACTTTAAAAGAAGAGCAGAAAACGGGAACATATATAGTTGTAAATGTAAATATCAGTGATACTTGTCTTGTCAAAGGGAATAAAATAATGAAAATGTCAACTTACACACTCATTTAGGGAGGATCTTGACACTGCACAGAGGCACAATCAGTCTGACAATGATGGTGATCTCCAGGGATGTTTTCCTGCAGCAACATTCCTGCCAACTGGCCATATGATCCAGAGTAGTTGGTTTGTAATGAACAGAAAGGTGTATATGTTAGGTAGTGTGCACTCAGAGCTGGTCCTAAGAAACAAACACATCCTGTAATAAACTGAATACCTGTAGTAGTGCTGCTGCAAATATAAAGCCCTTCTATCATGTGTGGTTTCAAAGAAGGTGTTTTGGAGGCTCAGTCACAGAAACTGTGCAGTCTGTTCAGTCCTGAGTGTCTCAGCTCTGAAGGGGATGGATCACAGAGGGAAACACCTGAGTACAGACATTACAATACACTCTAACACTCCTAAGGTCAAGTGAAAACACAATTTAAACACTTTACAAAGAATGAATACATGTTTTCATGGAAATTATGTCATTAACTCTTTTTGTTGTGAGTAAATCTCACCGACTGCTTGTGGGACAAGCTAGAAGGAAGACTAATCTCTCCTGTGCTCCAGATGTGAAGTCTCACGCTCTGATCGTACGGCGATGAAGATGGTGATGATGAAGCCTCTCTGATCTGTGGCATTACAGTTTCTGGCTGCTATGTGCTTCACACTGTTGGATTTTACATGTGAAGCTTGGAGAAGACACAGGAGGACTGTGTCTCTCTTAACAAAAAAAAAAAAAAAGGAAACCTAACACCCCCCCCCCCCCCCCCCCCCCCCCCAAACTCCCAACCTCACACCATCCAATGTCTATACAAAAGTAGGGTATCGGCTGGTAACAGAAAGCAAGTGTTACATATGTACTACATATGTAACACTGCTGAAACATTTCTGGCCAGAAATGTGCAGTTATCAACCCAGACCCACCCTGATGATTGCACTGGCCAAAACATGATAAAAGCTCATAAAAATGTATGTTTCATAGAAAAATTTGTCCAAAAATATAATCGTATACTTTTGAAAAAGGTTAAAGTTTATAACAAACCAAAATAATAAAATTTTTGTAAATAGTATTTCAAAATAGAGGCACACATAAAGTGGCTTAACTGTCATTATTGCTGTAATTAGGTTTGTTTGTTTGTTTGTTTGTTTGTTTGTTTGTTTTTTTAAAAAGCAACCTTTAGTCATTGTTGTTCTCTCAGAAACAATGAAGAAGCTGTTGAACATTTATTTGTTGTGTGGGCAATCCTCTGGTCCACCCTCCCTCCCTCCCAGCCACAGTGAGACTGGGGCAGCCTGGCAGGATGTTGAAGCCTGGCTGCAGAGAGGATATGCCTACACTGTTCATTTTAAACTGCTATATTTGATTTTTCTGACATTTATAGGTTACTATTAGTGAATTTTGGATTTTCTGTAATAAATAAAATTGTCATCTTTTACTGATATCATTACTTAATTCATGTAATTGTATTTTATGTAAACAATTCAAACATTATACTGCAATGCAGGGCGTTTTTTTCTTAAGTCAACTTTTAAATATTGTTCTACTTTCTATTCAAAGATCTAGATCATGAATCATCATGAATCATGAGGTCTGACCCAAGACTTTGTGGACTGGTGCCAGCTGAACTACCGCCAGATCAACGCCAGTAAAACCAAGGAACTGGTGGTAGACTTCCGCAGGCACAAGCATTCTCCACTGCAACCACTGAACATCCAAGGTATGGACATTGAGGCTGTGGACAGCTACAGGTACCTTGGTGTTCATCTGAACAACAGACTGGACTGGACTCATAACTCAGACGCCCTCTACAGGAAAGGGCAGAGCAGGCTGTACCTGCTGCGGAGACTCAGGTTGTTTGGAGTGGAGGGCCCACTCCTGAAGACCTTCTATGACTCTGTTGTGGCTTCTGCTATCTTTTATGGTGTGGTCTGCTGGGGCGGCAGCATCTCTGCTGTGGACAGGAAGAGACTGAACAGGGTGATCCGAAGGGCCAGCTCTGTTCTAGGATGCCCTCTGGACCCAGTGGAGGTGGTGAGTGACAGGAGAACGGCGGCTAAGCTGTCATCCCTGATGGACAACGTCTCCCACCCCATGCAGCAGACTGTGAAAGCACTGAGCAGCTCCTTCAGTGGGAGACTGCGGCACCCACGGTGTGGGACGGAGAGATTTCGCAGGTCTTTCCTCCCCACTGCTGTCAGACTCCATAATAAAGACTTTAACTGATCAAGCACACACATCCATACATATGCAATAATACTAAGTGCAATAATCCTTTCTGTCATCGTTGTATTTTTACTCAGTTGTATATAGTATTTGTATTCTATTTTTATCTTATTGTATATTTATTTTATTTTATTCTACTGTATATAGTATTTTATTTTATTCTATTCTGTACAGTTGTGTACTGTATTTATTCTTATTGTATTCTAATTTTTGCCTCATAACTTTTGCACTGTCCACTTCCTGCTGTGACAAAACAAATTTCCCACATGTGGGACTAATAAAGGTTATCTTATCTTATCTTATCTTATCTTATCTTATCTTATCTTATCACAGGACAATACACAGTATACAGGGTCATAGTAACTATGGTAGGTCTTCATGACTCCAGAATGGAGACATCGCTCTGGCTGAGAAATGAAAATTAGGTCAAGCAGTGTGTTCTTCTCAGTGGTAGGGGCAGTGATGACCTGTGCGTATCCCCTAGACTCAAACAGTTCCAGGATTGGTTTGTTTGCACTGGATAAAACATTCTCATTAAAATCACCACAAACTATGATGGGATGACAGTCCATGATCTCTAATGAGTCTAATAGGCTTACCAGGTTTTTCAGGAATGGCCTCAGAGTGTAGTCTGGAGGTCTGTACACAACTGCAATCAGAGCACTGACTGGTGCTTCAACCTTTAAAGCCAGAAATTCAAGGTCAGTTACATTATGGATGTACTGTTTTTCATGCACTTAAATGTCACTTTTCACATAAACAGCAACTCCACCACCACTTCTGTTTGCCATCTGGGGAAAGTTTGTGTAGGACAGGTGTCTGTTGCATTTGAACAAATTGTAATTTTTCAAGTGGAGACTCTGCGACAAAAGAGCCCCGCAGGTGTGTTTCTGTTAGGCACAAAACATCTGCTAGACACAATTCATGGTGACTCTTGATGTCATTAATGTGAGCTGGCAGTCCCTCTGTATTATGATGAACAATGGTGAAAACGTCTGACCTGCTCAGTGTTTGTCTCACGTGTAGAAGAGGCATCATGTCATCAAGGTTGGCTTGTCTCATGTTCTCAAGCGCTGCAGTGATTTCTGGGTTGGTGAATATTTTTTTCTCCTCCATATCAAGAAGATACAGTCCACTGAGAGACGTCACTCTACTGACAGCTACGTAGGCCATGCCGGGCTCAAAAATGCTCTTAAGAGAGACAACAGCTGATGTAGTTGTCATACCCTGTACCTTATGTATTATACATGCAAAGGCCAGCTTCACTGGGAACTGTCTTCGTACCACTCCTTTCTGCTTCAGATTCTCCTCTGCTCTCTCAATGTACACCATGTCGTCTGCTGGTGTGCGGTTATTCTTTCCAGATGTCTCATTATCCATTTTAAGTACAAGCTTGATGATGTGTTGGTCGTTTTCAGAGTGAACTACTCTAAGTAGTATTCCAAAAGCTCCATTAACCAAACCATTTTGTATGTCAATGTTTCTGGTGAGCATGACACGAGCTCCTTCTGCAACTTTCAGTGTGTCTGGTAACTTGTTTTTACCTCCTTTGAATGGTCTGTCTTGAAGTGCCATTCTGCCAGTTCTAGGATCTTTTCTAAAATCATCTGCATGGATGTCAATGATACGAGTATGGAGCAGAGCCAGTGTTGAAGAGTTGTGTGCATCCACTTCTTTATTAGTTGCAAAAATGTGCAACGCATCAGTCGGACAAAGGGCTGGTTCAGTTATGGCCTGTGACAACAAATTTCTATCTGCTTCACAAAGCTCATCCAACTTTCCTTTCACACGAATTCTGTTCAGCATCTCAGCAAAGACAACATCATCTTTCTGACGCATAATCTCGGTCAGAGTGATCATTTGAAAATGCTCCCGCCACAGGTCGATCTCGGACGGGTCGTGCACACAGAGAGGTTTAGACTGTCGCACTGGGGGTAGCTGATAGAAGTCTCCGACAGCAATAACTGACATGCCTCCAAAGGGTCTCCGAGTCCCTTTGATCTGTTTGAGTCTTGCATCTACATATGCAAAGAGATGTCTTGACACCATAGACACTTCGTCAATGACGATTATTTCAGCATTCAAAAGTTCTGATCTGACTTCATCCAGCTGATTGCCAAGTCCCTGAATTGGAGGTTTTAAGCTTCTAGGCAGCTTGAGAAGAGAATGCAGTGTTGTTCCAGAAATGTTAAAAGCTGCAGTCCCAGTGAAAGCAGTTAACAGGACAGTGGGTCTTGATATGTCAACGTCGTCTGCATATCTGGGCACTTTGCTCAGTATCTTAGATGTTTCTGAGTAGATGCATTTGATAAGATGTGATTTTCCTGTTCCAGCACCACCATTAATATAAAAGAAAAACTGCTCTGGATTTAGAGCACAGACTCTTTTAATGCACCAGTCTCTAACTGCATAAAATATGCAGGCTTGCTTCTTGTTCAGATTCTGAAACATCTGACGTAACAATGTGGGATCAATAGCAGGGGGTTCCCTGATGGCTCTGACTTCTGTTGAAGCATCAGCCTGACGGCTGTAGTCGGTCACATCTTCCTGTTCATTTTCATTGTCTCGCTCTCTTTCTTGTTCAACAAGTGGCAACCTTACGAGATCTGATTCAGGTGCCAGATTACACCATTCGTCAGTCACACCTCTGTTCTGCTCATATTCCTCAACAGCGCTCTCGATCTCACCGTTTTTCTCATATTTCTCTCTGTTTCTTTTGACAATGTGTTGCACGTACTCAAGACGGTCAGTATCTGGTAGCTGTACACAGCCAGCACCATAGAAAGCCTGATAGGTTGGCAAAGATGGTGTTTTCAGTTCGTGGTCTGAACAATGAGGAAGGTACAGTTTAAGCAGTCTTCCGTAATATTGCTCTGGATGTTTTTCTTGTGAGCACTGGTGAAATCTGATGATAGCAGGCTTATCGTTTTTGCGCCTTTGCACAAATCCCATCTCATTGAGAAGAGGCAAAACATCTTTACCTTTTTTCTGTTGGCCATAGACAATCCTGCAAGTAGCAGCAAAGTCTGCCATGCACATCTCCTCATACTCTGGTGTTTCAGGTCTGGCTTTGTATTTGTCATTCAAAGATGTCATCCAAACATTGGAAGACTCAGGTGTTGTGTTTTCCAGAACTGACAGGGGACGACTCATTTTCACAGGATTATCATCAGTTGGAATGAATATTACAGCACGTGAGCATTGCTTCATGTGAAGACCACATGCACGAGCAACACACTCCTGTGCACTGATCTCTCGCTTCTTTGAATATGCCTGCATGACGGCTCTCATTTCATCGCACTCATTTACACTGTCCTTATGGGAGTTCTCAATGACAGTTTTCAGGTACTCAGATAGCCCGCCCTCTTTTTTTGATATATATTTCATTAAATAATTTGCAGCACCAAAAGCATCTAAAACAAAGCTTATGTCGATATTACTGTTCCAGGCTTCAAGCAGATGTGGATTATAGCCATTTATCCAAGAGTCTTTTGGATCATGCTTTAGTATGATCGTACTCCTTGTGTTCATTTTATTCAGGTATCGCTCATATTCTGCATGTGTCAACTTGCATCTTGCCAAGAGCTGCTCTAAACTCATGGAAGCAGTTTCAGGTTCATTCAGCAGCTGGTTCAGTAGTCTGAGCTTGTTCTTTGCTATTTCTACTTCCAGTGCATCATCCTCACTGGGTCTTGTGATCATTGTCTCATTGCAGGGTGGTTTGGGAAAACCAAAACGGCACCCGGAGCTTAAACTCCTAAAGCACGTCTTTGTGTGGTTCTTACTGTGTTTTTGCACTTCTGTTACTTTCTTGTACAGTTCAGGTTGTTTATGTGGATCAGGCAGCTGAGCTGTGATGTATTTGTTTATAAAATCAACAACAGTTTGCTCATCATCCTCCTCAAACACAGGAGCACCTTCTACCCACAGGAGGCAGTGTATGTGTGGGCTTCCTCTGTGCTGAAACTCAACTCTGTAAAAGTAGTCAATGACTTTGCCAAGTGGCTCTGCAGGAGATAAGAGTAAATCTCTGAATAATGCTTCAACTCTCTTGTCAAACATGCGCAGGATTGCTTCTCAGGATGTCACACTTTGCCGACCAGTCGAGTCCTTCAAAATTCACTTGTTCACCTTGCTGCCTTGTTATTGCCTCAATCACTTCAGGCCTGCGCATTTCAGCGGCCGAAAATGTGCAAAAGAACGTGGGAGTTCCCAACTGTCTGATCATGGCAAAAAGATCTCTTGTGGTTTTCTCCCAATAGGCTGGGGTTCCTCTCAGAGGTTGCATGAATCTCACTGCGTCTTTATTTCGCACCAGTTTCTCCACCTCATGTTTATCTTGTAACATGCCTGAGGTTATTTTTCTCCCATCTCTGGTCAGAGGCTTTGCCTTCCTTAACTGTATTGTCATGCTGGATGTAGCCAAGTGTATTTCAGTCACAAACTGTGCAAAGAACAAATAGTTTGTGTCTTTGGCAAAACGATCATCAATGCAGAAAAGTCTTGATTTGAAATACCCACTGGGGGATACTTTGATCAACCTTCTTTCATCAAGTGTGTTTTGACCTGTAGGAAACTGCACAGGGAAGGCCATGGCCTCCAGTTTAGGTGTTTTGAAAAAACTTATTGGATTGTTTCTCTCTGCAGGAGCAACAGAGTAGATTCCTTCACTGAAACATAATATCTCCTCAGCCACATCAGGGGGCTGCAAACAGGACTCGAGTGCAAAACCACCATTAGTCAGTCCATCTTCTTGCTCTGAATCATCTCTCATCTGTTCACGTGATTGTTCACCATCACAGGGTAACATGTCAATGTCCTGTTCATTTTTATTTTGTGCTTCACTCAGTGCATTTTTCTCACAGCTGTCAATTTCCATTAAATCAGCCTCATCATAATCGTCCTCATTCATGTTTTCATCATCATCATCATCTTCATCAGGAAGTGTTGGGTCACATAGCTCAGCATCATCTCTGATGCTCACATCCTTATACTGTGGATGAATCTGCTTGAGTTTATGCAGTGCTTGCACAAGTTTAGACCAGCTTACAGTCTGAAACAGCTGATGACCTTTGTAAGACAAGCATCTCTTCAGTTTTACTCTCATCACCTGAGAATTAATTCTCAATTGAGGTAGTGCTTCAACAGTTTCCTGCACCTCTGATGGGACACAGACCACATTTCCTCTAATTGCTCTCTGTCTGCCTTTGGGAAGAGGAATGATCTTGGCAAATGGTATGCACTTGGCTATGAGATGTCTCTCCAGTATGTTGAGATCAGACAGTTCGGAATATCAGCAAGATCCAGTTTATTGGCAACAGCAAGTGCTGGCATGAATCCATTTTTAAGATGATCGTGGCAGGTGTGACAAATCCACTCTCTCTTTCTCTCATCAGGCACATTGCACTGCTCATTTCTGCAGTTTTCATCACAAAGATGAACAAACCTTCCTGTCAAACATGTTGCAACCACACGTGGGTTTTTGACATACTTTGACCTTGTGCGGGGTCGCACTTGGTTTGGAAATGAAGCCTTAAAACATACAGTACATGGCTATGATGGTTCAGCTTTGATTTGTGATTTTAACACAGATATGGCCTCGTTGATCACACTGTTGTCACTCTCTTGGGTTTGTCTGTTCACCCATCTGTATTTCCTTTTTATTTTCATTGCACATCTCATGTTGTGCATAATCCTGAATGCAAGATTACTTTGATACCTGTCTCGCATTAGTTGTTTCATTAGTTGTTTGTGTCTTACTCTGAATGGGTCGTCACGTGCATAACGCTGAGTCACTCGAGATCTCTGTCTCTCTCTGAATTCAGGGTTTTCTTGATACCTTTTAGTTATATATATTTTTTTGTTTTTGTCTAAATTCAGCATTGTCACAGTAGCGTCTTTTAATATATTGTTGTTGTTTTTGTCTAACTTCAGGATTGGTTTATATGCCTCGCTTGTGCAAGATTTTTTCTTTTCTTTGTACTCTTTATTTGAAGCATACTTTAGTTGTTCTTTCCTTTTTTGGTTTTTTTTTTCTCTGATTTCTGGGTTTCTCTGATGCCATTAATCTTCTTTTCATTTTGTGCCTTTGTTGTTGATTAACTTTTTTCAGTTTTTGTAAAACTATATCAGAAAGATCACAGGCAGCAACATTTGTTATGGCAGCATTTGATTGACATGAAAAAGCATCCCTTGATGGAAGGAAACTTAATTCACTGCATAATTCTTCAGTTGGTATATTAGGAGGTTCATTCTGATCTTCATATGATGTGAACTGAGTCATGTGGACTTCTTTTTGTTTCACCAGTGGCGTACAAATGGACATTTGACAAAATATGTTTTCAGTCAGACCAGTGGTTGTGTTTCTCCTTGGAGTAGAGGGGTTTGCTTCATCAACAGTTGTATCAGAGTCAGTAGGTGCCACAGCAGTGGCAGCTGTTTGTCTGCAGACTGTGTCTGTGATAGTATCATTTAGGTTGACTGTGCTCATACTGTAGAACTGCACAGGCTTCAGTTCATAGTTACAAGAGGGTGATATCTCCATCATTTCATAAGAATCTTGTAGCCTCTTAATCATGTCACTCAGGAGTGTGAATTTCAGCATCACTGCTGAATCACGATTACGTGACTGTAGTAGTAGAGGAAGACCACTGGGTGTTCTGGAGTGTGGATCAAAGAAACCATATTTGCCTGATGTGGATCTGAACGCTGCGATACACAATCCACTCATAATCAGTAAGTCATACTGCACATCTGACAACAGGCAGCTCAGTCCTGCTTCTAAGCTGAGAAAGGTATCTACTGCCTCCTCTGGAGGTTCTTCAGATGTCCCATACCGGGAAAGCTGTGTCATGTTGACATGATACATAGACCTGCGAGCATCAACTTTGTCTGGCAGCTCGTCGGTTGCCAAATGAATATTTTTAGGAAATCTTTTCTTGGCCTCTTTGTACATCACATTACCTTTATCCAAGACCAGATTAAGGTCAGCTGTAGTCATGTTTTCATTCTCATGAAGGAATGCAAGAAATGTGAGTGAGTTACATGTGCACTGCTTGTTTCTGGAGTCTCCATATTTAGGATGTGCCTGGCTGTGAGATGCACAGACATGTGTAACAGAGGGCTGGTTTTCAAGGTTCACTCTTTCTGCATGAGATGGTCCTGCCTAGGGCTGGGCCATATTATACCGTTCACGGTAATACCGGTATAATGTTAGGCAACGATAGGAAAATGAAATGTCGCGATAGAATATGAGTAAAACGCGCATGCGCAGTGCCTTTGTTTTCATACGCACATGGCCGATTGTTGAGTGAAACAGATGAACCAGAATTGGTTTGTAAAAATGGTGCAACTTCAGTGATGTGGAACCTCGTTTGGTGTTTGTCCGTCAGATACACGACAAAGCACATTTTTTTGCAGAACATGCATGCGGCCGTCGTTATTGTCGTATTTGTCGGACTAAGATGCTCTTAAATCTGGGAGTAATCTGGGTCCTAAACTCCGTGTGCTTCTGGTCAAACGAACACTGCAGCATCACTGAGAGTTAAAAACTGTCTAAATTCTTTCATCTTTAATAAAACGATAAGCATTGCTGCTTTACCAGGTGTAACTATGAAGTTTAACTTCCAGGCATCCATGAAAACAAAATTTATTACATTTAACGGAGTTAGCAGGAAGCTAGCGGAAGTTAGCTCGCTAGTTTCGCTAGCTACCTAAGCATGATATTGCATGTTCTGACTGAAAGATTTCTGAAAAAAATCAAACGTACAGCTCTGCTATCACTTCCAACATAAATGAAGACAGGAAACTAAACAGCAGTGACGTTTGTAGGGTTACTGAAGTTGGGCTAGCTGGTATATAATGATGTGCTACATGATCGCTAGCGACACAGCTATGTTAGCATAACATAAACAGTGAAGCTGGAGGACGAACACTAACACTTTTCCACTTATAAAAGTTAACGTGAAGGTTCCTCATGGTTAGAGACAAATGCAATCGCATGGCAGGATGCTGTAAACGGACCAAACTTCAGTCAGGAGAACAACTGAGATAATCCATCCACAATACGAGGTTAGTCATTAATATACTGCAACATGGGAATAGAGCAGCTGCCAGAGAATTCAACATTAATGAATCAATGGTACAGAAGTGGATGAAGCAAGAAGAATGAGTTTAATAAAGTTTGATTTATCTGACTGCTTTGTTTCGCTTAATGTGCCTTATAATCCCGTGCACCTTATGGTCCAAAAAATACGTACTGCACACTGCAGTTTAATGTTGCAAAGCACCTCTTTTTAACTTCAGTGGATATTATACATGGTTATGCTCAGGATATGTCAGCCCATTTCTACTGGAAATGCCTTTTGGTTAAACTTTCAGCAAGGAATTTGCATTTGCACCGTTACATTTTTATAAAGCTTTAATGTACATAAAAACCAGCTTCTTGTTTAAGTGAAAATAAATGGAAGGTTGTCTTTTTGTGCTAGTAATGTTGTGGAGTTCTATTTTGTCTCGCATCAATTATATCGTCAGTTATATCGTTATCGCAAATTTTCAAATATATATCGTGATAAATATTTTTGGCCATATCGCCCTGCTCTAGTCCTGCCACATCACTGTGACGGCCTCACAGTGAAGCTCATGGAACTCATGGAAGCTCATCAAACTTCTTCCAGCGTTGTTTTGCAGCTTGTGACTTTTTCTGCTTCCTTGGCATTTTCACACACTTGCAAGTGTTTCTTAGTCTTTAGAAAATATGTTCACAAGATAAGAGTGGCACACACCAGGAGATGTTGTCTTTGTTTTTATTTGTCTGAAACAGTTGTCTTTCGTTTGACAGTTTGTTCTTCAGTTGCACTCTCTTTATAGGCTTGGCACAACTTAGCAGCAAGCCCAGAATGAAAAACAGGTAGAGAGAAAATTTAGAAGAGAGAACAGACAGAGCAGGAGAGACACGGCTTTAAATCAAACCGCAATAAGATTCTTAGTTTGGCACAATTTCGCACAAACCACAGGGTGAAATACAGATGGAAAGAAGGCAGAGAGAACAGGTGGAGAAGGACAGAGGATAGAGGGGTTGGGATATGAGAGAGAAGACTGGAAATCTGGTCCTTGTTCTTCTTCTGCACACTGTGAACAAAAAAGAAGAAAAAATAATAATTGTATTAAAATGAAATCACATGGTAATTGTTTGAACTAATTGTGACTACTAAAACAAATATTCAAGCTAAACTGTTGTTGGATGCCATGTGCAAAAAGTTGCATAATTGGGCACTTTTTAAAAGAATAAATATTTAATTAAATTCAGCAATAATATTTTTAAATACAAATATGATTAACTAATCACATGTAGTGTGACTACAAAAATGTACGAAAAAAATATTTTAGCCCAATTATTAAGCTGCACTTATGTGTATTTATTATAAAATTGTGTTTAAAATGTTTAGCACAAAGTTTGAACCCATCAAAGCTTATATTAGTCAGATTATTTTTTTATTTTGGTCTACTTCACTTACAGTATGTGCACACCTACCAGGCAAAGCACAGGTGTCAGTCAAGTTCCTGAAAGTGTAAGACGAGAAATTATATGTTAGTTGTCTGTACAGTGTTATCAGACTAACAGAAATACAAAGCCCACACGACATGATACACTGAACTCATAGTCAGCAGGTTATAGAATAATACAGCACACCAAATAAAAGAATAAAAAATAAAAATAGAATAAAACAGACACAGCAGCAATTTTATAATTCAAACTAATTACCTGAAGTATTTCCACTTATGTAAGGCTACTGTTAGACTGTTACTAGCCTTAGCATTGCTGCTAGCGCTAGCATTCTGGCTAGCATTAGCACTTCAGTTAGTGTTAGCGATGCAGCTAGCGTTAGCATTGCAGCTAGCATTAGCAATGCTGCTAGCGCTTGCACTCTTATTACTGTTAAAACTGAGCCACAATGGCAATAATAAAGCTCATTTCTTACTTTTGTCTCACTGACCGCCAAGAAATATCACAGGAATATTCTTTTTGTCAGTTAACAACTGCTAAGGCTAGTGTTAGCACTATAGCTAGCGTTAGCATTGTTGCTAGCATTGGCATTGAAGCTAGCGTTAGCACTGCTGGTAACAGCAAAACATCATAAACGTATATAAATGATAGCGAAGGTTATTCTTCTGATTAATTAGTGTGAATGTTTTTCAAGCATTCACACTAATTAAGTTGGCCAGTTTACTGTCCACATTCTTGAAGTTTTTCATATCCCTCTTCGGGGGCTGTTTCACAGCTGCCGGTCTTCCATTCTGAGTTTTTCCCACCCGAGCGGTTGTCTTAGCAGGAATAAGATTGTCCCAGAAAGCATTACACATTAGAAAGGTAGCTTCAAATGGCATGTGCCTGCACTATTAAATAACCAAAAAAACCCACAAACCTTTGCATCAGTTAGTCTTAATGAAGGTCTTACAGGAGTGGAGGGTCTGATGGTAGTGGAAACACCTGCGGGTTGACTTTTAGGAGCTGACTTTGGCTGTGGAAGAGCATGACGTGATGTCCCTTGGGGGTCATTTCTCCTTTTAGAGACTAGTGTCGTCTCTAAAAGGGTAAGCCTGTCTTTTGCCATGGTGAGGTTGGTGACCATTTTATCCTGAAGTCTCTTTGCTCGGTCATACTGCTCTCTATGCCCAGTGAGCTCTATTGCAATACCCCTTTCAAGCTCAGAAATCCCTTTCTTGTACCACTGCACAACCTCCTTCGTCTCACCTGTGTCGTCCTCGTCGATCTTCAGTGCCTTGGATATATACTCAAACGCGTGCTTGTGGATGTTTTTTATAACTTCAAAATTGGTGAATAGAAGTGTCCTATCGCGATGATTCCACCACCGTTCTGTGGTTCCTGTTCCTCTCATGTCCTAGTCCACACATGCCTTCAAGACGCATCCTACAAGTGGAGAGCAACACATGATCAGTTACCGCTATAAGAGAATCGCCTTGTGCGCCTCTTCTTCGCTCTGCTTTGTCTGTGTGTTTGGTTTTTAAATGGGTTAGGGGTTAGGGTTAGGGTTAAAGAGATGGGCGGCAAAGGAGCAATACAGAGTGGAAGGCTATGAGCTAAGGCGGTATACAGTGCTGCAACAGAAAAACAGAGGGCATACGTTTAGCTTGTGTTACTACGAGTGCTAGATAAGAGCAGTTTGCAGCTGCTACAGTGGCCACGTGTTTGACAGGCAGAGTGTGACACAGAGAAGTGGTTTAATGCTTTTACGTTTTGACTCTTAATCTTTGTAGGCCTGTGTGTGTGTGTGTGTGTGTGTCTCTTGTGCCTCTATGTGCCTGGCTTTTGCCTCTGTGTCTGTCCCCCTGTGCCTCTCTGAAGCTGCTGGGTCATTCAAATCTGACAGTCCTTGTGGAATATGTGCCCCCTTGAGGGTCAATTTGGCACAAAGTGTCAGAAGATGTTAAAGCAGCACAAAATAACAAGATCTAACAACCCATAGTGGTCGTCAGCCACCGGAGGGAACCCAGGTTGCCATGTCCAGTGGCAATTAAATGTGTTGCAGCTCTACAACGTTGTATATTTCCAGTCAGTCAAACAGAAAACAGAATGTGATGAAATGACTTTATCTTTAATTCCACTTTTATCGTGGGACTGATCAAAGTCGCTGCTTGCAGGTTTCAGTAAAGGAAAACAAAAAAAAACAAAAAAAAACAAACCCAACTTAAATGTAAAAAAACAAACAAACAAACAAAAAAAAAACAAAAAACGGTGAAACTCCGCTTCACAGTCTGGTGTAAAATCAGCAACCCAAGCAAAAATAAATAATCAATAAATATGCAAACGCATATAGAAAAATAATTTCCAGCTAAGGGTGCCACCAGGCTTAACTGAAAGCAGATAAGGACCACGTCCAATCTGCAAATCTAAAGTCCTAAACAGTCCAGAGTCCTGATACTTCGCAGGAACTGTCAGGGAAGGGAGCCGTGCTCCTCCCGCAGGCCTCCCCTCCTCTTCTTCCTCCTCTTTCATCCAGGAGTGTGACAGGATCTCCTTCAGAATGGGACGGTCCTCAGGCTGGAAGGAGAGACACCAATGAATCAGAGACTGGCATCCTGGTGGGAAAAAAAGAGAAAGGTTCTGAAAAGATTTACTATACATGTAGGAGGGGTGATGTGACCCTGAACCACAGTGATTTTGGAGGAAACGCCTGTTGAGGAGAACCTGAGGCTCACCTGTAGACACCGGCCTGGTGAACCTGGGGCAGGCTTTGTAAATCTCATCGTCATTCTTGAAGGGAATGTAGCCGCAGACCATGGTGAATAGCAAAACCCCCAAAGACCAGACGGTGAGGGGGACTGCCTTGTAGGGCTTTGACGCGATCCACTCGGGGGGGGGGGGGGGGCTGTAGACACGGGTTCCTGAGGACGCAGGAAGTGAGGAGAGGAGGGTTACAATGCGAAACTCGGCACAGGGAGGAATTTTGTAGGGGAAGGGGGAAAAGATGCTATAGGTTTATGCTAAGTCCACATGTACACGGGTATTTTTGAAAATGCAGCTTTTTCTGTGCAAACTGCTCCCAAGGTGGAGATTTTAGAAAACTCAGTTTTTCCATTTACGTCTGGATGAGGAAAATTGAGATTTAGTCACGCAACGTCAAAGGTGTGCATCATTTTTGATGTCACACTGTGCACTTTTCAAAAATACCCGTGTACATGTGGATGTAGCCTTAGAATGACTGGTTACCTTGAAACTCGCTGTACATGCCGTCTTTAAGCAACGCCCCATACCCAAAGTCTACGATTTTGATGTCCATCGTCATGGTGTTTACCACTATGTTCTCGTCTTTGATGTCCATGTGCACGATGCCGCGGGAGTGAATGAATAGAAGCGCCTCAACCACCTGATGGAAAATCCTATTGGGAAGAACAAAGAACCAGAATGTTAACAGACATCTAAACGACTGCAGCAGAATGCATTAACCTCCTTTCAACCTCCTTCAAAGGTGGTGGGCGGGAGCGCAAACCTGAGTGAGAGGCTTTCTGACAGAGCTCCTCTCTCCGTGATCAAGTCAAGCAAATCCTGACAGTGTAGAGGCCTCTCCATCACCAGCAGGAAGCCCCGCCCCTCCACCTCGAACCAGTCCAGCATGTGGATGACCCCAGGGTGCCCCCCGTCCTCTGACAGCAGCTGCAGCGGTGCAATCTGCATGGGAACGTGATTGATCTCATCTGACTGACGTAACAAAGAAGAAGATTAAGCTGTGTGCATGCAGGAGTGGTGGGTAGGAGGACCCAAAGTGCAGACTCACGTGAGCAAAATAGTGCAGTCAAAACAGCTTTATTGCTGAAACATAAAATAACTAAACTGAAGGTACCAAAAAAACTGAACTGGCAGGCTGGCAGGAAGACAGAACACACAGCATAGTAGATGGTATATCATGACCCAGACAAAGGAAAACACAGGGCTTAAATACACAGAGGGAGCAATCAGTGAATGAGAGACAGAAGGGAAACACAGCTGGGGAAAATCAGGGCTGACGGGACAGAGGAACCAAAACCAGACACATTAACATGAGATACGAACTTTCAAAGTAAAACAGGAAACACAGGCTGAACTTACAGACAGTAAGTTCAGACACTGCAACAGAGGGAACATGGAAACCCAAACATAAGAACTACAAAATCACAAACCAAGAAGAACCGTGGAAAATAGAAATGCAATACAGAAACCAAAACCTTCACAGTAATAAACCAAGAGAACACAAAGAAAGGTACAAAACTGAAAACGCTGAGTCAACGACCCAGGTACCCTAACTGTTACAAATTTCTCAACCACTGCACACCACAGCTGCAGCTCCCCTGAGCCACCAGCAGAAGACGGAGCTAAACAATCGTAGCTTTGTTTCACATGTGTCACTCAAAACACCCTGTGCATTTTTGTACACATTTAGTTTATTTATTTATTTTAAGTATCACTCACCAGTGTTGTCCACTTGTCAGTTGTAATTTAATGGCAACCTGGATGGTTAAAAAAAGAGTAAAATATTTTAAAACAATAAAATAATAAAATAAACTTCTTGAACTGTAATAATAATGATAATGGAGAGAAAGTGCAAATTTTTTAAATGAATAAATACAGGTGTGTATTTTTTTTTACATGTAGTCCATCAGAGAGCCTCTGTCCTGAAAACACTGAGCCAAAACCTCCACTGCCAAGCAGAGGACCGCAGTGATACTGACTGAGGAAGTGCTCGCTCACATCAGTGCACTGCTCACACTTAAGAGATCAAACATTACCCAACAACAACAGAAACCCAAAGAAACTCAAAAACACCACACGGTTTACGATGTGTTCCTCCCTATTATCTCGATGCAGTCCATAGGCGTTTCTCAATATGCGGACTTGTGATACATCATCAGTCACAGACCAAGTACTGTTCCAATTCAAAGGACGCATCGAAGTCAAGTAGATCAAAATGTTCTCGCTACCCCCATTTTATCGAGCATTCATCATCTGTGACTTTTGTGGATGGAGATAACATCTAAATGTTATGTTTATTTCAGTGTTTTATTTGTTCCTGAGCAAATCGATTTGGCTGAGATTAAAGTTCCACTTCATAACCGGGCCGTTTTATTTAATACTGAAGTCTTACTTGGAGAGCTGTCAGTATATTTTGAATTTCACCCACCATATCTGCTGATATAAAATGTTGTGTTGTTATTTAAACAGCTCACTCTGAATTAACATCACTACCTGAGACTTCAGCTGAGACTGAAGAAGTCACTTGGATGAGTGATGAAACATTTCGCTCACAGAAAATACCACATCCAGATGAACAGAATCTACTTTCTAGGAATCGCTTTATGTCAGTGACTATACCCATACATTACATTTTTCCTGGCCAAAATATATTTCAAATATGTGGTAAATATATGTTGTATTTGTGATGCTCAAAAAATATATTTTTGAAATTGAAAATATATTTGTTTCAAACCAAAATACATTTCAAAATATATTTTAGGGTGAAGAAAATACATTTCCAACCTTACAGTAGAATGTATATCAAAGTATCCTTTATTTAAAATGTATTTAGTGCAATGATGATGATAATAATAATACTAAAATTTATTGTTTTTAATGTACTCTTAATTTGATCTGTTATTGTATATTTTACACATGTTTGTATGGGATATTGTATTTGTTTTAAATGTTATATACCTATGTGGTATGTGACTTTTGTTGCTATGATGCCAGGTCTCTCTTGGAAATGAGATTTTTAATCTCAATGAGATTTTTTACCTGGATAAATAAAGGACTAATAATAATAAAAGTAACAACATGTTTTATTTACATCTGCAAAAAACAGTTGGATTCAAACAAAACAGAGTCAAAGGTTTAGCAAGAATGAGGTTGTTTATTCATTTGCTTACAGTATTTCACATTACACAATATCTCACTATAATGTAGCGTTCACTTGACTTTGAAATTATCTGTCAGTGATACAGTAAACAAGATACAACAACTGCTATGTACACTTTAGTTTTTGACAATATACAGGGAGTGCAGAACTATTAGGCAAATGAGTATTTTGTCCACATCATCCTCTTCATGCATGTTGTCTTACTCCAAGCTGTATAGGCTCGAAAGTCTACTACCAATTAAGCATATTAGGTGATGTGCATCTCTGTAATGAGAAGGGGTGTGGTCTAATCAAATCTAAAAACTCCTTTGTCCCACACGCCATCAGACTGTTTAACTCCTCCCTGGAGGGGAGAGGGAGGGGAAACAGGAGGACAAAGGAGGGGGGAACAACTAAGCTGTAGTGCCTCTTCACCTCACTGTGCAATACCTTTTGTGCAATACTTTTGTAAATAGTCAACGGTGCAATAGACTCAATACTTGAAATGTGCAATTCACTTGTATTTTTATTTTTATTCCTATTTATTCTATTTATCCCCTTTGTATATTTTATTTATATTGTCTCTGTATTTATATATATGTGTGTGTGTGTATATATATATATATATATATATATATATATATATATATATATATAATATTCTGTAACTCTGTAACTTCTGTCGGTGCTGTGCTTTTTTGGAAATCGAATTTCCCAGAGGAACCCACCCGAGGGATTAATAAAGTTCTATCTAATCTAATCTAATCTAATCTAATGACATCAACACCCTATATCAGGTGTGCATAATTATTAGGCAACGTCCTTTCCTTTGGCAAAATGGGTCAAAAGAAGGACTTGACAGGCTCAGAAAAGTCAAAAACAGTGAGATATCTTGCAGAGGGATGCAGCAGTCTCAAAATTGCAAAGCTTCTGAAGCGTGATCATCGAACAATCAAGCGTTTCATTCAAAATAGTCAACAGGGTGGCAAGAAGCGTGTGGAAAAACCAAGGCGCAAAATAACTGCCCATGAACTGAGAAAAGTCAAGCGTGCAGCTGCCAAGATGCCGCTTGCCACCAGTTTGGCCATATTTCAGAGCTGCAACATCACTGGAGTGCCCAAAAGCACAAGGTGTGCAATACTCAGAGACATGGCCAAGGTAAGAAAGGCTGAAAGACGACCACCACTGAACAAGACACACAAGCTGAAACATCAAGACTGGGCCAAGAAATATCTCAAGACTGGTTTTTCTAAGGTTTTATGGACTGATGAAATGAGAGTGAGTCTTGATGGGACAGATGGATGGGCCCGTGGCTGGATTGGTAAAGGGCAGAGAGCTCCAGTCCGACTCAGACGCCAGCAAGGTGGAGGTGGAGTACTGGTTTAGGCTGGTATCATCAAAGATGAGCTTGTGGGGCCTTTTCGGGTTGAGGATGGAGTCAAGCTCAACTCCCAGTCCTACTGCCAGTTTCTGGAAGACACCTTCTTCAAGCAGTGGTACAGGAAGAAGTCTGCATCCTTCAAGAAAAACATGATTTTCATGCAGGACAATGCTCCATCACACGTGTCCAAGTACTCCACAGCGTGGCTGCAAGACAGGGTATAAAAGAAGAAGAACTAATGACATGGCCTCCTTGTTCACCTGATCTGAACCCCATTGAGAACCTGTGGTCCATCATCAAATGTGAGATTTACAAGGAGGGAAAACAGTACACCTCTCTGAACAGTGTCTGGGAGGCTGTGGTTGCTGCTGCACGCAATGTTGATGGTGAACAGATCAAAACACTGACAGAATCCATGGATGGCAGGCTTTTGAGTGTCCTTGCAAAGAAAGGTGGCTATATTGGTCGCTGATTTGTTTTTGTTTTGTTTTTGAATGTCAGAAATGTATATTTGTGAATGTGGAGATGTTATATTGGTTTCACTGGTAAAAATAAATAATTGAAATGGGTATATATTTGTTTTTTGTTAAGTTGCCTAATAATTATGCACAGTAATAGTCACCTGCACACACAGATATCCCCCTAAAATAGCTAAAACTAAAAACAAACTAAAAACTACTTCCAAAAACATTCAGCTTTGATATTAATGAGTTTTTTGGGTTCATTGAGAACATGGTTGTTGTTCAATAATAACATTATTCCTCAAAAATACAACTTGCCTAATAATTCCTCACTCCCTGTATACAATACAGTACTTAAAGGAACACACTCCACTTTTTTTGGAAATAGGCTCGTTCCCCATCTCCCTCAGAGTTAAAAATGCAGCGTCTTCTTTCTAGATCTGTACGTTAATAGGGCTCTGGCTCTCTTTTCATTGTTTCCTCACCTGGAATCATCATGAGGGAGCTTATGTGTTGGATGTTAGCAAAAGAAGGCCTGGATAGAAGCTGTGAGACACTTTATACCCTATTAGTTTTATTTTCAATGCGCTCTGAGGTCATAGCAATTTAGAACAAACATGCAGAACTACCTTCTATTTATAGGGTTGCTAATTGTTTTTCATTATTGCAGCAAACCAGCCAATGAAATGAATGAAACAAATCCTGACTGGGTTCCAATACATGGGGCACTACGAAATCTTTGTTTCAAACTACATGCTACATACCACCATGCCAATCAGGTTACTTCTTCCATGTGAGGGTGAAAAGGTGACTCTAAGATGGCGAAGGTGTGCTGCGTTTTGGTGAACATGTGACCCAGTGTGGTAGTAAAACCAGGGGAAAATGCTCTTGTGAAATACTCTTAAAAGTCTTGTGCTGTATATGTAGTGATAAGTTTTCAAAAGAAACGGTAAATTACAGAATGCTATAGTGGGTGATATTATTTAAATGGTGTCATGATTTTATGTGAACATTTTGTCGTTTGTAAACTATACTTGACATTGATTCTACATTGTAACTGATGTGATGTTCTACAAAGAGGTTTTAATTTAAAAAAAAGGCAAACATTTGTTTGTTTCTTTATTCAACTTTTGAACAGTGGTATTTAGTAAGTACATAATCTGTCATGGTCCGTGGTCCTGTGTCTGTGGAATGCGTGATGCTCGGGTAGCCACACCCCTGGGCTGGGCCATCACCAGCACACCTGCTCTCCATCACGGTGACTACACGGAGATCTGCTTAACCCGGCACTGACGGATGCTCCACGCCAGTCCGTTAGTCACGCCACAGTGGTTTCTACTCGGCGTCTGCTACCTGCCTGTCCTCCGGCTCAACTGGATCTCGCGGTGCTCACCTGGCCCATTTGCCATTCCCACGGACTTCCTGCCCCCACGGACTGCCACACTTCCCTCCCGAGCTCCCACGGTCCCGTTCTATCCCTCCCACCGTCCCGATCCCGGCTTCCTCGTGTCATCGTTTCCCCGGGTTTTTAGTTTCTTGTTTTGCTCCCTAGTTTCCCCGGGTCGCCTTTCGTTGTTACAATAAAGTGTTTTTTCTGTTAGCGCGGAGTCTGCGCCTGGATCTTTTCGTGCCCGTGCACCACGGCCCATGACATAATCAGTAAATGCAAATTATTTACATGCCCCCCTAAATTAAAACATTATGGGTTATTCAGAACAGAACTATGCTTGGAAAAATATTTTCCCATCAGTTGATCCAACTCCTCCACAGTAGCAGGTGGAACTTTTCTTTTTTGAGGACGGCTCCTTTTACCTGTCACAACGAATGGTCTGTTTATGTTTTGATCGAGAGCCTTTTTTTGGGGCAGCTGAAGAGGAGAAGTCTACCTTATGGCCAACCTCTGGCTGTATCTTGGTCATATTACCCAGCAAAACCCAGTATGCAGGTTCATCTGTAACAGTCCTTGTGCCACAGATCAGCACTGTTGCTTCTACATTAAACAGAAGAGCAGCGACAGCTGCAGTGGGCGGCTTCAACCTTCCCTGTGATGCTCACAGTGACCCATGGCTGCAATGCTGGTTCATTCAGTCTTTGAGAGTGCAGGACCTCAAACACAGACAGAAAAAGTTCATTTAAAGACAAGAACTATGAGCCAAGGCCGACACAAATGTGTTTTATCTACTTTCAAATCCATTTATCATAAATGTAACAAATAAAGTGTTTTTATGTATCCATCTATAGAACGCTGCATGCTATATTCTAAATCTGCCTGTTTCTTTTTAAAATGGCCTGAAATGGCCTGTATTTGTATAGCGCTTTACTAGTCCCTAAGGACCCCAAAGCGCTTTACACAACCAGTCATCCACCCATTCACACACACATTCATACACTGGTGATGGCAGCTACACTGTAGCCACAGCTGCCCTGGGGCGCACTGAAAAAGAGAGGTTTTTAGAAACCTATTAGCAAAAAATGAACCTCAAGTATGTAATGCAAGGATGTAAACACTTTCAAGAGGGAGAAAGCATAAAGTTCGACTTTAAGTGACAATTATGGACACCTAATAGGATAAGGAGATTCTGCAGGTCATTAATCAATGTATAAAACTAAAATAAAATGTATTTTTAGTGACACATGACACAAACAAGGAAGCAAGATGTGTAATTAGGATTATTTATAATAAAGGCAAGGCAAGGCAAGGCAAGTTTATTTGTATAGCACAATTCAACAACAAGGTGATTCAAAGTGCTTTACAGAGACATTAGAAACAAGAACAAATAAAAAGCATGATTTAAAATTGAATAAAACAAGCAAATAAACTAACTAACTAATTAACAAACAAACAAACAAACAAACAAACAACAGTATATAAAATCAAAACAGATAAAATCAGAACAGTAGATAAAATCAGTAGTTAAATGTAAGTTTTGAAATTTAAGCTTAAAGTGTGGATTTGGTGCTTTATTCAAATGCAGCTGAGAACAGGTGAGTCTTCAACCTGGATTTAAATAAACTGAGTGTTTCAGCTGATCTGAGGCTTTCTGGGAGTTTGTTCCAGATATAAGGAGCATAAAAGCTGAATGCAGCTTCTCCGTGTCTGGTTCTGACTCTGGGAACTGATAAAAGACCGGATCCAGATGACCTGAGGGATCTGGATGGTTCATACTGGGTCAGGAGGTCATTGATGTATTTTGGTCCTAAACCATTCAGAGCTTTATAGGCCAGCATCAGAACTTTAAAGTCTATCCTCTGACGGACAGGCAGCCAGTGTAAGGACCTCAGAGCTGGACTGATGTGGTCCACTTTTTTGGTCTTAGTGAGGACTCGAGCAGCAGAGTTCTGAATGAGCTGTAGTTGTCTGACTGATTTTTTAGGTAGACCTGTAAAGATGCTGTTACAGTAATCAAGCCTACTAAAGATGAATGCATGGACTAGTTTTTCCAGGTCCTGTTGAGACATCAGATCTTTTATCCTTGATATATTCTTGAGGTGATAGTAAGCTGACTTTGTTATTGTCTTAATGTGTTTTTCTAAGTTTAGGTCTGCATCCATCACTACACCCAAATTTCTCGCCTGGTTTGTGGTTTTTAGATGTATAGATTGAAGTTCTCTGGTGACCTGTAATCGTTTTTCTTTGGCGCCAAAGACTATTACCTCAGTTTTGTTTTTGTTTAGCTGGAGAAAATTGTGGCACAACCAGTCATTGATTTCCTCAATGCATTTACCAAGAGCCTGTACAGGGCCTCGGTCTCCTGGTGACATTGTGATATATATTTGTGTGTCATCTGCATAGCTGTGATAGTTTATTTTGTTGTTGTTTATAATCTGTGCCAGTGGGAGCATGTAGATGTTAAACAGAAGGGGTCCCAAGATGGAACCTTGGGGAACTCCACATGTGATACTTGTCTGCTCAGATGTGAAGTTACCTATTGATACAAAGTATTTCCTGTTTTCTACGTATGTTTTGAACCAGTTTAGTACAGGGCCCTGTTTCAGGAAGCTGGTTTGGAAAACTCAGAGTGAAAAACGACACTCACGGTTGAGTAACCCCGAACTGTCCAACTCGGAATATTCGGTTTCAGAAAGGCTGATAACAATTAGTTCAGTCAACGCGGAGTTGCTTTAACCCCAAGTGAAGCGCGCGGACGAGGATACATAAAGCCCTGATAAGCGGAGCACAGATTAAGCGAGTCACCATGGAGACGGAGGGAAAGAAGGCGCGGTCAATGTATTTTACAGCGCTTGAGGCCGAAATTCTGATGGCAGCATATGCCGATAACATGCAAATTCCGCGGAAAAAAGTAACACAGCCACAGCTGCAAAAGAAAGAGAGCATGCATGGCAAAACATAGCCGACAGAGTCAATGCGTGAGTGTTAATTTAAACATTGATCTAGGGATTTCCACCCATTTAACACGTTATTTTATCATATGTTATTTTATTTGTTATTTTATACATTTTATTTTGTGATGTGATGTGAGCGCAGGTGCAACCCAACAGGCCCCAAACGTTCCTGGCAGCAAGTAAAAATGAAATATAAAAATATAGTCCAAACAGGTAAGGTGTAATTGTATTATGAGCCATAGTGCTTGGTCTGTTTGTCCCATGTAAATCAATTGCAGTTAGAGGCTACATTAATTTCCCCTCTGTAAGCACTTATTGAAATTATCTGAGCACATTACAAGTACATATTTGCTTACTCTGTATGCTCAAATGTGGCCCGTTATAGCCAACAGAAAAAAAGCGGAGGCCTGAAAAACAGGTGGGGGTCCTCCACCACCACCACTCACAGAGGCTGAGCAGTTGGCCCTCAGCCAAAACAGTGGGCGCCCTGTGGCCGAAGGCATCTCTGCGGGGACATCCTCTGAGTCAATAACCCCGCAAGACACAAGTGCCTACATAAGGGGTAAATTCAAAATAATACATGATGTGCATACATCCTTTCTTCACAGTCACCTTTGCAGTGCTACTCATTCATTTGATAAACTCTTTACCGTAATGGATTATTTTGTAGTGAAGTTATTTTCCTACTGATTTTGCCTTCCCTCAGTCTTGGTTGTCTTTGAGAGCATAATGACAATGAAGTGTAAGGTGATTGGTATGTTTGTTAATTGCCATTTGGTCCCTTGTAAGTTATAAGTGACCTGTATGAACCTCATATTCTATCAGTTGATGGTGATGGTGTACTGCATCTGGTGCAGCCTCCTGTTGAGCCAGACCAACATGCAGTTGTGAGTAATACTCCACAGATTATATGAGTTTACAGTAGAACAGCAATGTTGTTTATTTCTTTACTACAGGAAAATAATGAAGAAACATTGACAGCTGTTACAGAGGAGGAAGCAACAGAGACACTTTATGAGGTTTACATCTTTTAATACTTTGTGTACAGGAAACACAGGTGACCAATAAAGCCAGTTGAACAAAAAATCTGTTTATTCTTCTTTCAACATGTTGAGGTGATGGGTCAAAGGAAATGATTGTGACATATGGTGTCTCTGACTGCGCTTCCATCTTGTATGTCCGTGGGAGGGTCAGGATGTTCATGGTTTGGATCACTGCTGATGTTTGGTTCAGAAGGACAGTGTTCTCCTCTAATTGTGGCAATGTTGTGAAGAATCACACATGCCACAATAATGTCACATGCCCTTTCTGGGGTGACCCTGAGTCTTTGCAGGCACTGGAACCGGGCCTTAAGCATTCCGATAGTCATTTCAATTCTGGCTCTTGTCCTGCAATTAGCCAGATTATATCGCTGCTGTGGGCCCGGTTCAGGGTCAGGGTAAGGGGTAAGCAAATAGGGTAAACATGGATACCCCCTATCACCAAGCAAGTAGCCAGTGAACTCTCCTAAGACAGAAGGGTACACTTCAGTTCAAATGTCCCTGAAGCAATTGGTCTTTATATATTTTAAAGTATTCTCAACTCACCATGTCCAAATTTTGTGCTCAGTGTACATTCACGGAATATTTGTGAGTCATGGACAGAGCCTGGCCACTTGGCTTCCACATTTGTGATAATGTTGGCAGCATCACATATGATCTTCACAGTGCAGAGAACACAAATTAGCATCCATTACTATAATGAAATAATTTGTTAGTTTGAAATGCTACAGGGAACTATGTACCTGTACATTAATGCTGTGGAAAGACTTCCTGTTCACATAGTCTCCTTCATTTACTGAAGGAGCAATGATTGGAATGTGAGTGCCATCTGTACAGCCAATCACGCCTGGGAACCCTGAAAATAAATGTGCAATTTAAGTAGTAGTCCAAGTATCACCACATCATAAATTAAGTTTTGGTCATCCTGATACCTGCAATTTTGTGGCATCCCTCTTTGATAAATCTTGTGGGTCTGTGACCGGGGAACACCACAGACGAGTACAGGAGACGTTTCAGTGCAACTGTAACATTCCTGACTGCCCGACAGACGGTAGCCTTGGAAACGTGCTCAGTGTCACCAATATTATACAGAAAGCTCCCGTTTGCAAAAAAACGAAGTGCAATACAAGTAATATGTACAGAACTGAGAGGATGTCCGCGATGTGTCACATGCGTAATATATGGCCTGAGGATGTTATCCAAATAAATTATAGATTGTGCTGAGAAACGGTAACGTTCGCACAGAAAATCATCAGGAAATGATAAAATGTCCAAACGCGCTCTGATCACTCTCTCCCGGCGGAGAGCTCTGCGGAGAATTTGGGCTTCACGATCTACTGGCTCTTCAAGGAAGTGGCACGCCATGTCTGACACTTCCTACAGTCAGGTTTCCGACAAAGGGGCGGAGACAGTCAGGGTTAGTTGTAGTAAACCTGCTAGGGGGCAGGTTAGCTTCACGGAGTGTGTCGTCATAGTGACTCACTCAGGCTGCAGCTGAACTCGCTTTGTGAAACCGAAAACCCAGAGTTTTCGTTAACTCAGGGTATACTTACTCAGTTTTTCCACTAAACCGGCTTCCTGAAACAGGGCCCAGTTCCTGAAAGACCTGTCCAGTTCTCCAGTCGTTTGAGTAATATGTTGTGGTCAACTGTATCAAATGCTGCACTGAGATCCAGTAAAACTAGGACTGACATTTTTCCACTGTCTGTATTCAGACATATGTCATTAAACACTTTGGTCAGAGCGGTTTCAGTGCTGTGGTTCTGTCTAAAACCTGACTGGAAGGCATCGTAGCAATTATTCTGTTTTAAGAAGTAACTGAGCTGTTGAGAAACTGCTTTTTCAATGATCTTACTTAAAAACGGGAGATTTGAGATCGGCCTGTAGTTGTTCATTTGTGTCTTGTCAAGATTGTCCTTTTTCAGTATAGGTTTGATTACAGCAGTTTTTAGTGATTCTGGAAACACACCTGATAATAAAGAAAAGTTGACGATCTGTAACAGGTCTGACTCTAAAGTCTTTGAGACCTTTTTGAAAAAACTTGTTGGCAGGACATCTAAACAGCAGGAGGAGGAGTTCAGTTGACCTAAGATGTCCTCCAGGTCTTTGCTGTTAATAGGTTGAAACTGTTTCATGGTGTTTAAACAGTTTTTTGGTGGACACAGTACATATCCTGGATCTGCTGTTGATGTACCAATTGCTTGTCTAATTTTTTGGATTTTTTCAGTGAAGAATTTGGCAAAGTCATTGCAGGCCATGGTCGAATGAAGTTCAGCTGCCACTGACACAGGAGGGTTTGTTAGCCTGTCAACTGTAGAAAATAAGACCCGAGCATTATGGCTGTTTTTAGTGATGATGTCAGAGAAGTAGGACCTCCTTGCATTCCTCAGTTGTAAATTATAATTGTGAAGTTTCTCTTTATAAATGTCATAATGAACCTGGAGGTTTGTTTTTCTCCATCTGCGCTCAGCTTTCCTACACTCTCTTTTTTCATTTTTCACCAGTGTGGAGTTTCTCCATGGAGACTTTTTCCTTCCAGAGATAACCTTCACCTTAATGGGAGCAATAGTGTCCATTACATTTAACATGTTAGCATTGAAGCTATTGACGAGCTCATTGACTGACCCTCTGGGCAGGTCAGGTGTTAATGGGAAGACCTGGTTAAAAATTGCACTACTGTGTTCAGTTATACACCGTTTTGTGATCACTGTTGTTGATATATTTGTGTGGGCTGAGATTTTACTTTCAAAGAAAACACAGTAATGATCAGACAGGCCCACATCAGACACAGTAACCTTTGAAATGCTCAGGCCTTTGGAGATCAGTAGGTCAAGAGTGTGTCCTCTATTATGTGTGGCCTCTGTTACATGCTGAGTCAGCCCAAAGTTAAATAAATATGAATTAATTAGTGCAATTTCTTTAACCATGGAGAATAACTAAATCCTTCAGGACAATGTCACATCAATGCACTGAACTCACTATGTTATCCATCTAATTCAGTGCGCATGCGCCAACCAGCGTGCAGCCTGTTACAGTCGCTCCTGCTTTTCTCTTAGTTTAGCTCTTTTTTCTTACGTATTCTTTTTTTTTCTGACTTGTATTTTCCTCCGTTTTCTATCTCTTACTCAATCATGTGGATTGAGAGAGTTTTTGTTCTTCTGGTGGCCGTGGAACTGTTACTTTTATCATGGAACGGGACCGCGGCACATCTCCTACACGCACGGACTGTTTACTCCAGAGATCAGCTGATCGCCCTGATGCCGGCCGGCTCGCTGGCCAGGCCCGCAGAAGTGCCCGCAGAAGTACCAGCTGAAATTTGGAGGAAAACACATCGGGGATGCAGAGGTCAAGGACAGAAGAGAAGAAAAAAGGTGACGGTGAGACAGCGGAGGCTCGAAGCGAGGAGGAGGTTTAAACCGTGTCTGCCGTCTATCGTGATGGGAAATGTGCGATCGTTGGCAAGTAAAATCGACGAGCTCTCAGCACTGGTACGGAGTCAGAGGGAATACCGAGAGTGTAGCCTGATGTGTTTCACCGAATCATGGCTGCACCAGGTCATTCCCGATGAGAATGCTTCCGTGGAAGGCTTCCACACTGTTCGGGCGGACAGGGACAGCATCGCTAGCGGTAAGCGTAAAGGAGGGGGGCTTGCTGTTTTAGTTAACAACCGGTGGTGTAACCCTGCCAACATAACAATCAAAGAAAGGATTTGTTGCCCGGACACTGAACTGTGTGCTGTTGGACTCAGGCCGTATTATTTACCCAGGGAATTCTCTCACGTCATCTTGGTGGCTGTTTATGTTCCCCCCTCTGCTAACCCCACAGCTGCATGTGACACTATCCACTCTGCCATAGCTCGGCTACAGACTCAGCACCCGAGTGCCTTTATTGTGATCTCGGGTGACTTCAACCATGTATCACTGGACAATACACTACCAACATTCAAACAATATGTGGACTGTCCCACCAGGGGAGAGAAAACTTTAGACTTACTGTATGCTAACGTCAAGGATGCATACAGCTCCTCCTCCCTCCCCCCACTTGGTAGGTCAGATCATAACCTGATTCACCTCACCCCCCGCTATGTGCCAATTGTGAGGAGGGAACCTGTGACCACCAGGACTGTTAGGAGGTGGTCAGAGGAGGCAATAGCGGAACTACAGGGCTGTTTCGAGGTGACCGACTGGGAAACACTCTGTGAGCCTCACGCCGAGGACATCAATGGGCTTACTGAGTGTATCACAGACTACATAACTTTCTGCACCGACTCCATTGTTCCAGCTCAGACTGTTCATTGTTACCCAAATAACAAGCCGTGGGTGACTAAGGACATCAAAGCCCTCCTCAACAACAAGAAGAGGGCTTTCAGAGGGGGCAACAAAGAGGAGGTGAGGAAGGTCCAGGTGTTACTAAAGGACAAGATCAGAGAGGCTAAGGACAATTACAGGAGGAAGCTGGAGTGGAAACTCCAGCAGAACAGCATGAGAGAGGTGTGGAGGGGCATGAAGACCATCACTGGATTCAGGCCAACCAACAGCAGGGGAGCTGAGGGAGGTGAGAATAGAGCCGACGAGTTGAATCTGTTTTTCAATAGATTCGACACCACAGTGTCTGCTCCTACCCCCACAACCTCACCTGCAGTCAGCCTGGAATCCAGAGCCACACCACTGTGCCAGCCTCTCTCTTCACATGTTGCCTCCTGTGAGATTCCTGACACCCCTCCCCCACCCATCACCTTCACTCAATACCAGGTTGAGATGCAAATGAGGAGACTTCACTCAGGCAAGTCTGCTGGACCAGACGGAGTGAGTCCCCTCGTCCTCAAGGCCTGTGCCCCCCAGCTGTGTGGAGTCTTTCATAAACTGTTTATGCTGAGTCTGAGTCTGCAGAGGGTCCCGGTGATGTGGAAGACATCATGCCTCGTCCCTGTACCAAAGACGCCTCGTCCCAGTGGCCCCCAGGATTATAGGCCCGTGGCACTGACCTCCCACATCATGAAGACCCTGGAAAGGCTCATCCTGGACCAGCTGCGACCCATAGTAAGACCACATCTGGATCCCCTTCAGTTCGCTTATCAGCCTCGTCTCGGAACAGAGGACGCCATCATCTACCTGCTCAATCGTGTCTACACCCATCTGGACCAGGCGGCGAGCACTGTGAGGGTCATGTTTTTTGACTTTTCCAGTGCTTTCAACACCATCAGGCCGACCCTCCTGGGTGATAAGTTAGCAGCGATGCAGGTGGATGCTTCTCTGGTGTCCTGGATTGTTGATTACCTGACAGGAAGACCACAATATGTACGTCTCCCACAGTGTGTGTCTGACAAGGTGATTAGCAACACAGGGGCACCACAGGGGACTGTCCTCTCCCCCTTCCTCTTCACCCTCTACACCACAGACTTCAGCCACTGCACAGAGACCTGCCATCTTCAGAAGTTTTCTGATGACTCTGCGGTGGTTGGATGCATCAGCAGGGATGATGAGACAGAGTACCCGGCTGTGGTCGACTCCTTTGTCACGTGGTGTGAGCAGAATCATCTGCAGCTCAACGTGGCAAAGACCAAGGAACTGATCGTGGACTTCAGGAAGACCAGGAAACACTTGACCCCTGTTTCAATCCAGGGGGTCAGTGTTGACATTGTGGAGGACTATAAATACCTTGGAGTACACATTGACAATAAACTGGACTGGGCTAAAAACACCACAGCACTTTACAGGAAGGGCCAGAGTCGTCTCTATTTTTTGAGGCGACTGAGGTCCTTCAACATCTGCCAGAAAATGCTGAGGATTTTCTATGAGTCTGTGGTGGCCAGTGCGATCCTCTATGCTGTTGCATGCTGGGGGAGCAGGCTGAGGGTCGCAGATGCCAACAGACTTAATAAACTGATCCGTAAGGCCAGCAATGTTGTGGGGATGGAGCTGGACTCCCTCAAGGTGGTGTCGGAGAGGCGGATGCTGTCCAAGATAAAGACAATGTTGGATAACACCTCCCACCCACTCCATGACATGTTGGTCAGTCACAGGAGCTCGTTCAGTGAGAGACTGAGATTACCGAAAAGCACCACTGAACGACACAGGAAATCATTCCTGCCTGTGGCCATCTCCCTGTACAATGCATCCACTTAACACACTGTTTGCTGCTACAACTACACATGTTTCTTTTCCAAATATTTATTTATAAGTGACTTATGTATGTATGTATGTATATATATGTATATATTGTACTATTCTTAGTTAGCGTATTGTCTGTCTTGTCTTAATGTTGGTTTAAAATGGAGCACTGTAACAAAAAATAATTTCCCCCAGGGATCAATAAAGTATTCTGATTCTGATTCTGATTCTGATAACAGAGCCTCTACATGTTCTCACTGTAATTTCCCCCTCATGAATGAATTCATGCTGCACTAATCTGAATGTTCGGGGGGAAATCAAATGCATTTTACTCGCAGTACTCAAACTGACTTACCTTACCCTTACGGGGAAGTAAGCCTATCTGGTGCAGATGCAAGGCTGTGTTTATTCTGGCAGAGTAATAAGACACACACTCTCAGGGCAATTCTTAGACAGAAAAAACTCGGAGGGCAATGCAAAAATGTATCCAAAAAATAGAACAAAATGACAAAAAAAGGAGTCAAAAAACAAAAACGATTGGATAGCTAACACATTCAGCAAGCCTGGGAAAAGGCAACCATATAGATAGGGATAAACATGCGTCTCAGGTATGTGGTGAGGATCTGGGGGCAGCTTGGAAGCCCCTTTTTCTCACGGGCTTTACCTGAAAGATGTGCAACGTGGGATGAATCCATATTGGAAGGCCATACCCAAAGGCATGACTTTGGGGATAGAAACTGAGCCTCTAAAGTGACAGTTGGATTGCAGATGGAAGCCAGTGAAAGCAGTCCTAAAAGACTGAAAAATCGTTTTAAAAGAGAGAGGTCAACTTGTGCATCCTACTGGAGAAAATGCTTCAGGTAATTAACAACATCTGTAACAAAAGCTAATTTAGGCAGACTTAGATAATTAGGCAAGAAATGATAGGATGATGGTGTCAGGTGGAGGCAGTTCATTTATTTTTACTGGGATGATGCATGATATTTAAAATCAATCTTTGTAGTTGTAGTATAAAACTACACAGCAGTCCATTAGCGACCCCAAAAGCACAAAAATCAAATATTTGGTCAATGCAAGACATTTCCAATCATGAATAGTAATGCTAGCACATTAATTTTTTATGCAGCTCAGCGACAGCAGACCTGAGATTCTTTCAGCTACATTTTGAAGGTAAATTGACGTAGCCTTTAGAGACATGTGGCAAAAACCAGATACATGGGTAAAAGGGAGTCCGAGCAGGAACAGGCACCCACATAATCAGTGTGTACGTTTGCCTGACAGCTGGGGATTATTGTGCTGTTTTCTGTCTTTCCTAAACACAGTAGGCCATAACGACATCAGCATTTTCAGAAAACATGAAACATATTAGTGAAAATATAGTAAAACAGGCTGTAGCCCTGGAGCTCGAAGCTATTCATTAAAAATAATAATATAAAAAATTGTGTCTGAACAAAACAAACAAAATCAGACAAGTTATTCTTACATCACAATTTGTTATAGTAACTGTGTTTGTCAATAATGCAAAACATATGAGATTAACAAATTCTCTACACAATAGTGTCAGTCTGTTCTTCTCTGTTGGCCTGGTTAATATCATGTAACTTTTCTAAGCTTTTTCCCCTTTGCAGACAGGAAAACCCACAGTGCTGCTTTCAGGGAACACAGGTCATCTTTAGACTTTTGTTTTTGTGGCTGTTACTATTTCTTATGTTTCAGTACCATTATAGTCAAAAGAAGATTGTATTTTCCATTTGCAGCAATTTATTTTTTGTGGTGTGGCTGTTCTGTAGAACAGCGAGAGGTGCAGTAGACTTCAGCACAGAGGAGACATGTCGTGTTTGCTGTGTGGCAGGCAGGATTGGACACAAATACAGGACGCACAGGACACAGAGGGATGAACTGAGAGTCAGCTTTTATTGTGCTGTTAGTCTTGTTTCCATTCTTTTTCACTTGCTGTTTTTTCATATATTTCTTGTGCTGATCATCTTTTATTCCTCCACTTTCTTTCTGCCACGTGGTGTGCAGATAGGATAGCACAGGCTGACAAGGTTTTCCTTTCTTGTTTTCTGGCAGGGAACAGAGGCTGGTTGGCCTAAAAAACAAATGATTCTTCTGATGTGATGATGAGTCAACAGGCCCACAATGTTTTAATTACAAAGGCCAGACTGAAGGCCACGCAGGATAATGTAATATCACTTAGGCTACGTTCACACTGCAGGGGAAAGCGCATCAAATCAGATTTTTTTGACCCTATGCGACCCATATCCGATCATGGTGTGACAGTGTGAACGGCACAAATCCGATATTATCACATCCGATCTGGGTCACTTTCGTATGTGGTCCTGAATTTGATGCATATCCAATGTTTTAGAAAGCGACTGCTGTTTGATGGTCATGTCGCATTAAATCCGTCTTTTACGTCACTGACACAAGACAAATGCCAATTATCAGCGCCGGAGAAGACATCGCGAACGCTTCCTGGCCATCCAGTATAGATGTCAGCTAAACTGTTGGGAAGACAACGTTGGAGAAACGTGAACATTTTATTTGTTCTGTATAATCTGCAGATTCTGACAGAAATCTGCAGCTATCCTTTGAAGCACCGCTCCTCTCAAACAGCAATAAGGATCCTTATTAGGTTATTTACATTATTATGTAAATAACAAAATAACTTAAAGCAAAAATTGGGAAACGTAAAGTCCGAAGTCTTTATATTAAGGCCATCAGTCAAACAATACTGTTTGCTCTGGGTCTAAACAGAGCGCGTTGTGTGTGACATCTTTTGCGCATGCGGCCGCTTTGAGCGTTCACACTAGAGCGCGTTTGCTGTCGCATTTTATTTGTAGTGTGAACGAGCAGACAAAAAAAATCGGATTTGATCAAAAAATGCAGGTCTATGCTTCAATTTTCTAATACTGAAAACATGCTTGTGTTATAATATCCATGTCTATGTAAAAAGAAGATACAACAGGAGCACCTTTGCATTTCTGCTTCTTCTTGATGATGGAGTTCCAGTAATAGATGTAGCTTTGCTTTATTATAGCTGCTTCAGTATTAGTCATTTTCCAGAAACATGCCCTGATTCACTACATTTGTGTCAATTAAAATGTCTTTGCAGGTGTTATGCAAGTCTTTTGTCTTTAGGAGATAGAAGCAGAGAAGCAGGAATGTTTTGAAAGTAGATCCACAGGATTGTGAAAGGATTTTATGTGTGTGAGCGGAATTTTAATCATAATGACTAAAAAAGGCCCTTCAGGAAGTTTAACTGTGCAAAGATCACTGTACTCCAATTCTGCTCTAGACGCTGCTGGAATCCATTTTTTCTTACACACACGGCAGTTAATAGCAAGACTATCCTCCCAACATGTTGTTTCATTTCTGTTGCCCTGAGGAGACGAATCCCTCAGTTGAAAAGACCTCACCTTCCAGCAGCCATGGGAAGCAAGTAATGTGAGTGCATTTAAAAACTCACTGAGCATTATAACTGATAAGGTTTCCGAGAGAG
The DNA here is from genome assembly GCF_041146795.1 of Maylandia zebra. Classification (NCBI taxonomy): domain Eukaryota; kingdom Metazoa; phylum Chordata; class Actinopteri; order Cichliformes; family Cichlidae; genus Maylandia; species Maylandia zebra. The sequence goes on from NC_135181.1 coordinate 42,590,472, forward strand.
ACTCAGGCGCAGGCCAGGGTTTTCCTTTAAGCGAAGGACAGTGCGTTTATTTACAGTGAACACATACACCAAGTGGCTATATACAACGTGCAGGGGAAACGGGTCCGGGTCGCCAGGGTCCGTGGGAAACAGGGTTGGGAGAAGGGTGTTCCACACTTTCTGTACAAAAACGTTCCCCCTCAATCACTCCTCTCCGCATCGGGTTCCAAAAACGATCTACACACAAAACGTCAGGTTAGCAGGATAATTATAAGAAATTCTCAAAGTACAGGTTAGCAGTGTCACGGCTCAACGGCACGAGGGAACAGGGATGGACACAGGCGCAGAAACCAACCCGGAAGCGAGGTGACAGAAAACAAATGATTTATTTCCGCCCACAGGTAAACAAAGGTGAAACACAAAGCGACGCCACCACACTAGTGGCGCGTAGGATTCGTCGGTGATAATGAGGGCAACCTAGACACCTCTAGGAGACGGCTGAACAGCGGGGGCAGCGGGGAGGTAGAAACAGGACTAGGTAGGGGCCGGGGGCATTGGTTTCAGATGGAGGGGACAGGTGGAGCGGAAAACCCGGAAGCGGTCGAGGCGTGGGGAGGCAGGCAGGTGAGCGGTGGGCCGGCAGGCCACGTTGTGTAAGCAGCTGGCGGCCCAGGTCCAGGAGGACGGGAGCGAGGGGAACAAGATCTCCACTCCGGGTGCTATCGCTGAGGACAAGAAAAGACAGGTCAGTCATCACACGGCGTTAAGACAAGGTTTAGGATGCTCCACTGAACTAACATGGGAATAGCAGATACTCAGGCGATGAGTGGTTGAGAGCGCAGGTCTGATATACCGCTGGCACGATTGCTCACAGGTGGTCAGCCAGGGAGGGGCAACCGGACTCCGCCTAAAGGAGGAGGAGCCGCTGTCTGAGACCTGCAGGTGCCCAACCAGACCATGACAAGCAGAAACACAAGTCTAACTGACACTGATAGCTCAACGATCCAGCAAAGACTAGTGCAGACTCGCCATCTAAGTAGTGCAGTAATCAGCTGGGATCAGCGGCCGGTGTGGTGATGAGCAGGTGTGTGGGCCAGCATCGGGAGCCCGCAGTGAGCATCGCCGTGGCGAGAGAGAGAGAGAGTGAGAGAGAGGGCGAGAGCGAGAGAGCAAACAAACCACAAACATATTGCCCAATAGAGGATTGACCAGCGGGGCACAGGGACCATGACAATAACTGTTTACTTGCTCATCTTCATGTCCATGCCCAGTCCTGCTTGGCTTACAGATGGTGTATGCATTTTTGCCTTGCAGCTTGAGTCTTTATTGATTAGTGATCATGGTTTTCAAGAACTCGGTCAGTGGGGAAACATGTTCATTCTACTTGATTATTCTTCTTTCATTATTCCTTTGAGCTTAGATACCCCAGATGGATGCACAACCTTCTAGCATAGAAACTTTGAGGATGTTTGTTGAACTAAATATATAAAACATGTATGTGACTTTTAGATGCTCAGACATAATTTGGGGGGTGGGGGGTTCCCAGGGCACCGAACAGGCTAGGACCGCCACTGGCTACACCCACACTGCATACACTTGCTCCCACTGCTGTGCTGTCAGATGGAGCTTTAGTTTGACTGGATTCAAGGATTTCTTTGCAACAATGAATAATGAATCACACATGGTGGTTTCCTGCTGCTTCTCTTGGTAAAATCTAACTCAGTGTGAGTATCATCATAATTCCTTAGTTTGGCAAATGTTGTATTTATGTCATTTGTGGAGGAGGTGAGTGTAGATTTAAGAATCCTGCATCCTGGTGCTGAGTGATTGACTGTCACCTTAGAATCACTGATGTGATGTATTACAGCATATGAGAACTTATGGGGATTAATGTAAATCTGCCTAGAGATTTTTTACATTATTATTTATGCCTAAAAAACCACAAACTGTAGAACTGTGAAGCCAAAATAACCAAACTTAATAGACTTGAATTTGTCTGAGAAAATATGCAAATCAAGAGAGAATTTGTCTTCCTGGTTTGCTGAATAATTGTTATTCTGCAGATGGTCCCAGTATATAAGCTCAGTCAATCTTTCAGAACTGGTATACGGTATCATCGTATCTGAAGATTGAAATATCTGCTGAATGAATCCAAGTGCACCAGCTATGCATTAAAATGTGTATACGGAGCACATACATAAGTGAGAAGACTGTATGACTGGGTAGGTGCACATACGCTACCAATGTACAGTGTGTTTTGTTTTTCTTTCAATTGTTAAAGCTTTATTGTTGTTTTTGCACATGTGACCTGGTGGGAAAAAAAAATGAGGCCAAACAACACAGTCACCATCAGAGGAGGAACATTCAAAAGAACAGAATACTAGCTAATGGTTGTTTGTTGTGGTATGATACCTAGTCATACTGTACTATGAATTACTAAAGCAATAAGGTGTGAGTGTGTGTTGGGGGGGCAGTTTGGTCTGATCCCAGTAAAGTCTCTTCAACTGATTGCAGCCTATTGGTGTGTGTGTGTGTGTGTGTGTGTGTGTGTGTGTGTGTGTGTGTGTGTGTGTGTGTGTGTGTGTGTGTGTGTGTGTGTGTTTGTTTTAAGATGAAAGAAGGAATTCAGCACTCTGTGACATTACGGCTGCGCTCTGATGCAGCTGTTGCATGCAAAATGTACGATGTTGTTTACAGCAATCGGGCGTCCTGTCAGGTGGTGAAGCAGCAGAATACTGATGAGCTGTCTTTGGGGAAGAGAAGCCACTGAGAAGTCTGGCTCAAGTGATGAGAGGGGAAAGCGTGTAAGTGCAATGGCAGTCATTACATATTTACTCTTTAAGGGAGCCTGCTTGAAATTGGTAGGTAAAAACATACACACAACATCACACTTCACATCCCCGCACAGTTTCAATCCAAGTGTAAAGTGATTTGTTTTCTGTCCTCAATCCCTTTTGTTTGTTTGTTTTTATGTAGAATAAAAGCATGCATAAAAGCATATAACATTTTCTGTGTATATCACTAAGTTTTGCAAAGTGACGCATGCTCCTGGAGATATGTGAACTCATGGCTTGTGTCTAACTTTCATTTCTGCAAAATAAGATGGTTGGCCAAAAGTTTACAGAAAAGAGAGATACTGTTTTTTCATAGTTATTAAATATAATAATATAAATAAAACAGGAGGAGCAGAGATTAGGCTACATGTAGCTAGCAAGGAGTCTGGAGTCATGCAAGACCCAAGCGGTTTCAGTATTGAAAAGGACCAAAGCTGGTTTCTCTCTATGCCTCTTTCAAAGACAGAACGTCAGTTTAACCCTTTCATGCATAGTGGTCACTACAGTGGACACAGCTGTTCAAAGGCTGTTTCCTTGTATTTGCGTCAGTGTTGATGGGATTGCACTTGCACATAAACCACTACATTGGACACTGATGCCTCACTCCATACCTGCCACCCACTGGTCGTTTAATGTCACTATAGATATATGACATGCTTCATTGTAATTGTTGTTATTGAACCCTGTCATGCATGAATTATGACCACCTCAATCAGGATTTTTTTTTCTTAAGTATTTTATTCATTTTTTCATGCGTAAAGAGGAGTAAAAAGACTAAAGAAAAAATTCTGATTGTCGTGGTCATAATTCATGCATGACAGGGTTAATCAGCCTGAATCCGTTAGTTGGTCGATAATTTTGGCATGGTGAACCTCAAGAGAGACAACGGCAAGTAGGTCTTTAGTTGGAGATGTGGTCTCTTTTTAGTGTGTGCTTTTTTGACATTGATGATTTCCAGTGTGTTCAATCTGGAGCCTATCCCCGCTGCCTTAGTGCGAGAAGCAGGTTACACCCTGGACAGGTCGCCAGTCTGTCGCAGGGCTAACACATAGACGCAGACAACCAGTCACACTCACACCTATGGGCAGTTTAGAGTTTCCAATTAACCTGACCCCACTAATGTCTGTGGACTGTGGGAGAAAGCTGGAGTACCCAGACATGCAAACATGCAAAAACCCACACACAAAGGCCCCCACCCGATGGTGGAATTGAACTCGGGACCTTCTTGCTGTGAGGCAACAATGCTAACCACCGTGCTGCCTGATGTAATACTATGTTGCAAACCCCCCACTGTAATACAGACATAGGTCTGTAATACATTTTAAATGATTTAATTAACATTACTGAAAAATGCCCCCCCCCCCCAAAAAAAGCACTAGCTGGGTTGATCAAGATGAATGTATTGTAACGTGTATTTTGCTCAACATACTGAACCATGGGTGAAAAGGAGGAGCTGTGACAGTTAAAGACAATGATACATCATTTGCAAGAAATATTTCTGTCTTGAAAATTAGAATTGTACTTATAAATTCCAACCAAAAGCAGGATAAACAAAACACATACGGTATATTGTCTAATAGTCTTGGAGTACTCTTAATATTAAATAGCTATAAATATTTACTACCAGGAGGAGGCCCCGGGGCAGACCCAGGACACGCTGGAGAGATTATATCTCTCGGCTGGCCTGGGAACGCCTTGGTGTTCCCCCGGATAAGCTGGAGGAGGTGGCTGGGGAGAGGGAGGTTTGGGCCTCTCTGCTCAGGCTGCTGCCCCCGCGACCCAGGCCCGGATAAAGCGGATGAAGATGGATGGATGGAAATATTTACTAGTAAGAACTGCAGTCTGGGTTTATGCATGTATATGCCCAATAGAGGTCTTATTAGCAAATGAGCACCAAAACCACGATATTTTATACTAGAAGCTGTAAAAATGAGAAAAGGTGGACAGCTGTCTGTTGAATCTGTAAAGAAACCAGATGCACTGTGCATTTATTTATTTTTGAGGTTTAGGCATTTTTAATCCAACGTTTCCCCTCTAACTTTATCGACACCTACATTTAGACTGTGCATTCATACATATAAAAAAATCTCTTTATCCTGAATATCCTATCCAGTCAAATGATTTCTTTACTGTGCACCAGGGCTGGCTATATTCCGGTGGCTAGAGGGGAAATGCCCCCTTAAACAATTGTCCTTTTGTGTCTTGTGCCCTCGTGTTTAGTGTAGGTTTAGTTCAGTGTCGAGTCTGCGTCTTTATGAACTGTTTCTTGTTTCCTTTTTTACTTTGAAAGTCCATGTCTTATGTCAGTGTATTCTGTTTACTTCCCCCCGTCTCTTCAGGATCATCAGGTCCAGCTGTGTGTTCCCCACCTGTGTGTAATCTCCCTTTGTTCTTCTGTGTGTATCTAAGTCGTGTCTACTTGTGTGCTGATCGCTGGTCCATCTGTGTATCAACCGTGTGTTCACCCTGCTATCCTTCCTTCATGTTCAGGTTTGCTGTTCAGTTTATCCCAGTTTAGATTATCTGTAGCTCCGTTTTGCCATCATTATGTTTCAGTTCAGTTCATTTTTATTTCAAACATTTCAAACATGTGCCTTCACAGTCATTGCAAAATATCATTCCATTATTTGTTTGAAAAGGAGTAGGCTGAAGTATTTACTTATTTGTCCCTACCCCCTCAAGTTTTACCTCTCATTCATTTAATTTTCTTTTAGTCTCTTTTAGCAAAAGTAAAGCAAAACAAAACAAACATACATAAACCAAAAACAAGAAATAATCAAGCCCCACCACAGTATAGTTTCGTTCATATGAAAAAGACAGAATGTGTAAATTTGCAGATTCACAAGTTATGGAAAAAAACTAACACAAAAACCGAAAAGAACCACAACACCATTACCAGCAACATCACCGTCCTGGGTTAACACTGTTTTCTTCATTCTTATAATTATTTAAAATTAGTTTTTTATATTTTATTTTAAACTGGTTTATGTTTTTACTGTCTTTTATTTCTTCTTTTAGACTGTTCCATAATTTAACTCCTGCAATTGAGATAGACATAGTTCTTAAAGTTGTTCTAGCACTTCGTATTTTTAAATTCCACTTCCCTCTTAAGTTATACCCACCGTCTCTTTCTATGAACAATTTACAGATTTCTTTTGGAAGCATTTTATTTCTGACTTTATACATTATTTGCGCTGTTTTAAGCTTCACCAAGTCTTGGAATTTAATAGCTTGCATTTTGAGAAAGAGTGCATTTGTAGGGTCCCTGTACCCACATTATTATTAATCTAATGGCCCTTTTCTGTATTATAGTTATTGTTTGTGTGTTACTTTTGTATGTGTTTCCCCAGACCTCTACACAGTAGCTCATATATGGCAGTAGTAAAGCACAGTATAATATGTGCAGGGCTTTCTGATCCAACATATCTGTGGAGGTGGTTGGTGAGGGGAGGATGTTAGTAAAGCTGACATCCATCATGCACAAACCACATTACCCACTGCACGAGTCTGTGAGTGGGCTGAGCAGCTCCTTTAGTCAGAGACTGAAACACCCTCGCTGCAGGAAGGAGCGCTTTCGCAGAGCATTCATCCCAACAGCAGTTAGACTCTAACTCCTCAATCACGATGTCATAAGTCACTGGACACTGTGAACATCCACGGTCACCACTTCATGTATAATGGACCCTCCATGTGTACGGACATGTGCAGGTATATATGTCTGTATATGTATACATATGTATATTTAGTGTGTACGTGTGTGTGTGTGTGTGTGTGTGTACATGTCTATAAATAGGAATAGCAGTGGTACAATAGCTAAATCAAGCTATATAGTTTATGTCTTCCATATTTCCAACCATATCCATAATCACATACTGTATATGCTACCATTGAATATAGTGTATTTTTTACTTTTTTTCACTGATTGTGTCACGACTGGGGCAGCAGCCGTGTGAAGTGTAGAAAGGAGGACTCAAATGCAGCACTTATTCAGATGTGAGGGTGAACATGGAGGGGATTCATGGAGAAATGCAGAGTACGCAGGGTGACACAGAGGATGAACACAGGCGATGAGGAACTGAGGGAAACACACACACTATAAATACACAGAGGAACACTGGGAAATCACACACAGGTGGGAGACACAGCTGGACCTGATTAACCTGACGAGACAGGGGAACACGAACACCAGGGACCAACAGGGGGAGCACAAACCCAGAAACCCAGAATCTAAAATCCCAAAACACAAACCATCCCAAAACAGCCCACAAGTAATAATGAAAATAATAACAATAAATACACCAAACACAAAATCACTGAGTCATGGACTCAGGATCATGACTGATTGTACTTATTTGTATTTTTGTATTTCCTTCTGATATCTGTACCTGAGCTGAGGTGATGCAAAAATTTCCCCGTTGTGGGATCAATAAAGTCTTATCTTATCTTCTTATCTTATATGCTTTGCTTTCCCCACGACGGCCCTGTGCCAGTTTCCCCCGAACATAGTGCTGTGTGGCTTCCAGCAGAGCTTGTGGTCAATGATCACACCAAGAAATTTTATTTCAATTAGTCTTTCTAAATATACATTGTCAACACATATTTCTACACTGATGTTTTTCTTTTGGTTTACAAATAACGTAAATCTGGTTTTATCTAGATTCAATGATAATTTATTTATATCAAACCATTTCTTTAATATCATTAATTCCTGTGTGATCATCTCCAAAACCTGTGGCAATTCCACACCTGAACACAGTATATTTGTGTCATCTGCAAATATTACAACCTTTAAAATCTGCGATACTCTGCAGGTATCATTTATGTACATAATAAACATTTTTGGACCCAGTACTGAACCATGATGTACTCCACAAGCTATATCCATCAAATTAGATTTATATTCCTTTATTTGTACATATTGTTGCCTATTCCCTACATAGATTTTTACCCAGTCCAAAACCACTCTCCTACACCCGTACTTTTCCATTTTCTTTATTAGAATTTCATGATTAACAGTATCAAACGCCTTCTTTAGATCTAAGAAAACCTCTTATTATCCATACATTCCGTTATCTCTTCCATTAAATCTATCAGTGCCAAAGCTGTTGATCTGTTGCTTCTGAACCCATACTGACTGTCAGTAATTCATGTTTTTCCACAAAACTGTCAAATCTTTTTATGAAGAGTTTTTCCAGTATCTTAGAGAACTGGGAGAGTATTGACACTGGTCTATAGTTTGTAAAATGATGCCTTTCACCGGTTTTGTAAATGGGAATAACTTTAGCAACTTTCATTTTTTGTGGAAAAACCGCTGTTTGAAACGACAAGTTGAATATATATTTTAATGGTTTTACAATACCATCAATAACTCTCTTTACTGTTACCATAGCAACATCATTCCAGTCTGTACTGGTTTTGTTCTTAAGTCCTCTAACTATGTCATAAATCTCTTTCTCTTCCACTGCTCTTAAAAACATTGAGCTACTATTCCTTTCAATATTTTCACCAGTGTCCCTTTCTATTCCATCAACCTTTATTTCTTCTGCCAGTTTTGGCCCCATGTTTACGAAGAATTCATTAAAGCCATTTACCATCTCTTCCATGTTATTAATGCTTCTTGTCCCTTCTATAAAGTACCCAGGGTCATCATTATTCCCTGATTCATCTTTGATTATACTGTTTAATACATTCCAGATATCTCTTGTGTTATCTTTATTGTGTTCCAACCTTTTAATGTAATACTCTCTTTTACAGGATCTCATTATGTTAGTTAATTTATTTAAGTTTTTTACTTCCTTTCAGTTTCTATGGTTCTCTTTTTTTATGAATTCTTGATATAGGGTATTCGTTTTTTTTGCTGGCATTTTGTAGTCCTTTTGTCATCCATGGTCTTCCTGCATAGTTGTGTTTCCTGTTGATTTCAATTACTGGGCAGTTTTTATCAAGTAACGTGTTAAATGTTCTTAAAAATCCTTCGTAAGCTTTATTAACTTCTGTTTGTTCATATATAATATTCCAATCTTGCTTTGAAAGTTACTTTCTAAGACAGTTTAACGTCTTCTCTGTTCTTATTCTTTTGTAAATAATCTCGTGTCCATCGCTGTTGACTTTATAATGGCAATTATAAGATGCAATAACTGGTAAATGGTCACTTATGTCATTGATTAATAGCCCACTTTTTATATTTTCTTCTATTATATTTGTAAATGTATTATCTAATAGAGTTGCGAGATGTTATATTGGAAATAAACTGATGCTGTACATGGAGTCAATAAATTATTCTGTACTCTTATTATGATTTGGATTCAATAAGTCAATATTAAAGTCCCCACAAATAAACATTCTTTTCTGATTTACATTTGTAAATAAGTCCTCCATATTATCCTTAAATATCTTAGTTCTGTAAATACAACTGACAATTAGGTTTTTCCTTTTTTCTATACTTATTTCCACTGATAAACATTCCATCATTCCATCGATAACAGTCGTCGTTCTTCCAATTCTGTTGTACTTTAGGTTTTTATCAATGTAAAGTGCCACCCCACCTCCTTTCTTGTTGATCCTGTCTACATGAAGGAATTCATATCCATTTATTTCAAAGTCTTCTTCTTTTCCAGGAGTTATCCAGATCTCTGATATGGCTTTCACCTTGAATGGCTGTTCAAACTGTTTTATGTAGTCTTTGATGGATTGAAAGTTTGCATATAAGCTTTGACTATTAAAGTGAACCGTTGTTATACCCTTTTCTACCTTGATTTTCTTTTTAAATTGCTCATTTGTATAATAATAGCATTCATTTGTCTTATTGTTAAAAAAATTACAATCAGGATCTATGTTGCTGTCATGCACCATTTTTTTATTTTGCAATAAACCTCCTTCACGTGTCAGTGAGTGCCTGCTCTGGGGTCCTCATTTATTTCCTCCACACGGCTCACCCCGGTTAGCCGTGACAAATCATCCATGCGATGCATCTTCCCACCGCCTTCAAGTTGGACTCAAGTTTATAAAGAACCCATGTCAAAGTATTGTGGTTAAGTTATATCCAATTTATTAACCCACCTCTGAGATGAAGTGCAGCTGCGAAGAACATTCTTTCTCCCGTTTGGCTACAGCAGGCGATGAGGTGCGTTTAATGTTTCTCTGTTAATTTGAGTTTCCATGAGACTGCGATAAACTTTTTTTTTTTTTATATATATATATATATATTACTATGCCAATCCTGTTTAGTTTTGTAGGTATTGTCTATATTGAGGGGTCTTTTTTTATTCTTATTTCATTTTGCAAAAGTTTTTGAATTAGGCCCTCCAATTAAAATAGATTTTCTGTTGTCTGTTGAAAAGATCTGGATGGATATTTTATTTTTTTCTTTATTTCTATTTTTCAGTTTTATTTTTCAAGACTGTGAGTTCTCTTTTTTAAATAACTGGACCTACTAGTGATGGCCAAATGAAGCTTTCTGAAGCATGGAAGCTTGTATTGAAAAACGGTTCATTGCTTTTCAACACAGTCCTGTCTGGTGACATCTGGTGGCCAAAATATGAAGAGCAGCTTGAATCTACAACGAACTGCTTCATTATGACTGCCCACTCTACAGAGTGGAGTTCACGTTTCTGTCTGATATTGGGCCACCGTTGTCTTGCTTTGAACATGTATTTTTTGGGGGTGAAAAAATTCTTGATCAAAATTATATATTTAACAAATGAACAACAAACTCTCCTTGTTTAAACATGCGCCACGGTGTGGTCTCTCTTTGTTTGTGACTTCTTGATGTTGGTAAACAGTAATAATTGAAAAATACATATAATATACATATAATAATGTACAACACATTATGGAGTATGCTTCTGCTGTGAAGTCCTGCCTCCATGTAGTTGTGCAATTAATCACTGGACAGCTGGTATGTTTATTAATAATATGATATTAGGCCAATTTTCTTATACATCTTCTTTGACCTGGGGGTAGAATTAATTGTGAACTGGAAAATGCTTATGAACTTGCAAATTAAAAACACGATGCATCTATAGTAACCCCTTTTTAATTTTTGTTTAAGAAGAGAATTTGTTCCTCTGTGCGATGGCCGAACCTGCTGATTTTCATGGAGATAACTTCTCCAGCCTTAAAGAAAATCCTCTCACATGGGACAGAGGAGGCTGGAGTGCCTGGGTCCCACAAATTATCAGTTAAAAAGAATAAACACATTAAATTGCTGCACATTCTGTAGAATAATATTTTAAGATTATTTTAAAAATAAAATATACATTTTTATTACATTAAATGTAAAGAGTCAAATGGAAGTCTTTCTGAAGTTCTTTCATGATATTTATATTATGAAGAGAATTTTTCACATTTTCAGATAAAATAAAGATGCACAAAACAAAAACAAACAACAAGAACACAAAGCTGGCAAACCCAACCAAAACGGACCAAAATCAACTCAAAATACTCCCACACGACAGAACCTCCCCTGTTCCTCGCTGGCTCCGTATCTCTCAATAGAATGATCAGTGGTTTGCTCTCTCACCATCAAAACACTCCACAAACCCTTATAAACCACAGAATCAGGTATGTTCTAAACGAAGCTTCGGACATCACTGATCACGTGACTCCGGCCAAATGAACCAAGTGCTTCTGAAGCAGTGTGTTGACTTTTTTTGACACACGCACCAGAGCGTCAGCTTCTAGCGGGCCATCACTAGCACCTACCCTTAGTTTTGTTAATATTGGCAATAGTGAGAAGTGTTATCGTTGGTTTCAAATATATTCGACATAGGCTATCCAATTAAGGTAAATGTCAACAAGTGCGTCCTCCTTTTCCCCAGATTTGAAGGATGAGTTGGTGTTTTCTTCATGGCCCAGCCTATCCCAGAATTCATAGCGCGGAGGACAAAGACGAGCACAGGGAGAGCAAACGTCGTTCCGTGGTGTGGAGTGGATGAGCTCGGACAATTAGAAAGGAAAGGCAGGAGAAGAGATCAAAGGAAGTTGCAAACAACGGATATCTTAATGGATCAATGAGGGGAACCCTCGATCGCGTAGCGACGTGGCTCGACTTTGAGCTGAAGCTCTGACAGAGAAGAATGCTGGATTTGAGATTTGAGGTAGGGCTTGGCGGCTCAAAAAGCTTGTGAGCTTGTCTTTGAGTAGAAGATGGATAGGAGGTGCTTAGCTGGTTAATTACTTCAGATAAGGTAGCAATAACGACTGAGCTGATTTCTGAATTAACAGAAGTGACAGCAGCAGCTTGGGTAGAGTTGATGAATTGAAAGATTGATTAGAGGAAAATAATCTCTTTAATAATAACCCCCAAAATTGTCCAAGAGCAGAGAGCGTGGGAGATGATAAGCTGTTCAGACGCAGTCAGAACCGTGAGTCAACTTAGAGAGCGGTCTCGAATGATTGTGTTGAGGGTGGATGCCTGATGATGCTAGTGAAAACACATGAGAAGTGAAGGGACGCCTTGAAAAATTACGCGCGCGACTCAGTTTGGATGTCTTAAAAGGATTGATGGAGGAGAGAACCTGGCATCTATGTGCCACGAAGGTTCAGCTTTGCTTTGGAAAGGCAGGAAAGATGGCAGTGAAACTGGCATCTCGGTGCTGGAAGCATGCTGCTGCATTTGCGAATGAGGGATAAAGAGAGAACCTGGCATCTCTTTGCCATGAGGTTCGCCGATGCATTGGAAAGGCAGGAAAGATGGCAGCGAATCTGGCATCTCAGTGCTGAGCAGAGAAACTGGCAACTCTATATTAGAAAGCGTGCTGCTGCGTTTGCGAATGAGGGATAAAGAGAGAACCTGGCATCTCGGTGCCAGAGGGGTTTACTACTGCTTTGCAATAATGGACGCAGAGAAACTGGCAACGTGGTTAAAGAAGATTGCTGCTGCGATTAAGAATGATGGACATAGAAGGAACCAGCGGGAAGGATTCTCTGCTGCTTTAGCCATGATGGATGGACAGGAACTGGCAACTCAGGGGTAAGAAGCTTGTCACTGCGGTTTGCACATAGCAGATATAGCAAGAACCTGACACCTCTGTGCTAGAAGGGTTTGCTGCTGCTTGCAATGATAGAAGCGGAGAAACTGGCAGTTCGGTAGCAGGGAAGCTAGATGCTGCATGCAAATGGGGGATGAAGGAAAACCTGGCAACCCGGTGGCTTTTAATTTATTTGTCTATACAGACAACTGCCAACCCGATGGTAGAAAAGCTGCTGCTGCTTTCGCGAATGAGCAATAAAGGAACCTGGCAACCGGGTGCCGACGTTTGCTATGGAGTCTAGCCGAGGAGGGAAGAGGTTGGGAACCTGGCAACTCGGTGCAGAGGTTTCCTGCAGAAATTTGCAAAGGATGGATGGGTGGCTGAGAACCTGGCAACCTGGTGCCGAGGTTTGCCGCGGAGTTTAGCAGAGGAGGGATGAGTGGCTGAGAACCTGGCAACTCAGTGCCGATGTTTGCCGTAGAGCATGGCTATTCAACTACGAAGTTAGATTTTCAAACCGAGGAATTTATCTGGGCCAGATATTTTTTTTGAAGCCAGTAAGCAGCAGATCATGATCAATTTCCAACCCACACAACTGTACTGAAAAACAAGTAATTTTTTTATTCCTATTCCCCTGTAAATCTGGTGACCTCTCACAAATGCACACCAAAAGGTCCATGTAGTGGCAATTCCTTTACTTTTGAATGATCAAACGTCCCACAACTTAAAGTCCACAAGCCACTGCTGCACTGAGGTAATATTTCGTACGCAGGCAAAAGAAGTCCATTGTCCAAACCTTTTAGTTGAGAGTTTTGGTTTTGGTTTATTTATCCATTTGGCAAGCAATAACAAGATCCTTCCTACTGCTTCTCCTGCTCTGGTAAAAAAAACCATAGGCCCACCCCAATGCATGCTGGTCCTATACCAGTCTCTTTATTTATAGAAACAAAATGGCCCTACAGCTCTTACTGACTAATTTAACAAAATAACAACAAACAAACAAATCATTTAAAACAAAATATTAACCGACAAATAAACCCCAAAATATAAGTAAACTAACAAACTTTAACTAATTTCAAAAATAAGAACAAAAACAAAAATAAAGAACAAATAGCTCCAACACTCCGGCCCCTAATTGTGCATACAATCACAATTACTTTAAAGTCCCAAAAGGAGGAGCTATTCCCTTAAACAAATCCTTAATTTTCATTGAGGATTTTCTTCACGATGAGGCTTCCAGTAGCAAAATAAGTTTTGTCACTGGCCTTTCCAAAACACTGGTCCTTGTTTGTAGTCTCACAGAACGCACCAAGCCTTTTGCATCTTGGTTTACATTTAAGACTTTCGCCATCATCCATGATCCTCTTGGAGCTGTAGCGTCTGCAATTAAAACAACATCTCCAGGTATAAGACATCTTTTAGTCCTCATCCATTTTTGTCTTTCTTGCATCAAAGGTAGGTACTCAGAAAGCCATCTCTTCCAGAACAACTCTGCCATGTACTGTACCTGTTTCCACCTTTTCCTGACATGCAAATCACTTGGATGAAACAGTCCTGGTGGAAAAACTGGTTTATTTTTCAGCAACAACAAGTGATTGGGTGTCAGTGCTTCAAGATCATTTGAGTCATCTGAAACTTTAGTAATGGGTCTGTCGTTCATTATAGCTTCAACCTCACAGAAGACTGTGTGGAGCCCTTCATCATCCAGAACTTGCTCCTTAAGAACTGAGGCTAAAATATTCTTTACTGAACGAATGAGACGCTCCCACACACCGCCTTGGTGAGAAGCTGCTGGGATGTTGAAGTTCCATTTCATGCCATCCTGAACAAAAGCCTTTTGAATTTTGGCATGGTCCAGCTCAGTCAAACTTTCTTTCAACTCTCGATTCGCCCCAACAAAATTTGTAGCATTATCAGATCTGATGGTCGAAACTGGGCCTCGTCTACAGATGAACCTCCTCACAGCATTTATACAAGAGTCTGTATCAAGTGTACATGCAATCTCCAGATGTACTGCACGACTGGTGAAACAAGTAAAAAGAACTCCATACCTTTTAAGGAGACTTCGTCCTCTTTTAACACTTATAGGTCCAAAATAGTCCACTCCAACATTTGTGAATGGGGCTATGTCTGGCAGGACTCTCTCTTCAGGCAGATCCGCCATCTTTTGTTCAACAAACTTTCCTCTGTTGCGTCTACACGTGACACAACGAGAGATGATTTTCCTGGCAGCAGAATTTGCATTTAGTATCCAGTAATTTTGTCTTAGTTTTGACAGCATGTGTGCTCTTCCTGCATGTCCCAACCTTTGATGGATATGGCGTAAAATCAGTGTTGACACATGCATATCTTTTGTCAAAATTACAGGATGCTTTAATTCCATAGGCATGGCTGCTTTATTCAATCGGCCACCCACTCTGAGGATTCCTGCATCCAACACTGGATCAAGTTTATAGAGACAATTTCCCTTAGAGACTCCTTTGAGGCCATTGCGGATTAAAGCCATTTCAGTCGTAAATTTCTGTTGTTGTGCATATTGAAGAATAGCTTGTTCTGCCTTTGCCAAGTCTTCTGGAGTGAGATTTCCTTTCTTCAAAGTGGTCTTAAATCTTTCCATTCTTATCTCCACTTCTTTCTGACCTTCCAGATCATTCTTATTCAAACCTGCAGCAAGCAACTCTTTCCTCTTCTGTGCCAACAACACCAAGACCTCTTTCATCTTTAAAAGCCAGGCTACAGAGATTTTAAGTTTTGCCCAAGACGAGAAGTAGAGGATAAAATAGCTGGTAGGATTTTGTAATTCCCTCACAATGGCATTCATTGTCAGGTCCCTTTTGACCTCTGGGTCATCTGCAGAAATTACACTGTACTCCACATCCAGTTTAGGCCATTCCTTTTCTGACTCATAGAGAAATTCTGGCCCTTTTATCCATCTCCTACATTTGAGGAAATCCTCAGCTCTCATACCTCTGGATGCGTCATCTGCAGGATTCTCCTTAGAAGAAACGTATCTCCACTGATTCACATCTGTTGCTTCCCGAATAACAGCAATTCTGTTTGCAACAAAAGTATTGAATCTTCTGGTTTCATTGGAGATGTATTTCAGTACTGTTGTGCTATCAGTCCAAAAAACTGATTTTTCCAACCTGACTTGCAGCTCCTTTTGCAGAAGCCTGTCCACCCGAACTGCAAGAACTGCAGCCGTCAATTCCAACCTGGGAATTGTAGTTTGCTTGAGAGGAGCAACTCTAGCCTTTCCCAGGATAAAAGCAACATGCGTGACGTTATTCTTTTCCAACTTTAAATATGACACCGTTCCATACCCATCTTGACTTGCATCAGAAAAATGATGAAGTTGTGCCCTATCTGGTCTTCCAAAGCAATTTGGTTTAATGCAACGTTCCACTTTAAACTTTGAAATCAGCTGGAGATCCTCCAGCCAATCACGCCACCGCTGGGAAAGAGAGTGGGGAATAACTTCATCCCACTTCAAATTTTGTCGGCAAAGCTCTTGTAGCAACAGTTTAGCTGGCATACTGAAGGGAGACAAGATTCCCAAAGGATCATACAGTGAGCTGACCACAGACAAAATTCCCCTTCTGGTTGTTGGACGGTCCTGCAGGGAGGTTCTGAACTGGAACTTGTCTGTTGCTATGCACCACTGTAAACCCAGTGCTCTCTCAACTGGAAGTTGATCTGTGTCCAAATCCAGATCCTTAATTTCCTTTGCTCTTCTTTCCTCTGGGATTGACATGAGCACTGTGCGACTGTTGCTGATCCATTTTGAAAGCTTAAATCCTCCTTTAGCGCAGATATCTGTCAGCCTCTTCACCATGTGCACTGCCTCCTCTTCTGAAGCAACAGATTTCAAACAATCATCCACATAAAAGTTTCTTTTGACTGTATCAACCACTTCAGCTGGAAACTGTTGTGCATTATCATCTGCAGTTCTCTGTAGAGCATAATTTGCACAGCTTGGCGAAGATACAGCTCCAAACAAATGCACCTTCATCCTGTATTCCTGTGCAGACCTTGAAGTGTTGCCATGTTGCCACCACAGGAAACGGAGAAAGTTGACATGTTTTTCTGAGATGTGAACTTGGTGAAACATGGAATCAATGTCCGCCATTAATGCAACAGGCTCTTGTCTAAATCTGATCAGAACCCCAACCAGCGAGTTTGTGAGATCAGGTCCCTGTAGAAGCTGACTGTTCAATGATGCTCCTTTATAAGTAGTTCCACAGTCAAATACAACTCTTAATTTGCCCTTTGTGGGATGATACACTCCATGATGAGGGATGTACCACACCTTTCCATCATCTTTGTGCAACTCATCTACAGGCACAAACTCGGCATATCCTCATTCAAGCATGTTGTTTACACATTTAGTGTATTCATCCTTATAATGAGTATCCTTTTCAAATCTCCGTCTGAGACTCTGGAGACGCTGCTCCGCGACACAGAGGTTATTTGGCAAACTGGAACCTTCTCTCCTGAAAGGCAAATCAATGTGATAATGATTTCCAATAAGCTTTATTGAACTACTAACAATATCCATGAAACACAGATCCTCTCTAGACATTTCAGTCTGCTCCTCTGATGATCTTTCATTAAAATCATGATTGTACTGTTTAATCAACATTTCTTCAAGACGCTCAACAGAAATCCTATTGGCTGTTACAGCAGTGCAGTTGGTTTTATTTCCACTGTTACTTCCAGTGCGCAGGGGACCATTTATGACCCAGCCAACTTTTGTTTTTACAGCATAAGGTCCACCTCCCCACACTGTTTATCACCTTCCATGGCTCCAAAACATTGGAAGCATCAGTGCCTATCAGTAGCTCCACATCTGCATTAACGTTGTGAAGTTTAACAGGTTTAAGATGAGGCCACTGATCGATGTCGCTTTGCTGGGGAATATTAACTGTAGAAACTGGCATAGTCTTTTGAGTCAAAACATCTGGCAATGGCATGAAATCATTTGCTTCCAAACCAGACACTTCCAAACCAGACAGAACTTGTGTACTAACAATCTTATCTTGACTCATTGTTCTCAAAAAGATATTGGTCTTTTTACCTTTTACATTCAGCCTTTTTGCCAAAGTTTCTGTACAGAATGTACCTGAACTTCCAGGATCCAAAAACGCATAGGTTTGCACAATTTTATTACTCTTTTGGCTCTTAACTTGAACTGGAACTATAGAAAAAAATTGCATCAACTTCATGACCAGCCCCAATATACCCACATGTCTGAGTGGTTGCAGTTGAAAAGTTGACATTAGAGTTTGTCCTCTGTTGAGTTTGTTCTGAAGACGCACCTGGATCCTTTCGCTCTATATGAAGAACCCCTGGGTGGCTTTGGTGACACACGTCGCAATCCAAACGACTCCTACAGTCTTTGCTTGTGTGACCAACTTTTAAACAACCAAAACAAATTCCCCTTTCCTTGATAAAAGTCAACTTATCCTGATGCGTTTTAGCTTTAAACTGCTTACAATTCTCTAGTAAATGGTTGCTGTGTGAACAAAACAAACAACTATGCAGAACGGCGGAAGTTGTTCTGCTTCCAGTTGATTGAGTTTTGATTCCTGGCACTGTACTGACATTAGTGGCAAAACTACTTCCCTTTTTTCTTTGCTTGGTAGAACTTGAAGCTTTAAAGCTGCTTCCAGATTGTGAGTCTTGTATGTTGCCAAACACTGGATCTGATGCTACTTTTACCTGTTTTATTATAAAGGTAACCAGATCAGTGAATACTGCTCTGTAACCATTTTGTTCCTGCAGTTCATAGGCAACAACTCTCCATTTTTCCCTCAATTTGTATGGAAGTTTCATAACAACCATTCTCATATTTGAGGGCAAATCCAACTCCTTCATATAAACAACTTGCTGCATTAGATTCGAACATCCTTGAAGAAAAAGAGAGAATGACTGTAGACCTTTCACATCCTCACTTTTAATAGGTACCCAACTCACAATCCTCTCCATATATGCAGAGGCAATTTTATTTTCGTTCCCAAAATGTTCTTCAAGAAGATCTTTGGCTGTGGAATAGCCCTGCTCAGGTGGTAAGTGCTGACAACTATGCACCAAATCCCTAGGCTGCCCCCTAGTGAACTGCTCTAAAAAATGCAGACAGTCGCTCCAGTTATCAGTTTTAACTTCCACTCCATTTTCAAAGGCATTCATAAATGATCTGTACTGTAAAGGGTCTCCATCAAACACAGGGATGTTTCTGGCGGGGAGGACAGAAGATAAGTTTTGTTTTACAAGCAAAGTAGTGATGTCATTTTGTTTTTGCATAATATTTACAATCTCCTTCGTGCAATTCCCAGTCAAAGTAGGAGACTGAGGCTGTGCTTGCTGCGTCACTTGAGCTGAATCATCAACCTGATGTTGGGTTTGACTTTGTCTAGGTACGATTACTTGTGATTCAGATGCAAAATTTATACCAGAGTAATCTCTTGATGTTGGAACAAATGTATCGGCACAAGGATTTAAACTAGGTGCTTCTTGTACGTGCCCTCTTTCAAAATAAGAGTTCATTCCATCAGAATGCTCAGAGCTACAAACTGAATTTATTTTTAAGACACGAAGCTTTGCATTAGTGGCTGCCAGCTCTGTTTCCAAGGATAATGTCTCCTTTTCTTTTCTCAGTTTTCCTCTTGCGCTTCGATAGAATGTTTTTTCTTTAATGCAGCGAGTCGCTCCATGAGCGCTGCCTTGTCAGCCGCAGCTTTAATGCATGCGGAAGATGTTGATGAAATTCGACTTTGCTGTGACAAGGTTTTTGAAGGTGGTTTTACACTTGAGATATTAGAGACACTGTCTTCAGGTTTTATTTCATCCAAACTTTCAACAGCTTTATCATTGCGAACAGTATTGTTTTGTTCAGTATACGGCTCGCCCGCCTCCTGCAACCAAACCTTTACTTTGTCCATAAAAACAGAGAATGCTGTCACCTTCGACTGAAAATGTGCAACTTGCCTTTTCACTTCATCTTCTGGCAGTGGCAAACTTAAAAAGGATTCTTGCAAAGCGTTTGCATCTTTATAGCATTTAATAAACTTCCCAAATTCAGAAGACACTTCCTTAACGTTTTCATATGAGGTCATTAAAGTGGAAGTTTTCCCCATGTACTTAGATGCTTGCTTACACATTGAACTGCGCTTTTCTTGGAATGTCTTTATATACAAATCCAAACCTTTTGGCGTAAATTTAACGCTTCTTTTCTCTGCTTGCATCTCAGTGTCATCCTCTCGTTTACTCTTAATATCCGACATTTTTATTGTCCTCTTGGATTATTTCAAACTTTATAAAGATGCACAGCACACTGAGAGTCCATAGCCTAAAGTACAAACATGACATCCATTTACCTGCCTTTTGCAGCGGACAAACATTTCCACAGAGGGCGTTGGCATGTTTCAATTAGCGATCCAATTATGCACCAATTTAGTACGTCAAAACTCAGTTCATCAGTCTTTGTAGTGAAATTATGTCTTTAAACTCCAATAGTTTCACCGTTTTCCTTTACGGCTTAAACAATATTATCACTCACCAGCTTTGACGAACGAGTGACATGTTGATCCAGGCTTCAACATCAAATCCGTCTGGATTACTCACCAGACGATCCAATAACTTTTATTCGAGTTCGACGGTGATCCTTGAAATCCTTATATCCATTAATGAAGGATTATTCCTTTGTCCACGGGAAGGTTTTTTACTTTGTGTAGTGGCAATTCCTTTACTTTTGTATGATCAAACGTCCCACAACTTAAAGTCCACAAGCCACTGCTGCACTGAGGTAATATTTCGTACGCAGGCAAAAGAAGTCCATTGTCCAAACCTTTTAGTTGAGAGTTTTGGTTTTGGTTTATTTATCCATTTGGCAAGCAATAACAAGATCCTTCCTACTGCTTCTCCTGCTCTGGTAAAAAACCATAGGCCCACCCCAATGCATGCTGGTCCTATACCAGTCTCTTTATTTATAGAAACAAAATGGCCCTACAGCTCTTACTGACTAATTTAACAAAATAACAACAAACAAAACAAATCATTTAAAACAAAATATTAACCGACAAATAAACCCCAAAATATAAGTAAACTAACAACAAACTTTAACTAATTTCAAAAATAAGAACAAAAACAAAAATAAAGAACAAATAGCTCCAACAGTCCATTTAAAAAAAGGGAGCTATAACTAAACTATTTTTTGCACATTTGAAATAATAATAATAATAATAACAAAAAACATTTTGATAATTCCCTTTCAAATTAAAATAATTTTCCTGCCATGGATGGAGCCCCATCCGTCACAAGTATACAGACACGCTTCATATCCAGACCATTTTCCTCAAAAAGAGCTGAAATCTTCTCAAACAGGTCCAGACGGCTTCCCTGCAGAATTCTACAAAGAATTCTGGACAATTTTGGCACCAGTATTCCACAGCATGTTGCAGGAAATCGAGGAAAATGGCAGACTACCACCAAATATGAATTCTGCCAACATTAGTCTCCTGCTAAAACCAGGCAAAGACCCTTTATTTCCCTCAAGCTATCGTCCAATTTCTCTTTTAAATGTAGACCTTAAAATAATCTGCAAAGCTCTCTCAAAGAGATTAGAGAAAATGACCCCCCTCTTAATTCATCCTGACCAAACTGGTTTCATAAAAGGTCGGCACTCCTCAACAAACACTCGTAGATTACTTAATTTAATAGACTACTCATACGATAAAAACATCGAAGCCATAATATTATCTCTAGATGCAGAAAAAGCATTTGACAGAGTTAATTGGAAATTTTTATTCGCAACTTTACACAAATTTGGTTTTGGAAACTCTTTCATAAACTGGATAAGAATATTATACAATTCCCCAACGGCTCGTATCAGAACAAATGACCAGACATCCTCCAGCTTCTATCTCCTGAGGGGCACCAGACAGGGATGCCCACTCTCCCCCTCACTTTTTGCAATTTTTATCGAACCTCTAGCAGCAGCATTTAGACAGGCTACAACAATTAAGGGCATAAAATGTAAGAACATAGAACATAAAATCAGTCTCTATGCGGATGATGTGTTGCTTTTTCTGCAAAACACACAAACCAACCTCTCTGAGGTAATTACTTTAATAAACTGGTTTTCAAGAGTTTCAGATTATTCAATTAACTGGCCAAAATCTACAGTTCTCCCCATTAACTGCTCCTTCCATAATTCTTCCTCTGCCCCACTGCAATCCGGAAATATTAAATATTTAGGTATTAATGTCTCTCCTAAGCTTTCAGACTTAACTAAACTAAACCACATCCCACTTCTAAAGAAAGTAGAAGGCGATCTGACTAGATGGAAATCTTTACCCATATCACTCATGGGAAGGGTCGCCACTATAAAAATGATGATCTTGCCAAAAATAAATTACTTATTTTTGATGATCCCTAACAAACCATCACAAGATTGGTTCAGATCTCTGGATTCATATATTTCCAAATTCCTTTGGAAAGATAAACCCCCGCGTATTAGCTTAAAAACGCTACAAAGAACCAAGGATAGAGGAGGATTAGATCTGCCTAATTTTCACCAATACTTCTTAGCCAACAGGCTTCAGTTCATCTCAGAATGGTTAAAACATACCTTCTTAGTTGAGCCCTGGCTAGATGTTGAACAGGCACTATGCAAGGATCTAGAGATTTCAGACCTACCATTTATTAGCTCAAACATCAAAAGACATGAATGCTTTAAAAGTATCAACATCAGCTTTTCTCTAACAGCATGGTGGGAGTTTCTAAAAATAACGGAGTCTTCATTAATCCCATGCAAACGTACACCTATCTGGAATAACCCTGACATATTACAAAACAATAATATGATTAATTTCCCAGAATGGAGTTGTAAAGGAATTAAATACTTAGAACATATATTAGAGGGAACAGAATTTATTCCATTTGACAGACTAGTTGAACAATATGGGATCAACAAGACAAGGTTTTTAGAATATCAACAAATTAAATCCATAGTAAAAAAGAAATTTAACCTCAGTCAAGTTGAATTACAAACACCACTAAGTGCGGCACATTTTCTTACTCTTAAATCCCCCAAATTATTATCTAAAATATACAGAACACTTTCTAAATTAGATGAATCAATATCCCTTCCTACTGCAAAGTGGGAAGCAGATTTATCAGTCAACCTAGACCAAAACTTCTGGTCTCAGATTTGCTTAAAAACTTTTAAATTAATTAAAAATCCCAGTCTGCAATTAATACAATACAAAATACTTCATAGAGTGCACTATACAGGTCATCGGATGTTTAAGATGGGCTTTACATCTTCCAACAACTGCTCACACTGTCAAGGCAATACACCAGACAATTACATCCACGCTCTTTGGTTCTGTCCACCAGTGCAAAAGTTTTGGCGCGAGATATGTGAAGACTTATCAAAATGTCTGAAATGTAACATTCCAACTTCCCCCTTAGTGTGTTTGTTGGGCAGCTTAGATAATGTCACTTCAGAAAAGAATATAGCCCATATGATCTTCACTGCCCTATGCATAGCCAAGAAAACAGTCCTCATGAACTGGAAAAATAAAAATAATCTTAATTCTAACCAATATAGAAATTATCTATTAGATTACATTAGTCTTGACACAGCCTCTGCCACCACATCAGATCAATTGCTCTGGGCCCCTTTTATCAGCTCCATCACCTAGTGGGGGTGGGGGGTCATAGTTTGGTCCCGCCTTCACTGTTGTGATTGGTGAGGGGGTAGGGACAGGCTTAGGGCGTCGGGGGGTTCCCCGGAGGCATCTTCCTTGGGGGGCTCAACCCGGGGTAGCGGTCACGTCCGGTTGAGGGCTCTGTTGGCTCTCAGGTGACTGTTTCCTCGCGGCTGCGTGCAGCGGGGCTAGGGGAGGGTCTGTACTGACGGACGTGGGTTACTGACCTGGCAACCTGGCTGCCCCTGGGTGGGTCCGGGATGGGCGTGAGGTTCTGGGGGTGCTCCGTCTCTGGGCGGGGGCCCGGGCCGGGCCTCGGGGGCTCGGGTCCTGGTTGGTGTGTTGCCGGGGTTGTGGGCGGGTGGGTGCATGGGGGCCCGGCCCTGGAGCAGGGTGCCGCCGGTGCATCGAGCCGCCTGGGGGGCTCTTCAACTGGTGGGGGGGATGGTCACATCTGGCAGGAGCTTTCTTCTCTCAGGAACTCTCTGCAGGAGGGGGAGATACAGGAGAGGTGGAGGAAGATCTCAGCCTGGGCGTTTACCGTCTTATGTAGTCTGGAAGATGTGTGGTTGGTGGGGTGGGTGCAGTTTTCTCTGTGGTGGGGTTGGGTGGACTGTCCAGGGCTCTGTGGAGCCGGGGGGCGCTACTGCACTGGGCCCCGGTCTGATGGGCCTGGGCCCCCCTTCCCTGGCGGGTCGCGGAGGGTGGGAGTGCCTACTGGGGTCAGCGGGGGAGCTGGCCCCAGGGAGGGGTTACCTGCCCCTCCCTTCCTTCCCTCCCCATCTCCAGCTGCCTCCCTCTTCCCGCTCCTCCACAACCACCCACACATGCAGGGCCTTGGAGTGGGGGTATGTCACCAGGGTGCAGAGGAGGCTACCCCCCCCCCCCCCCGTCCCCTTCTGGCTGCCTCTGCCTCAATTTTATCCCACAACTTAGACATTCACATTATTCACACTCTCATTACACATACATATAGGATCTTGGGGGTGGGCACAATCACGGAGTCCAAATCACCATCAGGGTGTATACCTCACCCCTGACGTCGTTGCCCACCTCTCAATTTTAAATACACTTAGTCATTGAGGGCTAGCAGGAGGGACCATGCGCTTACCTGCTGCTCCTTGGCAGGTAGCTCCATGCCCTCCTGGGTTTTAATTGCACCTTAGAACACATATGCATCAACACTACAATGAGCGGGTGGAGGGAGGTTTGGAGTCTTCTCCCACCCCCATTCTCTGCGGCCTGCTGGAGCGGGGGGGCTAGTAGGAGGAGTTGGCCGTCCGACTGCGGTCTGGGGTGTGGGGCCTCCCTGCTGCTGCGGAGTCGGGGTGGTCTGCCTCTCCCCACCGCAGGGAAAAGGGTAACACCACCTGGGTCTGGGTGCAATTCCCCCCTCCAGGGGCAAGGGTACCTAGACCCGGTTTGTAGAGTACGCTTGGGGAGTGTGATTGTGTGTACAGCGTCTCTTTATGTCTGTCTCCACGTTGGTTGAGTGTGGAGTGAGTGCATATGAGAGCATGAGGGTGGGAATGGATGTTTGTGTCTGTGTGTGCCTGTATGTCTGTGTCTATATGTCAGGTTGGGTATCAGACGCCACCTCTCTGGGGACACCTCAGGCCCTCCAAGGTTTGGAGGCCTATCTCCACCCACCACCACTTCCCCTGCCGGTGGCGGACTCCCTCAGGTGTCGGTGTGTTGGTGGTTCTTTGTGTCTGGGGGTGGGCGTCCGGGTACACACCGGCTCACTCCTTGGCGGCCGCTTGTCGGGGCCTGGGGCCTGGGGCTCGCTCGGGCCCCTTTGGAGGTGGGGTGCCCCCGGCCTCTCGGCCTAGGGCTCGGTCACTCAGGCGCAGCTGGGGGCCGGCGGAGCTCACGGGCGCGTCACTGCAACCCCCCCTGGCTTCTGCTCCGCGGCTGCTGAGTGAGCCCTCATCTGGGACTCTCCTCAGCTCTTACTGGAACAGTGGCGCGGCTGCCCCTCTGTTGGTCTTCCATGGTCTCTTGTGTTCTGGGGGCCTCTGGATGTCTGGAGTTTTGATCTCCTCCATACCCGCTTCACACCCTGGAGGATGGGGCTGTGGCCCCCCCACACTCCCTAGCAGATCATTACATGGAGAAACCTTTGGAATGCAAGCATGCTGATCCACACAGGTATGCACACATGGGTATTCACAGACGCGGACTAAAGCTTTCTTGGCTGCTGCCTCAAAGCACACTGTGCGCTGTCTATCTTGCGTGCTGCACAATATCGTTTATTACTTAGTAAATACTGATATCTATGACTAGCTAGTTTATTGTGATGGTGCTTTGTTTTCTCTATTATTATGTTGCTCTTTGTTGTTTGCTGTCTCCTCTGTTTGTTTGTTTGTTTGTTTGTTTGTTTTTTCTCCATACAGGTGACCCAGGAGTTTTTTTTTTTTTTTTTTGTCTCTCTTCCCCCCCCTTCTCACCGTCTCTTCTTCTCCCCTTGGGTTTTCTTTCTTTCTCTCCCCCTCTCTCTCTCATTCATTCCCCCTGTCCTATTTATTAAAAAAAAAAAAAAAAAAAAAAAATGACAAAGGATGAACTGAAGCTCTGCCATCACGTAATGTCGCATACTGCTGTTTCTGATGTCATTTAAAAAAAAAAAAAAAAAAAAAAAAAAAAAAAAAAAAAAAAATCTTCTCAAACATCATTTCGCCAGCTGTGTGTCCCTCTAACGGTAGTAAACCGAGCAATTTCCCATCCAAAAAACGGACATATACGCACAACTGGGCATTATCAGTTCTGTCTGTGATCTCCTGCTATAGACATTACATCAGTTTTCTTCAGGTCATCTAACAGCATTTCAAACTCGTCTGACGCCAGAACTTCAACTCTACGAATATTTGAACTGTCCTACAGGGGTACGTTTTTAATAGCAGATGTCACACTCACTTTTCACCGCATCCACCACGGCCAGCATGCAGTATTTCATTGTTTCAGAATCTGTGAAAGGCCTTTTCTTCTTCGCCAAGAAGCAAACACGAAGGGAAGATGCTGCAGCTCTCTTGGGCTGTACAGGACCCTCACCATGGTAGTACAACTCCGGTTGTAAGATTATTAAACTCGGTAAAATGAATAAGTATTTGTCAGTCCGGGCAGGGTTAAACCGACAGTTTTCATTGTCAATTTTGTGCTTTTGGAGTGAGAGAGACATGCTGTTGTCGCATCATATATTACGATGATTGTTTAATATGTTTACATCACGGTGCATTGTGGGTTAAATATTGCTAGGTGAGTGTTGCATTCACAGTCTACACTACGCTGTAGGAAATTTAAATTTTTAATTTTTTTTTTTAATTAATTAATTTTTTGCGTTTTCTCTGTGTTTCTGCCAGGACCACAGGCAGGGCCACTCGCAGGTTGCTTCTGGGCCGCATTTGGCCCGCGAGCCACCATTTGAATAGGCTTGCCGTAGAATTTAGCCGAGGAGGGATGAGTGGCTGCAAACCTGGCAACTTGGTGCCAACATTTGCTGGGAATTTAGCAGATGAGAGGTTAGGAACATGGCAACTCGATGCGGTTTGCTGCGGAGAACAGAGTTGAGGTTCCCCCCCTGCTACCTGGCGCCTGCGGGTGGGTGGAGCTACAAAGTACGCTGTAGCTTTTGCTATTGGAGCTGCGATTTGTTTGGAAGCGTGGATTCGGCGTTGGCGGCTAACTCGCCCGGCCTGTGACACGTTCTGGAGCAACGTGAGAGGAGCTGTGAGTAGGGATAGGTATCGTTTAGGTTTTATCTGATAACAGTACCAAACCGGTACTTTTGAAACGTAGCCGGTGCTTAAAGAATGAAGAACACACACTTTGTCCAAAAACCCCTCATGTTTAGCTGTTTTTTTGTAAAAAGATAACAATGTTAGCCTTTTCTGCAGCTATGGGGCATATATGGTATCACTCTTGGCTGGAAGCAGTGCTTAAACAATGGAAAAAACACAAACTTTGTCCAAAAACCTCTCATGTTCAGCTGGTTTTTGTAAAAAGATAACAATGTTAGCCTTTTCTGCAGCTATGGGGCATATATGGTATCACTCTTGGCTGGAAGCAGTGCTTAAACAATGGAAAAAACACAAACTTTGTCCAAAAACCTCTCATGTTTAGCTGTTTTCCACTTTTTCTTTGGTCATTTTAGCCTTTTTGGCCAGGGTGAAGGGAGTATCTGCCATCAAACAAGAAGACAGCCGCATGTAGCTATGATGATGTTTGCTAGTTCACCTTACATGCATTAATGTAATAACGTGGTTAGCCTACTCAACGTAAATTACACACGAACAACATTAAGCTACTCACGCAGAGAAGAACGGCTGCTGCTGCATCATCATCCTCATCATTTCTGCTACACTGGCAGGGCTAGGGGCCAGGACTCTCCTCTTCGGGTTTTTGGGGGATGTTGCTAACTCCGGGTCCGATAACAGGCACCACACCCGCAGTAGATGTCTGCGGGTCTCGCAGCAAGCTATCAAATATGGCGCATTTCTCGGCTTTAAAAAAAACGCTATGCGTCGCCAGGTGTTTCATCAGATTCGAGGTGTTACCTCCTTTGACAGTATCACAGTATCAGCTTAAAGCACTTGTTGCTGCCGAGTTTGCATCTTTTGCTGTGAAGTACAGCCAGACTTTGACCGCTTCGCCTTGGGCATTTTTAATCTGTAGCTCTGCTCTAAAAGAACGTACGTACCTGGGCCCGCCTACTATCCTCGGAAACGTAAAATGATTGGCTGGAATCCAAAATGTATCTCAGGGAAATAAAGCACCGAAATGTGCGCTGCTTTTCGGTCTGGTTACTACCGTTTATGTCAGAATGGGTGCCATCATGGCACCGGATACCGGTACCCATCCCTAGCTGTGAGTTCTGCTGGCGGGCGACCTCGCTGGTTTTTGCTGAAATGGCGGGCGGCCGGATTACTTCATGACTGGATTTAGCGGAGATAAACTGACTGGATGGATGTAAAAGACCGTATGTCGGGAGGCGAGAAAACTGCTAGGTTGTCGTCAGCATTCGGTTTTTTGGAAGCACGCCGTTTGTTTCTGGGATTGCCGGAGGAAAAGCGATGGATGCAGAGCTTGGGTAGTTGTTCGTCTGACGCGCTGACGGACGAGAGGGTGATTGTAGTGAATGGAAGGGTGAGTAAAATTACGTTACTCCCGAGAGATGAGCTGTGCTTAAAGGTATTCGCTGAGAATGGACAGTTTGCAGAACTGGGGGGAACCCAGATGACAACCGGAAGGAGCGTGTTTGGAGGCGTGGTCCCGCTCCTGAAATTCCGATACATCCAAATTCATGGGCTGCGTCCTCCTGAGGCCGCATTTGTAGATCGATTACGTCACAGCGACGCGCCGAAGGCTGTCCAAATTCGTAGACTCCCGACTTCCTTTTCCCCGAATTTGAAGGATGGGTCGGGTGTGTCCTTCGTGGCCTACCATATCCCAGAATTCATAGTGCAGCCCAGCCAAACTCCAGTTTCCAACAATGGCGGCCACTACTAAGTTTTAAAATTACTCTTACTAATCTATAAGTCACTTAGACAACCTAAAAATGTTATTGTTGGGCTTTGTTCAGTGTTTTGTTTGTTCGTGAGTAAATCGGTTTGGCTGAGATTAAAGTTATTAGATTAGATTAGATTAGATTAGATTAGATTAGATTAGATTAGATAAAATAAAACTTTATTAATTCCCCGGGTGGGTTCCTCCTTGGTTTTTACACAGCTGAATAAACGTCAAACAGAAAACTGATTAAACAGAAGTGTGAGACAGTCGAGAGTTTACTCCAGTGTCCTGTTATATTTTAGATAGCAAGGAGCAGACGGCTGAGTTTATTAAACTCCACCGAGACAGCGGTGACGCAGATCTGAAGGCTAGACCGTCCAATTTCCCCAGCCGTTTACTTCCGGCCTACCCGACCTTCTGAGGACCCAGCCCACGTAGACCGCGAAGGCCGGGTCCTCAGGAGGATGCAATCCATGAATTTGGACACGACCATAATCTCCTATAGGGCTTTGGAGTTGATATCACGCTGCAGTGCATTGTGGGATTGCGGCGCCATGACAGAAGGCAACAAATCAAAACAAACACACTGTGTAGGAAGCAGGACTGTCACAACCATGCTTAAAATCAGCACAAAAGACTAAGGGCTGTATCGCGACCGATTGCGCCCAGACGCCAAGAGACGGTACTTGGAAAAAATAGCGTGCATCGGTAATGTGGACCCGTATGAAATAAGGCAGTGGAGCAGAAACCCAGACAGCCTACCGCCGTTGTCCTGCCCTGATACCTTCTCGTACCTTGTCTGTGGAGTCAGCGCATACACGGCGAATCATTTTCGGAATTATAAATTCCTGGAGGCGCATATCTAATTCACAAATGGTTGGGTACAAGATTTGGTCATTTTTAAGCCTCCACATTGTGAGTACGTTGACCATATGACCAAGATACAGCCACAGCCCTAATTCCAGGTGTGTGATTCATCTGAAAGTTATGTGCAGATTAGCGTACAATGAGGGCAATTTTGTATGTTTTTGGGGCGGGGGTTACCTCCGATGGGTGCGCTTTTTTGCTTTCGTTGCACTCGCCTTGCGTGCCGGTCCGAGTCTGACCGCTGGAATCCAAGCCTGACGTCTTAATAATAGTAATATCGGATACATGAGATTGCTCCCGTTGCCTCCAGGAGGGGAAACGATGAAAAGTGAGCCCATTTTCCAGCTTCTTGCCTTCCCTATCATGTGATCTAATGTTGCAACCGACAACACAGCACGTACGAACCATAGTTGACGCTTCCGTGTGCTTCGTTTGGCCTACTGTCATGGCGGGAGGGGGCATGACATCACGCTCCAAAGCCCTAGAGATTGAAAATGTGACGTCATTCTGGTGTAAAATCGCAAAGGATTCTGGGAATGAGTGGCAAGCGGTACTAGCACATGCAGGTTTTCACATGAAATCAGTGACACAGCATTAAAAAGAAACACAAAAAATGGCAAGAAGCTGTTGTATTATTAACCGCAATAGCCGGTCGCATGACAGTCGGGAAGCCGACAGGTAAAGAGATCGTTTTTTATCGGATTACGTCGTGGAAGAGAAATTGTTCGAGCCATGTTTCCGAAGTAACAAAGAGCCGACGGATGGCCTGGATTGCAGCCATTCAAAGACCAAATATAACGTCTCAGAACACTCCAGCTCACAGGTTAGTCTGCTCCAAGCATTCCCACAAAGGTCAGTGTTTTGTAGTAGTTAATACGTCATTTATCATAACATAATGATTTTTTCCTCGTCCTTTTTTTTGCCTTTTCGTCAAGTCTGTCTTTGTACGGAGCTGCCGTGTTCTCCGTCGTTTTGTACATAACTGTTTTTGGGGCAAATAAAATGCAAGTAGGGATTAAAACCGCAGAATGAATGATTACCGGTGCTGGAAATACTAGCGCTTGATGCAGTGTTTTGATTTTGTTGCCACTCGTACCCACAAAGCAATGCGCGAAAGTCACGTGGTCTGTCGATCTCTATAAACAGAAGTGTGAGATGCTTGAGAATTTACTCCAGTGTCCTGTTATATTTTAGATAGCAAGGAGCAGACGACTGAGTTTGTTAAACTGCACCAAGAGAATCTGCAAATTCCATTGAAAGTTTGATAAACTATCATCTTGTCTTTATTGTTAGTTAACACATACCTGAAACACTTCAAGCTGTAAGCTAATGATAGTTATATAAGAGCAGATGCTGCTGGTGCAATAAGCTGTACGTTTTACGTCCAGTGGATGATGATCTGATTAGTCAACTAATCGCAAAAATAATCGGTGACTAGTCGACTAGTCAGCCCTATCCAGAGCACCCCACCCAACCCCCACACCTTCTCGCCTCCATTGCCACCGTGTGCCCCCTTTACATTTCTGTCTGCCCCCTCATATATGCCTGTGTAGAACCGGCCCAGCTGTGGACTCATAGCGCACACACACTCACTATCTCTGAATCTGGCTGTGAATGCTGTTTCCGAGTGTATTTGCATGAACAACGCTCTGACAATAGTTTTTCCTCGGATGTAACTAATTAGTGGTGGATACTGTAATAATGTCAACATCTAAG